>NC_137454.1:56397648-56728648 GCF_964235325.1 Thermobia domestica | reverse complement strand
ACTCGGTGAGGCCTGACACGAAGTTGGAGTTCCAAAACATCCCAAAGGTCTTCTATAGGATTCAAGTCAGAGCCCTGTATAGGCCAGTCCTTTACATGGATGTTAAGGTCGTGTAATCACTACGCCACAGGCCGTGCAGTATGAACAGGTGCTCGATCGTGTTGAAAGATGCAATCGCCATCCCTGAATTGCTCTTCAACAGTGGGAAGCAAGAAGGGGCTTAAAACATCAATGTAGGCCTGCGCTGTGAGAGTGCCACGCAAAACAACAAGGGGTGCAAGCCCCTTCCAAGAAAATCACGACCACACCATAACACCACCACCTCCGAATTTTACTGTTGGCGACAGATGACGTTCACCGAGCATTCACCATACCCACATCGTGGCATCGGATCGCCACATTGTGTACCGTGATTCGTGACTCCACACAACGTTTTTCCACTGTTCAATCGTCCAATGTTTACACTCCTTACACCAAGCGAGGCGTCGTTTGGCATTTACCTACGTGATCGACCATAAACTCCAAGTTTTCTTACCTCACGCCTAACTGTCATAGTATTTGGAGTGGATCCTAATGTAGTTTGGAATTCCTGTGTGATGGTCTGGATAGATGTCTGCCTATTACACTTTACGACCCTCTTCAACTGTCGGCGGTCTCTGTCAGTCAACAGACGAGGTCGGCCTGTACGCTTTTTTACTGTACGTGTCCCTTCACGTTTCCACTTCATTATCACATCAGACACAGTGGACCTAGGGATGTTTAGGAGTGTGGAAATCTCGCGTACAGACTTCTGACACAAGTGACACCCAATCACCTGACCACGTTCGAAGTCCATGAGTTCCACGGAGCGCCCCATTCTGCTTTCTCAGTATGTCTAATGATTACTGAGGTCGCTGATAATGAGTATCTGGAAGTAGGTGGCAGCACAATGCACCTAATATGAAAAACGGATGTTTTGGGGGGTGCTCGGATACTTTTGATCACATAGTGTATATATATATATAATTTTATTTTTAATATAATGTACCACGTATATTGAAATTATTAAATAATCATTTGGCGTTATGCTTTATGTTTTCTTACCTTGCATTTTCATTAACTTCTTTTTTTTTTTTTCATTTGTCTAATCTTTCAATAACACTAAATCGCTAAAGCAAATATATATTATTTGGCTCTTATAATCTTACTGCACCGTATGTAGTATTTTAAAATCGCTGGAACCAAAGCAAGATAATGAGAGCCTCCGTAACCGTGCTGAAACTTTATACATACACTGTCTGCCATAGTTTTATTGAAACAACGTAAGCAAGCTTCTATCATTCGACTTAATATGCATTTGTGGGGGGTCGCCGTAGCTCAGTGTTCACCTCTGGTGCATGGGGTCTCTGGTTCGATCCCAGCTCGCACCAAGTGAACTTTGTGGTGGACAAACACCGTGTGCGTGGTTTTTCTCGGGGTTCTCTCGTTTCCTCGCACTTTTTTCATTCCACCATTTCATTCATTTCTCATCATTACCGTCTCTTTTAGCCTAGCCTGCATAACCGTGGGACGTAAAACTTAAAAATTTCATTTAAATATGCATTTGTGTGTTTGTCTGTCTTGTCTATGTGTCTGTTTTCCCCATACATTGCGTAAAATTTCTTCTATTTTAATGGACCTTCGTGAGTGATTTATCTGGGGTAACTTTCGTAATTAAAAAAAGATTAACTTCTATTGTTTTTTTTTCTTTTTGATTATCTAATTTTCATTAAACATTGTGTGTGTTTCCTTGTGGCCTAAGATTTACTCCTACTGGTTGAGGCTGAATTTGGTCAGTAATAAGATATAGTGAAACACACCAATTAACAATAGAATCTCTCATCATATACGTACAGTGCGTGAGACCACTAGTTTATAGGGTGTTCCTAATGGTTATCAGGGCTATAATTAAATGTATCTTCTCTTCCATATACAATACAGAAATGAAACGTACCTCTAAAATATAATGGTAACTCTACTATGAGGATGGTTTTCTCAGCATTAGTTGTAAAGAAGGCGGTGTCTCCTGAGCATAAATAAAGCCTTGTAAGTTTTTTGAGCGTAAAGTTTTGTATGTCTTCGAATTTGTAATGTGTAACTCAGCAAATGGAATGCAGCATGCTTTTCGGTGGGAATATGACATTTATCGGATAGCAACATCTAAAAATGGTACACGCAATTTAATAACACATGATGCGTGTGCAGAGGAAAGAGCTTTAGAAGACCGTGTGTATCAAATGAGTAAGTGGAATAAATCAGAGCAAGTTTCGTTCGGAATCCCAGGAAATCCGTAACGCGGACGAGTCAAGAACTAGTAATAGGTATACCGACCACGGATCGTGTTTACGTGCCATTGCTAGCTGCCAATCGCCCTAAATTGCGATGCAGGATTGTTGCAGCAATGGGGTTTGATACGTCAGACATGGTAACCTCAGTGTGGGTAGAAATTGACTACACACTAGATGTGTAGTGTTATAAGATGATCAAACATTGAACACTTGAAACTTGCAACAAAAACCTGTTTAAGTTACGCTTCTCTTAAGATAGATTTCAGGTATGTATTGTGTATATGATAGAAGAGATTACTTAAAACATCGATATTGATTTAGGAATACCTTATATATAGATTAAGTATAGATTTTAAACGTAGTTGCCTGTAAGAGATATGTTACACATGAAATCGTTCTAAATACCAGCTAAACAGGAATTTTCTAGTGGAAACCTGCCAGACTGAATGTACGTGTTCGTAGCTATCACCGTGGCATTCTTAAGTTTATTGAAAAGCCTGGATTCCTGTAATTAGGATGACTAATAGCAGGATTCGAACCCAATATCTTTTCATAACATAGCGCGAACGTTAACAGCTTACCTTTTGCAGTTTTTTTCTGGAATAATTTGAAACAGTTTACTAGTCCATACTCGGGTTCTTGTTTATTCGTTTCACTATATATTTATCCCTCTTTCCGCTTATTTATTCATTACTTTTTATATGCACCTAATTATTATAACTAATGTCGAACAAATCTTCTCAAGCAGATTACAGTTTTTTTTTCTTTGTAGTTATAACAATATTTCCCTGTGCAGAAGTCACTCAAGTATGTCTTATTTGCTTTATACTACTGAATGTGCATTTATTAGATTTATTGCTTTCTGCTCTGTTGGTGCCGACAAAGTGTGTAAATACTCGCATTAATTGATCGTAATTTATAGAACACCCTGTACAGTGTAGCAGTAAATTCGTTTCACACTAAAAGAGGCCACACGTGTGCAGACATAATGACAGCAGCTTCTTGTTGTTGCTCGTGTGTGTGTGAAGCGTCCAAGAGTGTTTTCTTGGCATCCTTCCTTCCTATCGTGTTCGTCGAGAAATTTGCAGGGAGGTCCTAGCAGAATGCGTAAACATACGTTGGAAGTCGTAGTTCAACGTGCCATCCAACAAGATAACGAACAAGTACAAATAGAGGAAGCGGAAGGCTGCTTCTGTGCAGGCAGGTTGTTGAATACGATTGGAGTTTCCCGCTAGGTGTCTTCCCGATCGCAATGTGCCTGAAATAGATTTTTTTTCTCAATTTTCCGAGCTTAGAGTCGTATCTTTATAATCATGTGTTGACGTTCTTGATACATTATCTGTTAAACTGGATAACTTTTAGGTTTTTAGAGCTTATTTTCTTTATTAATGAAAAAAAATCATGTAGAAAACACTCCTGACATTGATTCTTTCAGTGATACGGGTTTAACGTCTTGTCACGACACTCAAGACATGGAAGTACAGCTTCAAGTGGGATTTAAAATATGTATACTGTCATCAGGTATTAATTCGTGACCACACATACACAAGAAAGTGTTGGTAGGTTAGTTGAATTGGAGTTTAGTGCCCTTTTTTTTTTTTACCACCGAAGCTACATGAGACGTGGACCAACAATTTAAGGTGGAATGCGAACTACCGCAATACATTCAAATTTCACGGCTTTTCCACTGGATATCGAACCAGGATTCCGTGTACCATAGGCGAGCGCACTAGCCACTAAACCAGTGGGTAAAATATACACTAAAAGAATAATTTGTGGCCCAAAGAATCTTTGAGTAAATGTTATGAGACAATATATATTATTTATTTATTTATTTATATAGTTTCCTACAGCACTAGGCCAATTAGCTGAAACTGTACAACGTAAAAGGAAAAAGAAAGAAAAGAAGAAAACAAAACAAAAAAAGATAAAATACAGAGAAAAGGTCCATCTCTCACTATACAAGATTCTCATCAATTGAGTTCTGAAGTTTCTCTCAGAGATAAAAATGTTACATCCTGTTGACGTGTATTGTAATCGTACGCTAATCTGTAAAACAAAGAGCGCTTTACAATTGATAACCTAGGCAGGGGCGCCAATCCTGGGGGAGCGGGGGGCCCGAGCTCCCCAAAGCTCACGTGGGACCCCTATTGTATTTATAAATATACAATATTTGGCATAATTTAAATGCAATTTGCCTTAAAATCATCATACATACACCTTCTGCATCTGAATGGGCCCCTCCAAATTTACAGAGCAATCGGCGCCCTTGAACCTAGGTATCTCATAAGTTAACAAATTGACAGCGAGTTCGCCGCCGAGAGACACGAAAGTTAATCTGTGATAATAAAAATTCAGAATCAGTTTTGTTATTGACGATCTTATACAGATAAAGTAAATCAGCTCCGCGATGTCGTTTGTCAGGGGAACATAAATTCGTTAAAGTAATTAGTTCTTGCCTCGAGTAATTACGTAACTCGGGAATTCTCAATCTAACTGTGGCAAGAAAGAAGTTTAAAACCGAGTCAATGCGAGATAAATAAGTAGGTACTGCCATGTTGCATATAGGTGAACAGTATTCAGTAATCGGAAAAATAAAAACCTTATAAAACATTGTAAGAGCAGGAGGACTTTGTAGAATATTTCAGGAAATCTAAAAAGTTAGACCAAGTAGTTCTATAACTGGTGGCGTGTTGTTTGCCACGGTGTATTTGCCACGACTCGATTTTGGTGTTGTTTGCCACGATTTTGCCACAGTATTTGCATTCCAATCTTATCAGATCTCATTATCGTGAAGATTCACATACACACATCTGGATAAAAAGGAAGGGTTGCCAGGCACCTGTGTTTGTGATCCCCTGGATCAAGTGTTAAGTGTTCTCGCCTTAGGGACGAGAGAGGTCTCAAGACTCGCTGCTGAAACAGAACATTAAGCTTCAAACAAATGAACACAAAACATCACACAACATTAATATGACAATAGCTTAGTAAATTGATGTAATTATATTTTCTCATTGATATAATTGATATAATTGGAGTTCTTTATTGCACCTCCAGTTATATAATGTCTTTATTGCACCTCCAGTTATATAATGTTCTTTTTTATGTTACGCTACGCGACTATAGAACTGGATTTTATATATTTAAGAAAAATAAATGAAATATTTCAGTTTTACGTTCCACGGTTATGCCGTGTAAGGTAAAGGATATAATGATGGTAAGAATGAATAAAAAGTTGTGTATTGAAGAAAGTGTGAGGAAACAGAAGAACCCCGAGGAAACTCGCGCACACCATGTATGTCCACTACAAAGCATTCTGCATTCTTATAGGACCCGCTTAGGACTAAGAACCAAACATGAAGTTATAATCATCACTTCCTTTCATGCTTCTGCGTGCATAAATTCTCTGTAGTATATTAACCCTATACAAAGTCTGCTGTAGGATATTAGAAACGGGTTAGAAATAACAGAAGGGCTATATGACATCAACTTCGAACTTCGTAGATTAATGTTTACGAAGCTCGAAGCTGATGTCATGTAAGCCTACGAAGAAGAGACCCTATCAAAGTATAAAACAGCTCTCCCAAGGGAGAGAAAAGTTTTAAAATTTCCATTTTGCTCACCAAACTATAGTTGAGGTTGGAAAGGCGTGTTACAATTGACATTTTGTGACGTGGCTCAGTGGTCATTCAGCTCTGGTGCTTGGGGTCTCCAGTTAGATTTCAGCTCTTGCGAAGTGGGCTTTGCGTATTTCTCATTAGAAAACGGAACGTATCTTTCAGTTTTACGTCCCACGCCTATGCCGGCTAGGCTAAAGGAGACGGCGATAATGAAAAAAGAATGCAATGGTGGATGAATAAAGTGGGAGAAAACGGAAGAACCCTGAGAAAACCCACGAACACGGTGTTTATCTACCATGAGCCCATTTGGAGCGAGCTGGGATCGAACCAAGGCCCCAGCGCACCAGAGGTAAATGCTCTACCACTCAGCCACCGCATATATCTCAATAGAATTAGCCCATACAAACTCATTAAAACATAAATTAATATGCGATCGAGTCCTGTGTAATGTCAAACGAGCAAAAACATAAATAAACTAAAATAACTAACGGGCAAAGTCACGATACGAAATGGAACATGCAAATATAATTTAGGTTTATATTCTCAAAACATTCCTAAAATATCTTTGGAGAAAAATGTCTAATGAATACACAAAACTATGTTTACGGAATAAAAGCAATAACCGTGTTTTTGGAACGTTTGTATGTTTATAAATATAGTGGATTTGATTGTTATAGTCATCTGGCAACCCTCAGTTTATGAGTCGATTTTCTATAAATCTTCACGATTATAATATAAGATAAATCAGAGGGAACAATGCCGTGACAAACAACACAAAAATCGAGTCGTGGCAATCAACACGTAATCCTATAACTCTGGATGAGATCAAACTGAAATGATCCGCTAAGAAGAGTTTTTCATCAAAGGCAACACTTAGATCTTGAGATGAAACACGTTTGATAGGTACATTGGTACATAGGTACACTCATGTCCAAAATTATTGTCGCGTATCTATAACTGTCTTCTTGTGAGAATATAATTTGATAGTGATTTTGCAGGTTATACTTTTAATACTGATACTATGTACACTGTAAAAAATGAGGTGTTGAAACAACACAAAATAATTACCACTTTAGCGTGTTACTTGTGTGATAATTCAGCACCAAGCACATCGCCTTCCAAGCATATCAGAAATATCTTGTTACTACCTGTGAGAATTTGCATAGGTATTTATAGTTTAAAATGAGCAATGCTTTGCGAAATATATTTGGCACTTATGCCAAATAACGAATAATGTTCTAAGTTTTCTGTAATTAGTCACAATAATATTGTTGTAAACCTGTGAATCGTCTTACAACAGTTACATAGGCAATAGTCCTGCCATCTTCTGTTCATACATGCTAAGACACAAGAATAATAAATAAAGAAAATAGATGGAGGCACTGCTGTCTGCGTAACTGTTGTCAGATGATTCCCAGGTTTACAACAATATTATTGTGACCGATTATAGAAAACAGAATGTTATTAGTTACTTGCCACAAATGTAAAATATATTTCGCAAAGCTTTGCTCATACCAAATAATAAAAAAACAATGCAAATACTCACAGCCAGTAACGAGGTATTCCTGATATGCTCTGAAAGCGATGTGCTTGGTGTTGAATTGACACACAAGTAACACGCTAATGTGGTAGTCATTTTGTGTTGTTTCAATTCCTCATTCTTTTGCTGTGTATATAATCGGGAAATGTATATTTGTGGTAAATTTCGTAGGAAAAGAATTATAAATACGACAATTAGAATGAGTAAAAGAAAATGTTGCTAAATGGACAAGAAAGCTTTTATTTTCGTTTTATTGTTCTTATTTGCTGCTCTTTTGACATGAAATTTGCCACATACATGTTTTTGCCGATTATACACATACCAACATTATAAGAAATACCGGACGAATTCGTTATCAAATTATATTCCTAGAACAACATATTTATAGACATGTGACAATAATTTTGGACTTGAGTGTACATTGTAATAGGAAATACTCTCATAGAATGTGAAGTGACGCAGTCAAGAACGTGAAAATATTAATAAACTAGCAAAGTAGTTTTAGAAAAATGTTAAAGAGTGTTGTGTAGTTTGACAACAGCTCATAATGTATAATCTTGTCGCCGAAAAAACATCTTATTATCCTGTCAAAAACCCTTGATCTTTTTTAGGTATACAAAATTGTATGAAAATTCCTAATTTTGTTTTGAGTAAGGGATCTAATGCAAAGATATAATTACCATTCAGTGTTATCTCTGCAAAAGGAAACGTACGGTTTTGAAAAACTAAGGGAAGCCAGCATGAATTTAACTCTTTCCATCTCTTCCACTTCTGAGAGATGACGAAAATAGAGAGAGGAGCAAGATGGAAACAGTGATGCATCTTGATTGCTTCTCATGAGGGAATGAAAGACGCAAGCCGACTGAGAAAAGTTTTAAGAACTTTCTTATCAAGTCTTTCCCACTTCGAACCGTGTGGATTGTGAGTTCTCTCTCTCTTTTTTTTCTTTTTTTTTTTTTTTAAATTCACAAGCTTGCTTTCGAAAAGAACACTTGAAAACTCTCGGTCGGACTTTCCCTCGTATGACATCTTCAACTTTTACTATGAATTTTCAGTAGATGACGAAAGGGACGGGTGGCACTTGAGAGAGAAGTAGATTGAGCAAACTCTTATTCTACCTAGTTAAAGGTAGGAAATCCTTGTTTAAAATTATTCATTAAGTTCTATTTTTTTTATCTGGTATTGATAGTTATTCATTTTAAAGTCAGCTAAGAACTAGAGACCGAGTTTTAATGATTTTTGAAAGGAAATATCTAGGTATGTCACAGGTGTACACCAGGTGAAGTAGTTTGTCATAATATACTCAACATGAAGTGTAAATTTTTTAATGGCTTAATAATGGAAGTTCCCCTGCCACCGTTTGCTCGTCAACAATTCTGTGCATTTCTCCCTGTCTCATCACTTTCCACAGAAAAAGCCATGATGTTTACTTGAGAGGAGATTGATGTCGCTCTAGTCTCTTCTCAATAATACATTTCCCCTCACCCTTCATTTCCCACTCACAAACTTTAGTGTCTTGCCTCTAGTCTCCTCTTAGCAATGCATTTCCCCAGATCCCCCATTCCCCACTCACAAACTTTAGTGTCTTGCCTCCAGTCTCCTGTTAACAATGCATTTCGCCAGATCCTCCATTTCTCACTCACAAACTTCAGTGTCTTTCCTCTAGTCTCCTCTTAATAATGCATTTCCCCTGACCCTCCATTTCCCACTCACAAACTTTAGTGTCCCACCTCCAGTCCCCTCTTAACAATGCATTTCCCCAGATCCTCCATTTCTCACTCACAAACTTTAGTGTCTTGCCTCCAGTCTCCTGTTAGCAATACATTTCCTCTCAGCCTCCATTTCCCACTCACAAACTTTAGTGTTGCCATAGCAACCGATTTTTATCATATTCAAGATTTATTAATAACGTGATATTTTTTAAATTAATATTGAAAGTGGAAGTAGTAGTAGATTTCTGCCACTTCCGGTTTTAGTAGAGAGATTAAACTGGAGATGAAATATATTCTTGAGCCGGGTAAGAAATGCCATTTTTCGGGTAACAAATGAATTGCGCGATAAGAGAAAAGTTCAGGTACTTTTCAGGCAATCTACTCTTCGAGCCATTTTCTTTATACCTTCAAAAGATAGGTAATGCTCAGAAAGGCCATGTTGCTTTGAACGACACAAATGGTAATCTGAAAGATCAACGTCTGGAGACTAGGATGGGTGGGGTAGGATATTCTATCGAAAGTACTAGCAAGGTTTCCTTCACTAGGTTTGTAATATATGATCTGCATTATCATTGAGAACTTAACTTTGTCATGTTGCGGGCGTTTTCTTTTGAATGTTAGATTCAAACTGAGTAATTGTAACGTTCAACATTAATCATTTGTCCCGTTACAGTAGCTCATAATAGACTACAAAGACTTGATCCGCCAAAGGCGCAGCACAACGTCTCCATGAATATCCTGTTGTGGCATTGATCTTGATGACACGTTGGAACACATCCATGATTTCCCGTGCTTAGGATTGTCGTGACGAGTCCACTTTTTATTACCAGTCACGATTCGATTAAAAAAAAAACTTTCCGTTTTTGCCTTTGAACCAGCAATTCGTTAAACATTTTGCAATGTCTCTTTCTATAAATTCATAAGGTATCTAGTTTTTCCCATTTCTGGATCATTCCCATTGCTTTTAAACGTTGGCTAATAGTTGACGCTTCGACATTTCAAATCTTTAAGCATCTGAAATTAATCTTCTTCCAGTAATGCATTTAATTATTCATCTTGTAAACTATTTCAGCTGACCAGGACGCTCGTTTCTTACTCACGTTAGAATCATTATTCTTGAAGCGTCTAAACCAATTTCTGCAAGTTATTTCAGAAAGAACATACTTTACATACTAACAAAAGTAGCACTTCCAGCAAGTGCCTTTTTCCTATTATTTCGAAGTGTGGGTGTGGAGAAGAATCGAGAGAATTAGATGGGTCGAGCGGAAAACGAATGACAGTCTTATAAAGGGCGGGAGAAAAAAATTAGGTATTTGGAAGGGGGCAAAGGAGACTACAATTAATGGACGATATCAAAATAGAAAAATTGTACGAAGAGGTTAGCAGAAGACCTTGGAGCATGGAAGCTTCTCAGCTGCGGCAAGTAACCTGCCAATAATGACAGAATACCTATGATAATGATGATGGATACAAAACTCGACATCTTAAAAGCAATAAATAATGTTCTTTTCACTACGATCGAAGGTCATAAACTTATATTAAAACCTATTGATAATAATTTTGTATCCATTTATTGTCACTTTCCGCTATATTGAAATAGCGCAACTACGGGCTTCTGGGGAGAATTAATCCGAACACTTAATACATGTCGAACAAGGACAATTTTGGCAACAAGCTCTTCTCTTTTTCTTTTTTTAAGAGTCTGTTAAAAATACAGCCAAAATTTATTTATTACTGAGAACGTCATCTCATTGAACGTTCCGTTCTACTTTTAACTATTGTTTTTTTAGCTGTGGCTATGAGATAAGGAAGTGGAACATTTAAATGGCAAGGAACCAGCACATACGTACTCTGTACTGACCTAGGGAACTAAAATATCTTTAATGTAGGCACTGGAATTTTAATGGTTGGTTAGTAGCAACAGGCTCAAAGATGAGTTTCTTTGAAACAAGAGGAACATAAAACAAGGGCACAAACAAACAATTACCGTATAGGGATGTGTGAGTGGTTACTGAACTCCAACCTTATAGCTATTTATATTATCGTTTTATGTTTAGTAACACAGATTTGACTTAATGCATCCAGTCAATCTTCAGCACAATGCTCTTTAATCTGATTTTGTGTGATGGTTTATCACTGATGTTCATCACGAGTGAAATATTTTTTTTCAACCAAAGGTCAATAGTTTTGCCAATTTGTTGGCTGAGAATAAAACATATCATACTTGCTTTTGTTTGCTTTAAAGAAGTATATAACACATATGTAACTTTGAAAATATTAAATGTACATATAGAAGGAATGGAGTATTAAAATGTTACCTGAGTATTGTTAGTGATGATATGAAGTGTGAAGGTGAAGTTAAAGCAAGGATACGAATGGCGGAAGAAACCTTTAGGAGGAAGAAAATACTGTTTCGTGGGACCTTGAATAAAGAGTTGAGAAACACACTCATAAAATGCTTCATGTGGAGTATTGTACTGTATGGATAAAAAAAAAAAACATGGATACTACGAAAAAATGATGAAAAATGACTCGAAGCTTTTGAAATGTGGATGTGGAGAAGAATAGAGAGAATTAACTGGGTTGAGCGGGAGATGAATGAGAGGGTCTTAGAAATGGTAGGGAGAAGAGAACAACTTTAGATATTATTAAGAAGAGGAAGATAAACTGGTTGGAAAGTGGCTAAGAAGGAATGTATCATGAGGGACGTGCTATAGGTATGGTGGCAAGAAAGAGAAGGAGGGATGAAGAATACTACAATTAATGGACGATATCAAAATAGAAAAATCATACGTGAAGACGAAGAGGTTAGCGGAGGATCGTGGAGCATGGAAGCTTTTCAGCTGTTCAAGTGACCTTGGCAGAATACCTATGATGATAATTATTCCCAGCACGCGTTATCATCAATCCTAGCATGCTTGGATATGTTTTGTAAGAATCTAAAGTTTTAGCGTAAAAATCACTTTATGTTAAGGATTCTTTGCTATATTTTTATGATAAGGGTTTCTGATAATCAACCCGTTACTAACTTGGCGAGTAAAGTATACTCACGATTATCCGAAGTAATTAGGACCGAGCCTACAAATTATTAGCACTTTCGTCATTCGTGTGGAAGACCTGGGATTGATCCTCGATGGATGCATATATATGATCCCACATTTTCTGTAGATGCTTGATTCCTTACCAGAAAGCCTCAAAACGAATGATAAGATAATAGCGTTATTTGATATGAAAGCAAGTCGTTAGTAATCATTGAGCTACATGAAGTACGACTTATCTTAAAATATGTACTTGAGTTTGAGTTAAAAAGTTTGGGGTTTAGTATCAAGGCTATATGAGAAGTGCACTTTCAGCTTAACATAGGATCCATACCACTTGAGCTCCCGCCGGGAATTGAACCCGGGTCTTCCGCGGCGAAGACGTATATGCTAACTGTACAGCTATGTACAGCAACGGGGAAGCTCCAATATGTACTTGAATTGTTTATTTCGGTGAAGAGACAAGTAAACAAAGGATAAGATGATTACTGTATTTGATTATTTTGGAAAGGAGACAAGTAGACAAAAAATAAGATGATAACTTTATTTGATTATTTTGGTAAAGAGACAAGCAAACAAAGAATAAGATGATAACTTTATTTTATTATTTTGGTAAGGAAACAAGTAAACAAAAGATAAGATAATAACTTTATTTGATTATTTTGGTAAAGAGACAAGCAAACAAAGAATAAGATGATAACTTTGTTTGATTATTTTGGTAAAGAAACAAGTAAACAAAGGATAAGACGATAACTTTATTTGATTATTTTGGTAAAGAGACAAGCAAACAAAGAATAAGGTGATAACTTTATTTTATTATTTTGGTAAAGAGACAAGCAAACAAAGAATAAGATGATAACTTTATTTGATTATTTTGGTAAGGAAACAAGTAAACAAAAGATAAGATAATAACTATATTTGATTATTTTGGTAAACAGACAATCAAACAAAGAATAAGATGATAACTTTGATTATTTTGGTAAAGAAACAAGTAAACAAAGGATAAGACGATAACTTTATTTGATTATTTTGGTAAAGAGACAAGCAAATAAAGAATAAGATGATAATGTATTTGATTATATTGATGAATAGTCAAATAAACAAAAGATAAGATAATAGCGTTATTTGATATTTGTCACACAAGAAAAGTATCACTATGAAAGTGACTCAACTCACCACACAGTTTACAGTGTTATTTTGGAAGAAATTGAGTAAAGTTTGCACAATATTTATAACATAAGAGGCGTATAGACTTAAATTGGTTTGTTAAAGAAGTTTGTTTTTTATGATAAATACAAAATGAAGGAATCTAACTTAATATTATTGATTAAATTTCCTATTTTCTTTTTTAATTAAAAGATTCAATTATACCATTAAACGGTAGTAGTCACTATTTAGATTTGCTTGACGTCATCAAATGTACATAGACGTCACTGGTTTTTAATTTGCTTGAAAACTAATCTAGGTGTAGATTTTTAAATAAGTTCATTCTACTGTTAGTTCAGTTATCGGAAACAGTTATCAATGATATATTATCACTTCTTCTCATATGTTATTCTTGGTACTTACGTGATCTGTTATCGCATTGGATTTGCTTCTTCTGAGAATAGAATCCACCCCCGTATTCTGTGATATATGCAAAGGCTGCAAGGCATAACTTCTTAAAACCACCGTTGCCACGAACAACCAGTACTCATAACCACATATATCGAATTTCTTCATGTCAGCAGTTGCAAATTTGTGGTTAATATCGGTGTTGGTAGTGACCACCCGCATGCAGACAATATAATCAGTTGATCAGTGACGCAAACCTCCACGCTTGGTGTGCGTTTTGACGGATGATACACCATTCTATTGCTGTCAGTTTGGAGAAAATATGCGAACAGCAATGTGACCACACATTATTTTCTCTCCATTTTCCACGCCCTCGCCATACCCTCTATTTCCCCTCTCTATATAGATCACATTGCGTGAATTGACATTCGGTGGCCGCATTTGTATGGAAACTAGTCACATATGGAAAATATTACATTTTGTAACGGAAATATGTGATTGCAGTAAAAAAAAAAAAAATGCAAATTGTTAACTGCATTCTGACCTGGCATTATTCACCAATACAGTAGTCATTGTTTTATGCATGCTTGTGAACTGAGACTCAACATCATAAATAATTGTATGTTGTAAAATACATGGAAAGATGTTTCCTTGTATAAAATTACATTGTTTCTACCAGACTATCTATATTTGCAAATTCGGATATCGAATAGTAAATAGCTTACCACATGGTAATATTGTAACACCTGCTGTACGTCCGGCTTGTTCAGTGACGAAATGTTTCCGAAGTGCAAATATTACCCATGCAAATACAGATACATATATTATTCCCATTTCTGTTAGGATAGTTATATATGCAATATTTAGGCTCTCAACTGGATAATAATCGTATTTATGCTATAAGTATATACCAATGTGTGTAGTCCTTAATATCTTGGAATGTTATACAACCCTGCTGAAGAGATGTGTAATGGTTGTTGCAGAAATACAAGGAGCACAATGAAAATTCTATATAATAAACGGCAAACACTTATTAGGAAACGGTCACTCTAATAGATATCGCTACGTGTGCTATTTCTTGTCTTCCTGATGCTAATAGATGTCCTAACTTGCTGGATTGCTGTGTATAAGCAAGTCCTTGAATAATTGTATGAAAATATGGCTTGGAATTTAAGGTGGTTAGTAGGGAAACTAAAAAAAAAAAAAATGAATATAACAGTTAGAGTTTTTAATGAAGCATGATTAAGAAAATGGGGAAGTAAAGCTATTAGAAGAAAGATTGAATAAAGCAGAAAAATTTAAATATTTATCCTTATCTATTGCTGAGAATAGTGATTTGCACGTGGAAATAACACACAAAATGCAAGAGGGATGGCGAAATTGGAAGAAACTATGCAACGTGTTGTGTGAAAGCAGTGTCACGGTAAAGAATAAAGGAATGATTTGGAAAATAGAGGTTAGGCCAGCAATGTTTTACGAAGCAGAAAAATGGTCAATAAAGAAAGTACATAAAAAAATATTGAATGTTACCGAAATGAGACTCTCACGCTGAATGTGTGAGGTAACAATAAGAAACAAAGTGAGGAATGAGAGAGTAAGGGGAACAACAAAGGTTGTGACGTAGCAAAAGAAACAGTGAGGAATGAGAGAGTGAGGGAACAACAAAGGTTATGACATAGCAAAAGAAACAGTGAAGAATGAGAGAGTAAGGGGAACAAGAAAGGATATGGTGTAGCAAAAGAAACAGAGTGAGAAATGAAAGAGCAAGGGGAACAAAAGAAAGCTTGTGGCGTGGTAAAAGAAACAAAGTGACGAATAAGAGAATATGAGGAACAACAAAGGTTGTGACATAGCAAAACAAACAGTCAGGAATGAGAGTAAGGGAACAACAAAGGTTATGACATAGCAAAAGAAACAGAGTTATGAATGAGAGAGTAAGGGAAACAAGAAAGGATATAGCGTAGCAAAAGAAACAGAGTGAAGCACGAGAGAGTAAGGGGGACAGCAAAGTTTGTGGCGTAGCAAAAGAAACAGAGTGAGGAATGAGAGTAAGGGGAACAATAAAAGTTGTGGAAATATCTAAGAAGATCCTAGAAAGAAGACTACACTGGTATGGCCATCAGGGAACAACAAACGACTATGTGGTCCGGAGAGTAATGGAAGTGGACGGGAAGAGAGGTAGAGAAAGACCAAAAAGAAAATGACTGGGCATGGTTAAGAATGACTTCAGGGAGAAAGGTGTAACAGGGAAGAGATTCCGGGACATATCTCTATCGAGAAGACTCGTCAGAAACGTAGACTCCCATATAAGTGTGAAAAGACAGAGGTAAAAAAGAAGAATTAAGCGTGATTTTTCAGCGCTTCATACATACTTCATTTTACAGCGGGCTTGAGGGCTTGGGCAACAACTAATAACAACAATAGTGAAAATTCTGGATCCAATTCCATATTTATTTAATGAATACTCCCTGCCTTATCTATTGTATTAAAAACATTTGCTCCGTATGCTGAGATACCCTATCTTTTTTCCCCTTGTCTCCGTTCCTAAACCGTGCAACATCTATACTTCGTCCGTCGTATCCCTTCTCATTCGTTGGTCTATTACCGTATGTGCCTCCAGTACAGCTTTGGTTCATATGGGAACGTAGTAAATAATAGTAATCTCTTTTACCCTATACAGAATAAATTTCAGTAGCGTGCGTCCCATTTCTTGGTACTTGACAGTCTGCAGTTTGACAAACACTGTATTGAGTAAATAATAGTTGTAACCTGTCAAAAGGAAGTCAACTGTAAACACAGGTGCATACATGTAGAGTGTCCAGTGGACCCAGACCACTCAACCCAAACTTATGGAACTGTATCAACGATTGAAGGGTTTTTAAATAAGATGTTTGAAGAGTTTAATCATTATGTGAGCCTGAAGATTTGAATGATATTTTCTGTAGACTGCAAATGAAATCTTTTTTTTTTCTTAGTGATAATTATGACACTGTTCTCTAAGAATTAGAACAACTTTTATTGGTCATTTGAAGATAATTTCGCTTTTGTAGAAACATTTGTGATTCAAGTGCATAGTAACATGAAATCAATTCTATAGAGGACGATGTGAATTGGCTGTGTTCCTATATCTATCTATCTATCTATCTATCTATCTATATATATATATATATATATATATATATATATATATATATATATATATATATATATATATATATATATATATATATATATATATATATATATATATAACCAAAAGAACGAATGTAGAAACAGCTAGCTGATTGGGAAATGATGATTAACATCGAAATTCTTTTTCGTTAATGCCTATTCTCTTCTGAACTAGTCTCTCTGTTTTGTAACAAGGTAGTAGGCCCCAAAGAAAAAGTGGAAGGGAGAGAGTTTATCTAAATATCTAAAATATTTATTTAAAAAACAGTCTTAAAAGAACACAAGTGACATTTTATACTGTGTAAAGTTGAAAATTTCGCAAGGGAGGGGTTATGAATCACTATTCTTCTTAGGTATTTATTAGTTGGTTGCATTAAGTTTAGCGTTGTTTTGAGCGCCGAGGCTATATGAGATGCAGCTACAGTTTAAAGTAGAATCCGAACCCCTGTAATACAACCCAATGTTGAGGCTCCCCCATCGGAAATCAAACCCAGGATCCTGTGTCTTCTTAGGCATTGTCTTAGTCTGTAATTGCACGTCATTTGTTTCTTTACAATTAAAGAAATGTCTGCCATAACTGTTTGCGTATTTCGTTAATTGCATGACTTGTATTATCAATTCGTCTCACTTAGGATTTTTCTAAAATTATTAATTTCACTTTTCATTTTTTCTAAAGTACATGGTAATATTTTGCTATGAAACGTATTTTATTTTTACAGTTTTAAGTACAGTATGTAAAGTGATTTACACCACTGCTTGGCAAACAAATAGTCATTTTACTTATTTATTTGTCTATGAAATGTGTCTATGAAAGATTTACAGCTCAGATATTCTTAATGAAACTACTTTAAAAGAAAAAAACGTTGTAACGTTACTAAGTGATGTTTCAATTGCCTAAGTATGGAGACTGGTGTTTATTTTAATTATGCAGAAGGAAATATGCATTAATCAATGACATACAATGAAATCAAATATTGTGTAATTTACGTGACAGGTGGAAATAGTTAAAAAAGAAGAAGAAAAAAAAACAAAAAAAACTCTGTTGATCCATCTGTATGAACATCCACTACATGAGTTTTAACACATTCCCTACAGGTTTAAGCACGTGTTTTGTATGTTAGTATTGGTTGAACATGGGTTACAATACGTAGCACATCGCATGTGTTCCGTTTCTGTTCTGCTTGTTGTACACATGCGTTCCATTAAACTTTCATATAGTTTTTTATAATTTATCTCATGTTCATTACGTACATTTGGATCTTGTTGAAAATTAAACATGTGTATTGCACTTTTCAGCAAGTTTAGTTTATATTTCTAATTATATTAATTTATTTGTCCACTATTTGGAAGTGGAAGTGTTATATGGAAGTGTCGTTTTCTAAACGAGACAATGTTCTCCCTGTATTTTCAATGTCCTCTTCCCTGGCAGCAATACTTTATTTAAGTATCCTTCCTGACTATCTACAAACGTTGTTAAACCAAACCAGCATCTAAAAAAAAAATAATGGTGTCCACAAATTTTAATATAGTTTACTGACCAATATATTATACACAAATTATTTTCAAGGTTATGCAATACTATCGTATCTCAAAATGAAGATATTGCTAAGTCAAGTTCTTAATATTCCAATATCCAGGCGGAATTGTATTGTATTTCTTGTATAACAGGTTTAATTATTCATGTAAAAACTCGTGTCAGTGTTTCCAGCAGCTTTCATTTATTATGTCACTATCTTGTAACAGGCATAATTTTGATTTGTACTATATTCGTGTTTTTATAACTGTATGTATGTAGTACCAGCAATTTTTGCCCTCTTTAAATGTACACCCATGTCCAAAATTATTGTCGCATGTTTATAAATGTGATGTAGAAATATAATTTGATAACGAATTCGCCCGGTATTTCTTATAATGTTAGTATTGTGTAATCGGCAAAGACATGTATGTGGAAATTTTCATGTCAAAAGAGCAGTAAATAAGAACAATAAAACTTTCTTATCCATTTAGCAACATTTTGTTTTACTCACTATAATTTTCGTATTTATAATTCTTTTCCTATGAAATTTACCACAAATATCCGCTTCCCGATTATATACTTAGTGTCAGTATTAAAAATACCCTGGAAAATCATTATCAAAGCACTGTATATTCTTAGAAGACAGTTATAGATATGCGACAATCATTTTGGACATGAGTGTACATGAAACATATCCAATCTCTTAAAAATATTTGATACAATGTTTTGTAATGAAAGCCAGAAGATACTGCATTACGCTTCATTTCCTGCCAAAATTTTGGGAAAATGCCCAAGAAAATACAAAACAATTGGTGTGTGAATATGAACAAATAACATGTAGGGCATGTAAGGGCCTTTCATGGAAACGAGAAAATTTAAAAAGTAAAAGAATTGTATACATTAGAATAAAACCAGAAACAAAAAGTGTTATCAGAGGATATTGGTTTCCATTACAAAGTGCTGAATTGGTTGCTTTAAGTTAGGGAAAGTTTTGAAAATAACATCTAGTAATCCTAATCACTTGTCGCTACCATACACATTGCATTTTCTAACTCTTGGAATATTTGAGATTTCTCTATGGATACTGTTCTTGGATGGTCTGCTGATAGTTCCTGAATGATGATCCTCCCTCTTCAATAATCCTCACCCAACAGTTAATTGTACAAATAGATGATACGGTATTTAGTCTTCCAAGACTGAATTGATGTTTGAATACCTTCCTGACAGCAGGCACACTCTTATTCTTCTGATAATTGGCTTTCACGGCACACAGCACCAAACCTCTTTCTGGTTTTTCAGCAAATGGCTTTCTATGCTGAAACAAATAAGAATTAGTATTATTAGTACAATCAGTATTATTAAATCCTACGAAAATACAATTTTTTTCGTCTTTATGAAAGATACTTGATTTGATTTGATTTTAGCGTCCCTTTCACCAGCGAGGCTATAAGAAACATGAAATTACAGCATAAAGTGGAATCCGAACCACACAAGCTCCTGATAACAATCAAACCTAAGTCTCGTACGCCAAAGGTGACTACACTAACTGCTTGCTATGAGGAAGTTCTTATGAATGATAGTATATTATGTTTGTATTTATTTAATCAGAGTAGTTTTAACGTTTCTTCGGCATAACGTATATATATGGTAGTCTATTTTTACCTCCTTTTGCTCCATTAGACGTAGAAAATCAGATCATCTTTGGTAGTCTTAAAATAGTGGTAAGTTAATTATTTATGATATTTCACTAGAGAAATTCGCGTGTTTTCTTAGATCTGACGGAATTAATCTTGTCGGTTGAAACAGTTCTAATCAAATAATAAAATGTACTTTGATAATATTTTAAGGCATTTTCTTAATTATCTGTCAATATTAATTGCTTTTCCAGTTTTGTGGCTACTTGATTTATGAATTTGTAATCCACTAAATTGAAAATGTAATTTCTCCATACTCTACGTAAGATCTTACTGAAGCTTACTGTTAAATATTGGCAATAAGTGAACAACATTTGCTGACTATTTATCTTTATATTAGTTTATATTAATAAATTGTCTAAAGCAAGCTGTACTTAACATTTGATACAATGTATATCTTGAATCTAGTTTATTTATATATATATAGAGTTTCCCCGGACGAAGGGGCAATATTTTGGGAAATGGTAGTATGGGTGATTTTAAGCAAAAAGGTTCATATGACCATGGGTCCTAATCTCAACGGTTTGAGAGCTACAAGTTATGAACCATTTTTGACTTTATGTTGCATATTGTTCACCCTGTAATTATCCTGCAGAGGTGGGATATAGCGTATTTAAAAGATGATGGAATGACCTTCCCAACGGTATGCAACATGTGGCAGTGGTATCTTTGAAAAGGGGAATATTGAGGAAAATTTAAGGTTATGTAAGGGAATTGGATGGCAACACTGATTCCCAAATTTCCCTCAATAACTTCCTTCCAAAGACACCACTGTCACATGTTGCATAGTTGTAAAGGCAATTCCATCGCTTTTCAAATCCGCTATTTCTGTAGAATTAATACAGGGTATGTAATAAGCAACATGAAATCAAAAATGGTTCACAATCTGTAGCCCTCAAACCGTTGAGATTAGGACCCATGTTGATATGAACTTTTTTTGCTTAGAATTACCCATACTACCATTTTCCGAAGTATTGCCCCTTCCTCCTGGGACATCCTATATATATATATATATATATATATATATATATATATATATATATATATATATATATATATATATATATATATATATATATATATATATCATATGTGTGTTTGTGTGTGTGTAGTGTGCAAAATTGTTTTCCGTAAATTTTCTTTCCTAAGTTATTATCAAGACTCGTTTAAAGCCTCACAGAATATTTGCAACAAAACCACAATTTACGATCATAATAAATAAAATAAAATATGAACATAAACTTGCAGTGTGGTTCTTGAGTATCTTAGATTTTGAGTTCACACTTTGGACATTTAGGTAAAATTTGATGTGCTTTGGTGTTGTGTTTAAATCCAATTTGTGTGCTTACAGTGCTTATAAATGTCAGAGAGTAGTTATTTATTGTTTTCTCAGCGTGTATCAGGAAGAGAATCGTGTAAGTAGTCGCTTGTACTGTTCTTATTCTTTGATAGTAAGAAGACTTCCTTGTGGAGCTTGTGTCTTGAGCAGTCGCCAGGGGGCAGGTAATTCAATCAAGCAACACACTCCTCCTGATGCGTGACATCTGGCGCCATCTCTTTGGACTTGCATGACTGGTCACCCTCTCAGCGTTAGGCATGTCGGCCACAGATGCAAATAGCGACAGACATTATGAGTGATGTTCTCTTTGGTTTACGTGACTATTGTTAGATCATGAAGGTCATTGGTTGAGAGCGAACCCTGATACCAGGCTGTTAGTCTTTGTCAGGAACACAGTAATCTCATGCTGGCAACATGGCTTATATCTTTCCACTAAACAAAGCTATCCTGTCAGTCACTGGCAGAAATGTGTACCAGGTGCTGCGATACTATTTTCATTTTTTCCCTCTTTCTTTTGCAATGTGTTTGTGGAATGTTTTGCATCATCATTTTTTTCTATGTCAAAACAAAAGCGAACAACAATATATATTTATCAATACAAAAATATATTCTTCGTAGTGATTGGAGGTTTGTTTAAATGTATGTTTATCAAGTGTGTGCCCCTTTACAATGGAATTACTTTTGTGTTTGTTCATATTATAAATGCCTTTTGTAAGTGCTATTGTATTTAAAAGCATATTTTATTCAGTATATATTAAGAAGAAATAGTGAAGAATGGTTACGGCAAACTTATAACCGTCCTGTCTACGGATTTTAGTCAGGTCAAGGTTAAGCAGTGAAAAACATGGCCAGAACTTGGTGATCATTATGTAAAACCAAATTTTACCTAATTTGCTTCAGATCAGTTGGAAAGCAACTTGAATAAAAGAAACGAGCGACAGCAGCATTGGGGCTCGCAATATGCTGACCACACATCCCGAAACCTAAAATTGTTGACAAGTCTACGGAAGCCTTTCGGAGCTTAAGTGCTAGCTTTAATTTTAGTTATAACGAAGAATGGTTTGATATTTCGGTAGGAGGATGAAACATGTTTGTTTTGCAGATTGTATGGTTCATATGGCAGAATATGAATGGAAGGAAAAGTTATGAAGAATATGATATGAAAATGAAATCATATACAGATGGTGATAAGAAAAATGGAAACACCTGAACGAAATTGCAACTTGCCAGATTAATATGGTGTCGGGCCACCTTTCGCCTTCAGAACAGCCTTGATGCGACGTGGGTTTAGCATAGAGGTCGTGAATGGTAGCAAGTGGAATTTTACACCATTCTTCGTGCAGGGCATCGGCCAGTTCTGTGAGAGAGGATGGAGGTGGAAATCGTCGCCGGAGTCGTGTTTTCAAGACGGACCACAGATGTTCAATTATGTTGAGATCTGGAGATTGGGCGGGCCAGGGAAGGTGCTCTACTTCATCCCGATGTTCCTCAAACCACGCTGCAACAACGCCAGCTGTGTGAATGGGTGCATTATCATCCTGGAAGATGGCGTCATTGTCCAGGAACAATATCCGGATCATAGGATGCAAGTGGTCTCCTAAAATTGCGACATAATCGTTGACAGTGATTCGTCCGCTAAGTGTGACCACAGGACCCAATGAAAACCATGATATGGCGGCCCACAGCATCACTGAGCCGCCGCCATGTTTTACAGTTGGGCGGAGACACTGCAGATCATAAGCTTCTTTGGGCGTCCTCCACACGTAAACACGGCCCGTTGTTGGGAATAGGGTGAAGGATGACTCATCCAACCATATCACACGTTTCCAGTCCTTAACGGTCCAAGTTACATGGTCGCGGCACCATTTGCGGCGTGCGAACGCGTTATGGTCCCTGATGAGCGGTTTGGCCCGTGCAACACGACCCCGTAAGTTCATGTCATGTAATTCGCGGCGGACTGTGATTGTCGAAACAGGGTGGGGGAGGTGCTGATTGAGTTCCTCCGTCACTTGCTCCGCAGTGGCACGACGGTTTTGCGTGACAATGCGCTTTAATACCTGGCATGACCTGTCACTCATGATTTTCTTCCGCCCACTGTCCCGCTTCCCCGATGTGGTTTTCCCGTGTGTTGTGTAGGCCGTCATTACTTTCGACACTGTCCCACGCGACACACCTAACACAGTAGCCACTGTCGTCACACTCACTCCACATAACCGCGCACCAACAATTTGCCCTTTTTGAAAATCTGAGAGGTCTCCCATTTTACACTACCTCCGTCTGCTGCAGCCACTGGACACTGCTGTTCCACTGCGCCTGACGTAGTATGGAGACAGACCTAACACACCACCACCAGCGGTCCGGCGCTGCGGGCGCCACGACACCACTGCCAACCCATACATCTGACGTGTTGCCAACTACAGGTGTTTCCATTTTTCTGATCACCATCTGTATATATATATATATATATATATATATATATATATATATATATATAATTCACTCAGGCACTCCTGACCCCTCAATTCACACGTCTGGCTGTGGTATCAAATGCAAATGTGGCAGTTTGTTTTATACTTAAATTTTTCGCGACGAAGCAATGGAAATCACTTTTGTGTGTGGATAGTTTTCATATGTAGAATCGTAGTTTAGACTCATGAAACATAACTATTGCGTAAAGATATCGAATAAAGCCTTATGTAGTGAAGTTTGAGATTTACTGTTCCTCAATTCTATGGTTATTATTACGAAAAAAGTATCTATGAAAGAAACCCGGAATTACAAGTAGGTTCACTTTGCCTCCTGATTGTTTATAATTATGAATTACTTGTGAAAAAATTTACACATACGTTATGATCCGAAAGTTATTTTTAAAAAGATCTCTCTGTGCTTCATTTCCTTGTCAACTGTAAAATTTAGTACTCTGTCAATTCTGTGTAGAAACATTGTGGGATGTTTTCACATCAAAAACAGAGAGCTTGATTTTCGGTTTAGTTCAGTGTATATATGCCTTCGTAGATTCGGGGAGTTAGATTATGAGATTGGCTTGAGTGAAAATGACTATAGTGCACAAAATACATGCAATATGCGTGACAATTTAATTCCAGCAATTGCTCTGTGGTGTCGTGTATACGGTAATTTTGTTGGAAGCACGTGAAATTTTAATAGTTGATGCGTAAACTCCAACCTGATAGAGAGACATTTATCCGCTTATGTTACGAAATCAATAGAGATCTATATGTGAATTTGAGCGTAAAAATAAGTGATCGAACATCATAGTGTGCTCAACGTTCAGAGATTTGCTAACGGAAAAATCGACTACCCTATTAGAGCGTTCTGTTTACTTACCTGAGTTAACCTTCTGCGAATAGTGGTTAGTCGAAAAATCGATTATTTTATTATAACGTTCTGTTTACTTATTTGACTTTACCCTCTGTGATTAGTGGTTTCTCCTATAATAAGGACTGTGGTAAAATGACGTGAGTTTCGAAACATATTGAATAAAGAAACTTAAATGTTCAAAGTGTTAACGGACGTCTGTGACGTTTGAGAGACAATTGCTTAAGCCGAATTGAAAAATGAAAATAAGTTTTTAATTGAATGTTCATTAGGCTAAGAAATCGATGATAAATGAAAGAGAATGAATGTGAAAGAATTGTTGTAATGGAAATGTGGAAGGAAACCGAAGAAACGCGAGAAAACCCACGGGTTATATAAGGTATTCTCCAAAATTAAAGGAGACTTGGTCCAGTTTTAATGGCTGCACCTAAATCAGCTTCGATCCAAATTTTTAAAAAGAAGTCAGTGGCATGTATGTGGGAAAGAGGCAATTGTAAGAAACCTGGCGATAAACTGATACTGTAGAATACGGCTGGTTCGTGGGAAAATGAGAGATATCACATAAACTGGTACGATAATCTAATATTCCCAAAAGTCTGGACATTGTCAGGGTAAAAAAAAAAAAAAAAAAAAAAAAAAAAAAAAAACAGCGCAACAGAAGACGAGGAAAGTAATTTTGACAGTGATGACAATAGTTCCGAAAGTGAAGATGACCTGCTAATTTCCTTTCTTACTAATTAATTACTAGCATGACAACCCTTATGGGCCTGAGCCGCCTCCAACGCTATCTGTTAGCGAATGGCTGAACAAAATCCTAGCGAATGGGCCTAGCGACGAACACGTATCGCCCTATCTCTAACAGGCGTATCAGGAGCTTTCTAGACCTGATTCCCCAGTTTGCCTCATGACGCTAGATGGGAGCCGAAAATTGAGTTGGGAAGCACCAGCCGGGAATTGAACCCGGGACCACACTGATATGAGTCCAACGCTCTAACCACTAAATTATAGTGTCCCCTTTTCTTACTATACGTTCAAACTAAATTATCTCAAAAACTAATAAAACTAACAAATCACGTGAAACAGAAAGTATTTGCCATTTGATTTAAATTCTGAAAAGAATCATCTTTATATCAAAAACCGTTTAGGGGTTATGCCTATTTTAATGAAGCAGCTACATAATATCACGGTAGCCATATTGATGACGTCATCATACAACCCTCCACCATTCATGGTTTGTAAGACTCATTTTTTTGAAGTTCTTACATCATGTGTAAACAAAAGATGTTCAAAACGTTTACACTCAATGAGGAAAATAAAACCCTTCTGGCTCCCGAACTTAAAAGTATGAGCGTGGCACGTTAAACTTAAAAAGAAAAAAAGAGACAAACTATTCTACATTTTTTCACGTACTATCAGCATAATACTGTTGTATTTTTTGAATGAATTTAACAATTAATTATTTGCAACTCTTGTGCATTACGTTTTAATATTTATTAAAGAAAACGTAAAATAATACCTTAATAATCCGGTTAAGTAACATGTTATTTTCATGTGAGGACAAGATGAAGAAGTAATCATTATGTTCCCACTCTGTTCTTCTTTCAATATTCCGAAGATGGTGGACTTTTTTTTCTCTCTCGGGCTCTCGTTCGTTTCACCCTTTTTTAGATTCCTGCCTCGTGTGCGTCTGGGACAATCTTCTATGAATTTCAATCAGACGGCCCACGTGGCATTTCATTGGGCTGCTGGCTTCAAATATGCGATGTCTCCCAGACGTTTAATTTCTGTTCTACTCACATTCCCCGTTCTATACTTGCGCTCTTAAGAATCACATCCACCAAATAACCAAATATATATATATATATATATATATATATATATATATATATATATATATATATATATATATATATATATATGTTGGGAGCAATGTTCGAAAACGGCCATTGGCCGAAGAAAGTGATCAATTCTAAGTTTGGACAGATGCAATTATCCAAAGTACGAAGAAGTCTATCATTTCGGGGTTTGGTCGCTTAATAGTATCCAAAGCTAGGTTTGGATAATTACAGTTCATCCAAAGCTCAATTTAGAAAGGAAAATAAGAAAAAAATTTATTAATTTTTTCACATTTTACACATTTTACAAGATTTTTATTTTTCAATGTTTAAGAAATGAAAATGTATATCACAAAATTCTGTCAAATAAGAAGTATGAAATTCGTATATGAATAAAAATAGTTCTTCGTATTAATTCCTTCTAATTCAGCTTACTTTCTTTTTTAGAAGACTTTTAGAAAATATGCACCATATAAAAATAAGTACAATAATTAATTAAGCATTAACAGCAAAGTGCGTTAAATGTTTTAAGTTCAGTTATTAACACAATGAAACAGTGAAGAATTTGAAAAACGTGTGCTGAAAATTTTAAGCTGTAAGTGCGAAAAAATATAATGAACTTACAGTTATAAAATGGAATAACTGAAATGCAGATTCGCCACATATACAGGCTCTTCAAGTACATTGTAATAGGTCAACTGTCCAGTTACTTGTTCCTACACGCACTTGAGGAATGACACTTTGAGTTACACTTTACACCCTTCTTTACACAATTACATTTTTTGTTCAAACAGAAGTTCCTGCAGCCGCACTTAATAAACCCCTGCCTGGAGTGTGTTTCTGCTTCAGCTACACTTCTAAGTGAAATGTCTCTCTGCGGAACATCACTGATCTGAAGAAACTGTTCATCTGCGAACTGGAACTCATTGCGCGCGTACAGCTTTCTAATAATTCCCGAAGAAGTCCCCAACTGGTAGAGATCGTTATCGTTTCTCCCCATAACCACAGCCATGACGTTCCTCGGAGCAGCTCTGCCTCTGTCCAATTCTGGGATTTTGATTAGAACAGTTTGTCCTACGTCTGCACGAGGGAATTTTTTACTTGACGCCATTAACATTTCATTTGCTTGTCGCTTTAAATGTATTTTGGATCCCTCACGTGCCTCTCGTATACTCTCACTTCTTGTGCAGATGTTGCATCTTTTTTCTTGATTTGCGCACGGACATGGAGATTCATTTGCTTCCACAATTGCAGTGTTGATGGTCTCTAAAGAAGCTGGAAATTCTGGAAAAGTCTCTCTTTCCTGCCGAAGATTATTAAGGGAATCACGAACGAATGAATGCTGTGCGTCCTGTCCTGAAGTGTCTTCTTGTACATCACGAGTCAATGAATACTGTACATCCTGTCCTGAGCCTTCCTCTTCCTGCATGGTGTCACAGTGTGGATCACGAGTCAATAAATTCTGTACATCCTGTCCTGAACCTTCCTCTTCCTGCATGGTGTCACAGTGTGGATCACGAGTCAATGAATTCTGTACATCCTGTCCTGAGCCTTCCCCTTCCTGCATGGTGTCACAATGTGGATCACGAGCCAATATTTCTTGTAGATCTTCCTCATTGGTCAAGTCTCGTAATAAATCACATGGAAGAGATGAATCCGAAAGTCCATTTCTCATGGGAACGCCAAACAAAGCCTCGTAGGGGCTCCGGTTAATGCCCCTATGGAAGGACCTGTTTTTCTTCATCTGGACAAAACGAAGACCCTCAGCCCAAGACGAACAGCTATTTTCTGCCATCCATGTAATAAGAATGTCTCGAACATCTTGGTTCGCTCTCTCAACACTTCCTTGAGACTGAGAGTGGCGCGGCTTGCCGTGCACTATTTTCGACCCAAACACTGAGGCCAGCTCACTTGTAACTTCAGCTGCGAACTCACGTCCGTTATCACTTTGAAGAATACAAGGTGCACCAATAATGCAAAATATATCCATCAGATGATAAGCAACTTCTGATGCTCTTTTTGTCTTTAATGGGCGCAAAAACAGAAACTTTGTGAGATGATCCTGATAATTTAATATGAACTTGTATCCTTTGTCCGGTTCACTCTGCATGTCGATAAGATCAACCTGACCCCTAGAATTAAGCAGATTACTGAGAATAGGTTTAACAGTCAGTCCTTTGCACTTTTGCTTCTTTTTCAACTGACACTGCCCACACAATTTGAGATAAATATTGATGATCTCTCGTGTTACATTACAGTACTTTAGCTTAAGTTCTTTGTCCAAGCATCTCAAACGTTTGTGGCCAGTGTCAATGTGAGCTTTATGAATGACACTGTATAATTCTCCGGTGTGACAGAAATACCTAATAACACTATCACCATCTTTACGTTTTTCGATAAGTTTCTCAACCCCACCAATACTTAAAACATCATATCTCTTCAGGCGACGATAGTCCAGTGACGTCAGTGACTCACCTCTTTTCTTTTTCTCTTGCGAAGCCTTCACCTCCAACAGCAATTCATTGTACTTCTCTGGAGATAACAAGAACGTATTATCTGCTGTACTAGCTCGAACGTAGTCGTCTAGTTTTGCTTTGAAGTCTTCTGCTGCAACCATACTCATTGTTGTGCACGGTCTTCAATTTCACTTCAACGAATAAACAATTGTGAGTGGCAAAGAAAGCATACACGTTAACACATAAAGCTACCGCCTGACTGAAGACTGACTTCTGCTTTACCCTCCCTATATTCTCCGAATGCGCATGCGCCACGAATAAAAAATTGCAATGACATCTCGCAAGAACAACTGGAAATAACTAAATTGAGCTTTGGATGAACTGTAATTATCCAAACCTAGCTTTGGATACTATTAAGCGACCAAACCCCGAAATGATAGACTTCTTCGTACTTTGGATAATTGCATCTGTCCAAACTTAGAATTGATCACTTTCTTCGGCCAATGGCCGTTTTCGAACATTGCTCCCAACATATATATATATATATATATATATATATATATATATATATATATATATATATATATATATATATATATGATAGATGGTTGAATCTCCGTCTTTGCATGCTTCTTTTTTATATATATAAAGTAAAAGCAAGCATTTTTCTATTGGGATATAGCTGAACGGCAGAAAGTTATCATATTATTGTATCATTCGTAGATGGTCATATGTGGAAACAGTTATTCGCAAGAGTATGTTGAAGAAGTTATCAGAAGAGAATTTTGCAGAAGAAAAATAAAATGAAATGAAATCTTTCAGTTTATCGTCCCACGATTATCCTCTTTAGGCCAAGGAGACGAATGATTAACGCAAGTGAATGATGATGGAAGAATTGGTGGAATGATAATGTGACAGGAAATGTGACAACTCCGAGATACATTTATCTCCCTTCGGGACCCCGCGGCCCTTTTAGGGGTCTCGACCCCCATGTTGAGACACCTTGGCTTAGGTTATTGTAACATGTGCTGTATATAGTTTGTCATATATAGTGATGATTATTCCGCTACCCTTGAAGTGAAGATAGATGATCAGTGAATGAGAATTTAAAGTTATGATTTCCTCGAACCCGAACTTCTACCATATTGCTAACTTTACGTGCTTCATAATGCATTATTAATATCCGTACTACGCGCTAAGATTAGTTTGTATTAAATAGAGGAAACTTGGGATTGTAATAATAGTATGCTGATGGGGGTGGCTCTTGTATGGCATTTATTCATGTAATTCCATAATCATATTCGTGTTCATACCAATTGACGAATGGCTCGCCTTAGACTTTAAAACTGTGCTATGCATAACTGTGGGGAATGTTACAGAAACCTATGACCATCTCTCGACAGAGCAAAAACAATGATAACGTACAATGCTTTATATATATATATATATATATATATATATATATATATATATATATATATATATATATATATATATATATATAGATAGATAGATAGATAGATAGATAGATAGATAGATAGATAGATAGATATAGATATATAGGTATATATAGTGTGTTTGTAAGGGGCCGCGGTTGCTCAGTGGTAGAGAGAACATTCACCTCTGGTGCTTGGAGTCCAGGGTTCAAACCCTGCTCCTGCCAAGTGAACTTTGTGGTGGACAAACACCGTGTGTGTGGGTTTTCTCGGTTTTCTCCCGTTTCCTCCCACTTTCATTTCACTTTTTTTCATTGTGTGTCTGTGTGCATATGATCCAGCATAACTCTAGAACGCCTGGTGGAACTTTAACCGAACTTAGTACACATAAAGCTTACAGACTGAAAAAGAGTACTGTCGGGGTAAGAACACTTTAGCATACCTAGGGCGAGGGTGATACATTTAAAAATTATCGAAAATGTCTGATATTAGTGTCAATTTCATCTCTGTTCATAATCTGATTGGTGACAATCTCAATGCCTTTTAAGTCCAATTTCAGGCCTCCATTGAGAATAAGACCCCTAGCACACCTAGGAGGAATAGAAAGACTGACATCATAAAATTAATCGAAAACGGCCGATATGAGTGTCGAGTTCGTCGTTTCGGGAGTTGCTGAGATTGTCAGTGACACTTCCAATGCAAATTAAATTCAAAGTTAGGCCGCCCTTAGTACTCCTGAAGAGAGGATGCTTTCATCTAAAAATAATTGAAAATGACTGATATTACTGTCGAATCCGTAGTTTTCGGAATCCCTATGTTGATTAGTGACAGTTCTGGTATCCTTTAATTCCAAGGTCAGCTCCCGATTGGGGTATGATCCCAAAGGGGAGGAGAGGAACACAAAATGATCGAAAACGACGATATTAGTGTCGAATTCATATTTTTCGAGATTACTCAAATAAATAGATGCCGTTTAAATCCCATTTAAGCCGTCATTGGCAACAGGAAGGGTTGAAATGGTGACATGTAAAAATATATATTTAAAAAAAGGTATTAGCTTTAGATAATCAGTTTACAGCATCGTTAAGTTAGTAGCAGTCCTGATCTCGTTTAAGTCCAGTACATTCCCCAGTGGAGGCAAGACTCCCTGAGCACTAATCGACATTGATCAGCATGGAGTAATAATAATAATAATAAACAACCCGAAGTGAACCGAACTCAGAAGATTCCGGCGTGCAAAGCTGTTCAACACAGCCTCTGTTCTTGAGCTGAGTCTGTCATTGCATAAGGCTGACCACCAAATGTAACGATCTTGGGTTCGAAGTCATTTGGCTAGTTGCCTATTAAATTTGGTTCGTATCTGGCCAGTGGTTACCGAGAAATAAAGTAACACCTCATCTGGAGTGAAATTATAAGCTCCCGTACACATACGTCAGTAGCTAATAAGGAGATTAGGCGTTTCGAAGTGGATTTAGTGTTTCAAAAATAGGCTCCATTCCCGTCCTTGTCTCTATACTAAAACTAAAAGCGGTACAAATCGACTTCCTGTTTCGGTCTTGATCCTTGTAAAGAAAGAAAAAAAAACTTAAAAGGTAGCGAGAAACGATTTTTCGTTATGAATTTAGTGTTTCAAGAACAAGTTCCACCTCCGACCAGGGCCGCATCCGCGCAGGGGGTCCGGATCTCCCCAAATAAATTTGTAATTCGACATACATTTGAATACTTTCTTAACAATATATTTGTTTAGCAGAGAAATGATAGATGTAGCATAAAGATTTGATCTTATACTTCATATGTACTATTTATTTTCTTATAAAAACAATCTAAAACGAAACACTGGCATGACAGCCCTTGTGGGCCTGAACCGCTCCCACGTTATCTATTAGTGACCGACTGAAATAAAGTTCTATTTTTTATGGTAAAGGTGGCAGTTCTTAAAAATTATTATTGCCGGTGAAATAACGGTGTCACATCAGAAGGGTCCGGACAGAAAGGCCCGAGTCAAAACGGCCACGCGTCTAAAGGGCCCGGGTCAAAAGGGCTCCACGGCAAAAGGCCCTACGTCAAGAAACCTGAGATATACCCTGAAAAACCTCAGAAGTATAAAAATACTTATTAGATGAAAAATATTCTGTGGACAGTAGCTGATTTATTTGTGTTTAAAGAACATATATGTGGAAAAAATATAGGATTAGTAAAAAAAATAATACGACAGACCAGCAATAACGATCCGCATGGATGGGGGATAAATATTGCAGATGGGTATTGATGCGAAAACTGCATTGAATGGGGTATGGACGTCATGGCAAATAATTTGGATTCCGCGATATTTGATATTACACAATATTTTTTGAATGGAAAGGGGTAGGTTTGACACATCAATTTAGGCTATAATCTTCCCACTGATGAGAAAAAGAAGTGATTTAAAAAAAATTACATTCGTTTGCAAGATAGAGTGCTACGTTTGACATTTGTATCTAGTAGACCAAAGTATCCGGACAGGCAACGATACACGTAGACGCAGAAAAGTATAATGTTTCAGGTGCGTGTTGATGCAAAATCTGCACTGAGGTCGTGGACATAATGGAGCCATCTTGGATTTCGCCTTATTGGATATCACACAATAGTTTTAAATGGAAAACAGTATGTTTGGCACATCAATTTAGGCTTGAATTTTCCCACAACCGAGAATATGATCCATTATTTACCAATCCTCATTCTTTTACTAGATAGGTATGCTATGTTTGACATTTGTGTGTAGTAGACAAAAGTATCAGGACAATTCAATAATAATGTGGCGGAGGAAAAGCAAATGTTGCAATTGTGTGTTGTTGCAGAAACTGCATTGAATGGGGATGTGGACATTGTTGATCACATAAATATTCAGGTATTATTAAACAATGCCCTTCTGACATGGAATCGAAATAACACCGCCTCAATACTGCTTAGATGTAGTGTCCACCTCTAAAGTAGTGGTAGTCCACCGCCGTAGTTCTGGTGGTATTACCTCTAAAGTTTGGACGCTCCCGAGAAAAAAATGGGCGCGCGCCTGCTTCCGACGTTATCTCTCTGTTGAAACCGGAAGTGATAGAACCACCTTACTTCCTGTTTCAATATTCAGTTCGCTTGGTGTGGAAGTCTTCTCAGTTTTCAGCTCTTTTATTTTCTCTCTAGAGTTTCCTACCTTCACTATGGAAATGTCTAAGAGCTGTACTTCTTTCCCGTTTTCCTATTATTCTATTATTATTATTATTATTATTATTATTATTATTATTATTATTATTATTATTATTATTATTATTACTACCTGATTCTACAATTCGCGAAGGGCTGTGGCCGACCAGTCTCAAGTAAAACTAAGTGATGCATGGTCAGCGTATCAGGTCACATTTCTGCTTTTCTGGTTTTCGAGACTAGATTTCCCTTCTTCCCTAAAATTTTAGTAGCTTCTAAAATACGATTTCCTGTTGATGCTGGAGCAACATAAAACACAGAGAATCGAACCTGAGGGCGCATACATCAAACGCACACGCTGATTAATTAGTATCATAATTAGTTGATTTACTTAGAAATACATTGTTATGAAATTATCATTCCTAATCGCGTTAAAAGTTGCATGTGGCGAAATAGGAATATAAGTTATTTTTTGTTTTCCTTTTTGGAAAATCCTTTTGGCGCCCTAATGAATGTAGGCGTCGCCAAGAAAAGACTGTTATAGGCGTCCGTCTGTTCGGTGATCGGCGTCTCTCTTTTCCCTGCATACACCTTTTCCTTACTCCAACTCATCATATAGCAAGCAAGTGAGCGACCGACGACCAACCAATACACACGCGACGCTTCTCGGAATTTCTCAGGACGGCACGTAAATGCTACTAGTACTACTACTACCACTCTAGTATATATATTATAAACGTGACCTGATCGCGTATACAACACACGTTTTCTTTCTGCCTTCACTACTTTCAATAGTATATGTAAGTCTGTTTGACTTTTTCTCTGTTTATACATATCACAGACAGGAAAATATGCTTGTGAAATATCGAAGTCAGGAAAGTATTTTCTGAAGGCAAAGATGCTTTGCGCTTACCCATAAAATGACAGCAGGTGAAGAAATTTGTTTTCCCTTTTTCCAGCGAACTCTTAACCTGAGATAAACTTTTTTTTGGCCTCCAATTGCACAATTTGTGTTAAACCATATATTACGTGTGGCTTTAAAGTATTTTTGGTCGATTTTGTGGCTACTTCTGATTTCTTTGCTTTACTGTATTAAGAATAGAATTTTCGGAGTGTTTCAGTAACCTGTTTTATCCTAGACACTACTATGTCCATTGGACATGGAGAATCATCTACAAAATGTATGAGGTAACCATAGCATATTCAGGGTAGATGCATAGATCATGCCAGTGTCTGTGAATATGTTTTACATAACGTCTAGTAGACATCTGACGATATATAGCTATCATGCACCCAGTAGATATTCTTTCTTGGGTATCTAGGGACACCATGACTCTAAGAATCAGTTTTCACTTAGGCCTAGGTTACCTGGATCTTGATCTTGCTTCCGTCCGGTTTTAATCGAACAAATTCGTTCATAATAGGTTGCATGGTTATCTTAAAGCTTCAATTTTTAAGTTAATCCCTGCACCAGAGGTGAACGCAGAACCACGGACCCATCGCGGTCCCTTGGTATATGTCACATCTTTGCACATATTTTCGTTATGTACTAAATATTTTACAATGTTTGCATCTAGTAAATAAATAAATAAATAAACATGAAATCGAGAATTGAATCACATTTACGCGCCAAATTTTATTTGAATATCATCGATCACAGTTCGTTTTCCTGAAACAAATATTGCTCCACCAAGTGTGTTCCTTATGACAAGTGAGCTAATGTGATTTGGCACAACCCAACGTGAAAGAAAAATAACTTTTCTACCTGTCGTCGTAGGAGGAGAACGATCTGCCTCTCTCCTGTACGTCAGTCTCAGAAGAAGTAAGACAAATGAATTGTCTGAAGCTGAGCGATGTCCGAACTCCCGTTCCCTGTCACTTTGGGAACCAATAACACGTACGGAGATTGACTCTCCAAGTCGATCTGGTGAGGAGAAAAACGCCTAGATACGACACAACCAGGCGATTCATTTATTTTATCGCTATTATTCGTTTTCATTTTTTCTGGCTCTATTTTTGAATTTCGAGAAAATTTGAATAGAAAACGCTTAACGCTGTTCCCTGTATGCATAAATGTTTACTATTATAATTCAGTTTTAAAATTTTGTTAATTAAGGAATTTGTGAATCCAGATCATAAATGGTCATTTTTAATTGACAACTTAAATACCCGGAGTTGACCGAAAAAAAAAAAATCATAGCCTATGATCTCTCGCGGAAAGCGCTGTATTTGAGCCATAATAATTAACTTCCTATTTCTTTTGAAATAAAAATATTTGTGTTTTGTCTGCACAAGGAGCACCCTCATAGGGTTCACCCAGTCCAGACTTTTGACTTCGGATCCCCCTTCCTAACAAATAATTCTGTGTATGTGCCTGCGGATCCATACTTTTATAAATGAGATGGTTACGAAAATGTCTACAATTTCTTCCACAGAAAGAAATAACTAATGTTACATTTTTTTTAACTATTCAATGTAAAAACACGAAATTGAATGCCCTCGTAGCTGATTGAACGGACAATGCTTGCACCAGTGTGGATGTGGTACCGGGTTCAGTTCCTGGTGGGAAAGCATTCAACGTATTAAAGTGGTTCGGATTCCACTTTAAGCTGTAGATACATGTCTCGTGGAGCCTCAGTGCTGAAGAAAACGCCAATCTTCGACAAACAAACGAAATTAGATATATGGCGTATTCTTGGCTTCAGGCAATATATAATAGGAAGTGATAAGTCTTTATCAGTGTTTCTTTTGTACTGTTGAATATATTTATTGACCAGAAATTCGGTGTATAACAGGTTATTACTACGAAGGATGCTTGGTATTTATTCAAGTCTATATATATATATATATATATATATATATATATATATATATATATATATATACAGTGAAACCTCTACTAACGGACACCTCTATAAAGCGGACACCTCCCTTAACGGACATATTTTTTATTCCCCAAACACTGGAATAGGAAAAAGCATATTGACAAACCTCTCTAAACCGGACACTCTCTAGTACGGACACGGACAGTCTTTTCTGTCTTTTATAGGTATCATTTACCTCCGTATTACGGACACTTTCTCTAGAAATAAGTTGAAAAGTGTAGTAAAAATACATTTTTAGTAATTCATACATGTATCACCAAGGAAGCATTGTGACATTTTGCCCCCTCAACTGTCTGTTCAGCAACCCAGACGAAGCGTCTCTGTTTAACAACACTCTTATGTTCTTTGCTTGCATCCCACTCCCACCCAAGCTGTTTTAGACACAAAAGTGATTGACAGTTGCCCGCCGTTAGGGATGACACATTATGCTACTGTCCCCTTGGAGTCTCTAACCAATCAGAAGACAAGTTTAGTACTTTTTGCCCTCAGGTATGTATATTCTCTCAAAAAGAACACTTCAGGACTCCAATTAGCCCACAAATTAAAGCGCCATACTGAAAAAGAAGGAAGTACTGATAAGTGTAAAGTGCAGAGAACTATAATATGTTATTTTCATGTTGTGCCTCGAACATAGAGTATTGGATGACAGAGAATAATGCATGTAATATTCGTAAATACGTGATTCATGCAAAAATATTTTTTCTAATTGTATATTATCTTGCTCACCAATTTACATAAAAAATACTGAAACCTCTTGAAGGCGGACACCTCTCTATAGCGGACAATTTTTGATTCCCCGCGGCTGTCCTCTTTAGAGAGGTTTCACTGTATATATATATATATATATATATTTGGTCTAGGAATTAATTCGTGCGGTTGGTACGCACACATTGAAGCTGTAGTACAAACACAAAATACATAAATACCTTAAGAAAAATATTGTCCATCGCTAGCCACCACTTTCGCCCATCTCTCAGGCAATGTACGGATTCCGTGGCGAAAGAAGTCCTCATTCTTGGAAGCGATCCAGTCAGAGACCCATGTTTCGATATCTTCTGAAGAAGTAAACCGCTGTCCAATCAAATCGTTGTTCATGCAATCGAACAAGTAGTAGTCCGAAGGGGAAACGTCTGGTGAATACGGCGGGTGGGGTAAAACTTCCCATCCGACATTTTCTAAATAGGTTTTGACCGGTTTTGCGACATGTGGGCGAGCGTTATAATGTTGAACAATAAGTTTATCATGTCTGTTCTCCCATTCTGGTCGTGTTCTGGCCAGAGCTTGCTTCAAACGCAATAATTGTCGTCGATAACGTTCTCCATTCATAGTTTCACCCGGTTGCAGCAGCTCATAGTACACCCCACCTTTCATATCCCACCATATGCAACAGCATAACCTTTGCACAGTGAATGTCTCGTTTTGGTTGTGATGGACCTGGTTCACCTGGTTTCACTCAGGCCTTTTTTCGTTTAGGGTTCTCGTAATGGATCCATTCTCATCACCCGTAATAATTCGATGCAGAAACCCCTTTCAGCTCTGTCGTTGAAGCAGCAATTCGCAAATGGTTTTTCGTCCTTCAACGTCTTTGTCTTTCAATTCATGTGGAACCCAATGTGACATCTTTTGAATCATTCCCATGGCTTTCAAGCGTTTGTAGACTGTTGTTTGATCAACGCCTAATGCTGCTGCAAGTTGTTCCTGCGTTTGACACGAATCCTGCTCGAGCAATGCTGTCAATTCTTCGTCTTGAATTTTTTTTGGCTGTCCAGCTCGCTCTTGGTCTGCCAAGCCAGCTCGCTCTTGGTCTGCCAAGCTCTTGGTCTGCCACTTCTGACAAGTTCGTTCAGCTAGAGCATGGTCACCACACACTTCCACCAAAATACGATGACTTTCAGTCGCACTTTTCTGCATGTTAAAGTAATGCAGCAGGACACCCCGCAAAAACACTTTATAAGGCACAAATTGCGCCATGTTCACTTAACTACAAACTGGTGTTGTTGACGCTTTAATCCACTGCCCTATACTACGAACGATACGCGATGACAGGGGTTTGCAACACATGTGTGGATACAGGGAACTGTGGGACGCTCCGTTCGTTGCGCCATCTCTTGTCCACCCGCAAGAATTAATTCCTAGACCAAATATATATATATATATATATATATATATATATATATATATATATATATATATATATATATATATAATATGTGTATGTGTGGTGTATGAATGTGTGTGTGCTTGAAAAGATATGTCATTCGTGTGTATGTCGACAATTGAAGGACGCAATATTGTTTGGGCACGCGAGGGAGGGGAGTAATTTCTAGTTTCAAATATTATTCGTTGTCCATGTAGTATTCACGAAATAAAAATATATATCCCTGTTTGCTTTTTATACTGTGTATGGTAGTGAAGTATTATTTGACTGTATATTTATTGTTTAGAAAGCTTCTGTAAACTTATTTGTTTATTCTGTACGAGATGCATAACAAATTTTCTGTATTCCCTTTGTTTTTGTGAGATACTTGCAACAGACGTAATAGAATTATTTGATCAATTAGTTTGTCTGGATAAAAAAAAAAATTAAAAAAAAATGTGTCGTGACTAGCTGCATGTGCATTTTGATTTTGAAATTGAATGTTGTGCATTTCGTCACGACACTGAAAGTAAACAGTGTTGCAATAGTAGAAGTTGAAAGGTCAGTGCACTGCAAAGGATTCGAATGACGAAATATGAAGTTTTGATTTGATTTTCGTTACCTATAATATTATTCCATTAACAAGTTTTTTTTCATCAATAAATATACATCAAACTAAATTAGTTTTTATGTGATCTCGTCGTTAACTAAGGAGTCGCCGAGACTCGAGGGCTGTGTATTGAGACACGAAATGTGCTTGGTACGTAGAACAACTCACGGGGATTTCCGTGTGATCAATACAAAATGAAAGATTTTAGACCTAAAGCACCGTCTGGCTTTCGTGGCATTACTCCGTTGCAATCGTCTATGGTTAAAATATTTAATGACCTATTTGCACATATTTTTTAAAAAGAAAAACAGTATAAAGAATTCTTTATAAATTCTAGTAATGAAAGCTTGGGTGGCATTTTAAATATAAGCGCTGGCTGCAATGGATTCACGATTAGTATATCCTGGGAAAATTTTCAGTTGTGCTGTACGGTTGGAAAATATGGCCACTTCACTCTGAGGGAAGACTGAAAGTATTTGAGAACAAGATTCTTAGACGAATATTCGAACCCAAGATGAACAGGAGTGGGGAATGGCGGCAACTACATAGTTTATATCGTTTTTCCAAATATTGTTTAGGGTCATCAAGTCTAAAAGGCTCAAGTAGGCAGTTTATGTAGTCAGAATGGGAAAAAAAGTAGGAACACTTTCAAGGTTAAGTGGAAATCCAATCGGGAAACGACCATTAGGAAGACCTAGACGCAGATGAGAGGGCAATATTAAAATAAATCTCACAGAAATAGGAACAAAAAGTAAACAATGGATCCAGTTGGGAAAGGACAGAAGTCAATGGAGAGATTTTGTGTACGCGACATTGAACCTGAACGCAAACCCTGTCATCCTAATAATTCATCGTACGGAAGACATAATGTACGGGCCGCATTATCTCAGTGGTAGAGTACTCAGCTCTGCTGCATGGTGTCCCTGGTTGAATCCCAGCCCTCACCAAATGGATTTCGTGATAGACAAAAATCACGTGTGTGAGTAGTTCACATAAAATGTATTCAAATTGTCAATTTTTTAAAAGGTTATTTGACCCAAAAATGAAATCAGAGAAATAGGGTTTCTTACTTGATGGGACAAGTAAAAGCTCTTACGATAGAAACTGATACCTTTTCCGAGACCAGACATTATTTTCAGAACTCCTTTTTGAGACGAGACGGATCTACCTTGTATACAAGAACTCTTTTTTTTATTTATTACAACCGAAGTATCTTTTTTTTTTTTCCAGCGTAATCCCTGAGAAGTAGTTATTTATTTGTATTCAATATTATCGTTTAGACTCCCTTTCGCATCTTAAGTAGGAATAATAGTAACAGTTAGTTAGCATCAAGTATCTTATCGTCTTACGCGCTAACTTAGATCGAAGTTTAAGGTGTTACCTTAGTTCTCTTGTTAAGTCCTAAATGCCGGCTTTTGTTCAATCGAAAAGTGTGTTTTATTCATTTCGTTGAATGCAGTGTTAGAAAGTCCCCATACCTATTAAGTAACAGACAAAGAGTGGATTGGATCAGGCAAAATCGTAATCAATTGGAAAGAAGGAAGGTAATCATGCGCATAATAGCGCGTTTGCAAATGAATTTGGGGAGGAACTTATGCATTATTCAGACAACTCCCTCTCGTTTCGGCTTTCGGCTATAAATTATATTTACATAGAAATTGTCAGCGTGTGCTCCTGATGTTTGACGCAGTACCTACTGGCAAAGAAATAAATTATAGGCTGTAAGAAGATGTAGGCAGAGTTGTTTTAAATTAACACTGAAGGTGGAGTAATGGGAACAAGCTTCACAACCTTTAGAGAAATAAGGAGTCTTCCTTTCTTCTCAATAAGTTCAAAACTGTAGGGTGTCTATAACGTTAGCTGTCTTCCAGTAGTGGTAGGTAGTCTATCGAAGAAGTGGTTGCATTCTGAAAGACGTGTAGCGCTCGCATAGGCACTTACCGTACCCTGAGTGTTACTTAAACATTTAGAAAATACAGGGGGAAAAGGTACTTCTTTTCCTTTCAATTTATACTTATTGACTTAAGTATATGTGTCTCTTATTTATTTAACATCAATTTAGCATTTATATTAAGACATTCAATATGAGTTTAAAATAGTAATTAGTCTTCAATATGAAATTAAAAGATTTTGTGCACAAAACTTCTATATGAATATGGATAAATAAAAGATAATATAATTAATTAAAATGAATTAATATTAAAATCTGTGACGCACTTTGTCCTTTTAAAAATAACGAATTCAATTCTGTTACATTTACATGCATTACATTTACATGGGTTTCTATGCCTGCTGATATGTTGTCAAGATTATTCTTCTTTTCCAAGTTATTGCGACCCACGTCCGCTGTAACTTGCTCACAAGGGACACTTGAGCAAAGCACGCTTACTACGTAGTACAGAAATTCGTAGTATTATGGAAGTAAGAATTGTGACTGTCAACTGACTGCATCCACTTGTTAAAAATAAAAGAATATAGGAGTATGCATGTTCCACTCCAAGGGAACAGGCAAATTTCCTTCTTCCATATGTTCAATGTTATGAGGTCCGGTTGCAGTATTTATGCAACCGTAGACGTAAATCTATTTCTTTCTTTTCGCTTGTAAATTGGAAGCTTTAAAACATGTATAAAGATTGTTCTGCGCTGAATATTAATGGTATTGTGTCCTCAAATGATACTTTTAACATTATGTTAAAAGGATTTTTTAAAGCCTGTAAAGCCTACGAAAAGGAATAGAGTAAAACCTATAAAATTGCCAACTTTTCTAATTTGGCCACATCCTTAGTTGGTCGTATTTACGTGTAGACAGGAAATTGGATTATTATTCTCAAAGTTGTCTTTTGTAGTTGGTCACCCTTGTACGAAATGGAAGATGACAAATTTAATTTAATTAATTACAATGCATGTAGGAAATTTCCAATATATTTGTATTGCTCTCTATTGATTTGCATGTTTCTTAGTACATCACATGTATCACTTTTCTATTTAAAAAAAAAAATAAAATAAATAGTTACTGCAATAGCTAAAATCAAAAGAGAAAATTACTTTTGATATTTTAAGCATTAAAGGTTAACTGAAGTCCTTTGTGACATCTCTTTTTCCGTCTATATAGGCTTATGTTTACGTTTCTGCCTTCGTTACTAGTACAAATACAAATTTCGTTTATTTTTATTTTATACAAAACAAGAGCTGTTGACGAACGTTTTATAAAAGTATTCTATTCCAATTCGATTCTAAAAGGGAGAAAATGTAAAATGCTATCCACCCCTATTTTATTTGAAAAAAAAAAAAAAAAAAGATGATTTACGTTTGATTTCCTACCCACGTCGCTTTCTGTTCATACTGATTTCTTTCATATAAAAGAAACGGACAATAAAAGTTTCCTTCAAACGACGCATTTCAATGAAGGAAACGTTACAGAGCTATTTTCCCACATATTTCTTCGATATTACCCTATATAGCCGGCTTTTCTTCTGGACGTAAAATAACCTTTTCTTTTCGAATTGCCGTATAAAAGGTGTGCTGCTGCGCCTAAAAGGCCCAATAACAACATTATATATTATGTTTGTTTCTTTTCTTTTTTTACAGTAAATACCAATGATTATGTTGTGGTGAATATGTTATTACCTCGTTTAATGGCTTCTTTTTTTTTTATTGTTTTCAATATTCTAAAGAAACTGGTCTTTCAACCATATTTTCTATTGTAGTTCTATAATAGATTGATTGATTACAAGTTTTTTGTGAAGGGTAGCAGCTGTTGAAATATGGGAAATTGCACAGGGTAGTAATACCGTAAACTTAAGCTCTGTCTGTTTCCGAAGCTTTGAAATTGTACATGTATCACGTTTAAAACAATAAGTGATATTCTGGATATGTTCTCTATAATTTCCAAATATTGTTATACTTCTGAAGTATTGAGAACTACCATGTATTGCAGTGGCGAAACCAAGATCATACAAGTAATAGTGTTAAGATTATTGACTTTTTTAATTTTTTTTAAAGATAAACTGAAGTTGTCGTGCGGTACATTCTGTAAACATCGATCGTGTACTTTTTAAAGATTTTACGTATTTTCTGGTGTATTAATACGTTAGTTTGAAGATGAAGTAGCCTAACCTGTATAGAACATTTATTTCATGTAGATATTTCCACGTTTAGGTACGTATGTTAAAGTGTGTCTGCGTAAAAACTTTATCAAATACCTGTAACTTCTGTTGTACTTATATATATCAACTGTAAGTTAATGACCAACCATTGATAATTTCCATCCTTGATTATTCTAAGCCATTGGTTCCAACCATCATTATTTAACAGATACATTATTATATTATTCCACAATCTTCATATAAATTAAAGCATATTAAAGTACTTTTAACTACAGATGTAATTATTTGACTATTACCTCAATTCCTGTTTACCTCAACACATCATATTTAAAACTGGTAAGCAAGTAAATCAATAGCTATCAGTAATCCATTGCCTCTCCATTCATTGCAGATTATGCTCAGAGTGTATTTTACCAACTAACACATTTCACTTCTAAACAATATTTAGAAAGGTTTTTGAGCAAAGAGCAAAATCTCAATAGCCATGTAAGTTTATGGTAGAGAACTCTTGTCTTTGGGTTTTCTCGAAGTTGTCTCGTTTCCTCTTATATATATTTTGATTTCGCTATTGTTTCATAATCATTTATTTTCATAATCATCCATGTCCTTCATCCTATATGACATAATCCTGAGTGTTAAACTGCAGATTTCGTTTCAAATTCTTAATACCCAGTGTCTTTATAACGATATTTTCGTTATATTTTATATTACTCAGTTCGAAGATTAAAAACTAAAGGTGATGTGTTATTTATTTTATATATATTTTGCAAGAACCATCTATTATTACACATTAAAATTATATACAGCACAACTTACTTTTATTCTCAAATTTCCATGAAAAACTTTCTGTTGTCATAGCAACACGAAACTGTAACTATCATTATATAAATATCTATCTATCTCAACATATATTCTACATTTCTTCTTCTTCTTCTTCTTCAACAGATTGAGCACTTTTAAGCACCGTTGCCCAAAATAGCTACAATTAAAAATGGCAGTAATTCACAGATATCAGATATACAATATCGTTGTATCTTTGAACTCAAAGTATTACCAATCAGAGCTATCTTCTTAAAATGGGAGACGTAAGCCAACACCAATCGGTTAAACGTGGCAGTAAACGGTCATCTGCGCCGTTGTCTTGCCTCCAGTGCAGTTCGGATCTTATTATGCCAGATAAGATGTTATGAAACTTCATTAAGGGAAAGAGACTCCAGCGCTCATATTGTTCCAACGAAGTCGTAAAAGCAGACCGTTTATCACAGTTGTCGACAGGTGACGCCGATGATGGTCTGAAAAATGCGTAGGAATTCACGGTGGCTTACTAGATTGTTTTGTGGTCGAGTCATATTGTCGTGCTAGATGTACACCATACACGTTTTCACCCATTCTGTATATTGAACATATTCTTCTTTCACTTAGGAACAGGAGAAACCACTACGTTAGTGAAAAACATAAAAACAGAGGATGAATGTTTTGCACAAATGCAACGTATATACCAATGAACTTGTCTTGGCGAAAGAAAGTGATCGGTACCGGAATTGGTTACTTCTGGTACATCGTACCTAATACAGTTTCCTTGCGTACGGTGCTTTTAGCAATTGCACACATGCAACCTATATATCAATCAACTCGTCTTGATAGGGGCCGCGGTGGCTTAGTGGTAGAGCGTTCACCTCTGGTGCTAGGGGTCTCGGGTTCGAACCCTGCTCCCGCCAAGTGAACTTTGTGGTGGACAAACACCGTGTGCGTGGGTTTTCTCGGGGTTCTCCCGTTTCCTCCCACTTTCTTCATTCCACCATTTCATTCATTACTCATTATCACCGTCTCCTTTAGCCTAACCGGCATAACCGTGGGACGTAAAATTCAAAATTTCATTTCATTTCAACTCGTCTTGATAAAAGAAAGCGGTCGGTGTACGAATTGGTCATTTCAGGAACATCGTATCTAATTTACTTTCCGGTGGGGAGATATTTCCAGCTATTGAACACATGTAATCTATATATCAATCAACACGCGTTGACGAAAAAAAGATATGGATAGGAATTGGTCACTTTTGGTCACCCACTTGCGGTAAACATTGCCTAATACAGTATCCGGAGGTGGGCTGTTATCAGCTGTTACATTCATGTAACTTGTATATCAATTAACTCAACATGACGTAAGGAAATGATACTGGAATTGGTCACTTCCGGACACCACTTCCGGTAGACTTACCTAGTTTAAATTCCAACGGTGGCTAATATGAAGTAACTTCACAAATGCATCCAATATATCGATCAACTCGCCTAGACGAAACAAACAGATTGGTATCTTAAATAATCACTTGCGATACACGATACTTAATTTATTTCCAGGAGGCAAACCATTTCCAAATGATCTGCACATTTTCATATGAGGCACTCTCTTTTCACATATTCCTGAAATACCCCGTTTCCGGAAAGTAAATTAATTATGGAGTACCAAAAGAGACGCCAATAAGGATTGCTTTCCTTCGTCAAGACGAGTTGATCAATATATAGGATGCATGTGTGCAATCGCTGTATATAACCCACCCCGGAAAGTAAGGATACCAAAAGTGACTAGTTCCGGAACTGATGTCTTCCTTTCGTCAAGGCGAGTTGATTGATATACAGATTACAAATGTTCAGTCACTGCATATGGCTCACCCCTTGAAATGTGCAAGGTTCAGTGAACCGGAAGTAACCAATTCCGGTATCGATCGCTTTTTTTTTTCGTCAAAGTGTGTTGATATGTAAATTGCAAGTTTGCAGTCGACGGATATACTGGAAAGTAATTCAGGTACCGTGTGATGGAAATGGTTAACCATAAGTGACCAATTTCAATACCGATCGTTTTCTTTCGACAACACAAATATATATATATTTGTTGATTGCATATGTGAAATCGATGGAAATAATTCATGCTCAAAAAGAAAATTAAATACCGTGTACCGGAAGGGATCAGTTCTGGTTTCGATCGATTTGTTTCGACAAGAGGAGTTGATCGATATATAACTTGCATCTGTGCAATCGCTGGAAACTGTATTATTTCTTATATATATATATATATATATATATATATATATATATATATATATATATATATATATATATATATATATATATGTAATACGTTTTCAGTTTTAACGTTCTACAAGTCTTATGTAACTTTTATATGCAGCAGTGAGCACAGATGGTGACAATAGAAATGTTCTTTAAGTTCAAAGTGTGTTGCGTATTATTCTTTGCTTTGTTTGTCATCTAATCTAAAATTATGTCCGAACTTTCCTATGTTTGAACTCTCTAAATATTATTCCTGATGCAGGCCATATTTATTCGGAAGTTTGGCAAGTGTCCACTGCCCAATTTATCGGTCCACTACATTTCGTTGTTGTGTAAGTGCTTCTTTTCAGATCAGAGCCAAGCGTTGTTTCAAGCGTTGCTTTCTTTTGTCTGATTCAAATGAGATGAAAAGTTAGACTTCAAGAACCCTAATCAATTTTATCTCTTGGTAATCAGTTGCATAGGTACTGTAATACACAAGGTCCATTCAATAAATAACCGGAAAAGTTGTTTAAAAATACAAAAACTTCGATAAAGTTTGTGGTTCTTTCTTATTTTTTGGTGATATTCTAGAACTACTATCAGATGGGCATGGCGCGCCGGCGCGGCCTCGCGAATTGGATGCTGGGAATCAGTGAAACAAGATGGCGGTACCCTTACAGGTTTTCACCAACGTGGAGCATCGCTGAATGTCAAATGTTTTGGAACCCACCTCACACCCACACACTTTTTTGAACATCAGTACGTTGTGAATAACATAGTGGGCTGATCCGACACTAATTTTCATCTTTGCTGCAATTCATTCATTGTAATACGCCTCATTGGGTCAAACTTGGCACATGGTAGAACTTGGCCTGATATATACGATGTGAAATATAGTGGTATGCAGGCGTTTGGTTCCCAAACTATGGGTAATGAAATTTGGCATCCGATGTTCAGATCTGCCCTGTTCTTCCCTACATGTACTGTAGATCCGATCTATCGTTAAATTCTGCATTCACGTTTCATAGAGCATCGGTGCTTTAAAAAGGTGTTTATCGAATCAAACAGGTATTATATGCAATGAAGTTGATTTTGAGTTTAACGTCCTTTTCAGCAGTGAGACTATATGAGACGAGACTACTGATTAATGTGGAATCTAAACCACATGAGCTCCCGCCGGGAATCGAACCAAGGGTCTTCCAGGCCAAAGGCGATTACGCTAACCGCTTAGCCACGAAGGAGCTCGTATTATGTGCAATGTAAGTATTTCTATTAATAATACGGTTAGTTTATTGCTTTGAAGATTATCAATTAGTTTTATTGCTAAGACTATGTGGACTTAAGACTTAGTTAGATTTGAATTAGCGCTCCTTTCAGCAGCGAGGGCCGCGGTGGCTCAGTGATAGAGTGTTCACTTTTGGTGCATATAGTCGTTGCTTCGATCCCAGCCCCCGCCAAGTGAATCTTGTGGTGGACAAACACCGTGTGCGTGGGTTTTCTCGGGGCCGTTTCCTCCCACTTTCATCATTGCACCATTTCATTCATTTTTATCATCACCTTCATTCATTTCGTCTCCTTTAGCCTAGTTGGCATTACCGTGAGACGTAAAACAAATATTTATTTTAGCAGCGAGGCTATATGAGACGTGGACCTACAGCTTAACGTGGAATCCATACCACACGAGCTTCCTCCGGGAATCGAACCCTGGATTTCCCACGCTAACGGCGCGTTTATTATCCACATAATTAAGAGCGAGCTCACTGAAGCCCTGCTTCGAGTGTGAACCATTTGGACTTGAACAGGGAATCTAACACAGATGCAGCGGACAAGAATAGAAAGTAAAATGCATTACTAAAAGTTAATGAAAGTTGATAACTATAATGTCATTTATCTTGTGTAACTTCTAAAAACAAGTATTAATTATCGAAAGAAAACCATCATAAATACAAATGTATATTTGAATTGGTGATGTAACTTTCGTAGGCCGATTAAGAAAGTTATATATTTTTAATGTGTTTAAGCTTGTTTATAAAGTTTTTGAGAAAGTAACTTTTATTAATTAATTTTATTTATGAAGTAAGGCTGCAGATTGGAAGAGTTGAAAGACATAATTTTGTTTTAAAGTAAGTCTAGTTGCATTCTTATTAGAGTTAGTTGATTGTAAATGTAGTTTGTTTTGGGTTTTAAATTATGAGAATAATTTTGAATTTGCCCTTTCAAGTTGCTGCTATACCTTAAATGTTTAAAATGGTTCAGGATAATATAATTTTAAATATATTTTTTTATATTTTCGTTTTCAAAGAAGAACTATATTTACTTGTGTTATTTGTTTTGAAAGATAAATGGATATATATATATATATATATATATATATATATATATATATATATATATATATATATATATATATATATATATACTGTATCCATTTGAATTTATTTGTTTATTTATTTATTCATTGAAGTAATAGGTTTTGTATTCTTGTTTTTATTTAGAGAGAGAAATTTTATGCATAACATTTATGTTTTATTATTTTTTAATTGTTAGTAATAGTTGTTATTTTTATTTCTTTTTAAATAAAATGTTTTTAATAAAAGAAAATTTATTTGTAGTTAGTTTAACAAGGATTTAAATACAAAAGAGAGAATAGTAAAATTGGATATTGTAAATTATTATATAGTGAGATTGATATTGAGAAGTTAATAAAATTTAATTTAATGTGCTGTGGTGACCGTAGTGTGACGTCTTTCCCTTCTGGGTCTTCCTCTTTCTCTAGTATTTGTCAGCTTCAGGTGCTGAGACAGAGAAATATAAAATATCAGTATTGATTAAAGCGGAAAGAAAAGCAAAAACAAAAGAAGAAGAAGAAGAAGAAGAAGAAGTGAAATGAAATCTTCGTATTTTACATCCCACGATTATGCCAGCTAGGCTAAAGGAGACGGTGATGATGAGAAATGAATGAAATGGTAGAATGAAGAAAATGGAAGGAAACGGGAGAATCCTGAGGTAACCTACGCACACGGTGTTTGTCCACAACAAAGTTCACGTGGCGGGGGCTGGGATCGAACCCGGAACTTCAAGCACCAGAGGTGAACACTCTACCACTAAGCCACCTGGCCCCAGGAAAGAAAAGGGATTTGGGTGACATGAGGTAATTGAATTTTTTTAAAGTATTATTATTTGTTACAATCGATTTAGTCTGGTATTTTTTTCTTTTTTCTTTTTTTCTTTTTCTTTCTTTCTTTTTTTTTTTTACTGCAGACGATGATTAAACAAAACAATCTGAAAATCAAATTGGTTACTATCCATCTCAATTTCTGAATTGACGAAAGGGCATACGTACAGTGTACCATTTAATTTTCATTACAAAATGGCACAAACTGCTTACTTCTTAAAGATGACATCGGAAAGATATACTCCCTTTCGGCGTTCACATTCTACGAAAGCCTGTTACGGAAACTCCGGAATGCTCGGTGTAGAATGTCTCGGGAAATGGCAGTGATTTCGTGTTCAACCTTCTGTTTCAGTTCATGCATAGTTGCAGGACGTGTGCTGTACAACTTGCATTAGCAAATGGGACACCTTGATGACGTTCTAGCTGGTAATGCCTTTGAGCAGCATTTACACTATCACCCTGCTTGTAAACCACTCCCACTGCGATAACACATCACGCACCACTCCAATGGTGCATGATTACGAATACTAAATAACAACGCGTGCACAACCACCACGCATTGGTGGCGAATAACGTTCAAAATTTCCTGTCTCCCTGCGCCACCCTCTATATAATAGTCTTGAACTAGCTCGTTAATAGAGCCATTCCGTTATCATTAACTTCCTTTTAACTTTAATCGTAGCTGTCAACATCTTATGTTCTACTGTTGAAACAAAGGTAATAGAAATTACACCTCGCGCCGTTAGATGGCAGTAAATATCCTCCGAAAGTTGTCATCTACCGGACGAAATTTAAACTTGTAGTGCGTGATCCATTTTGCTGTCTATCAAAATTTATTTTATGTATTTGAAATTGAATGGGCTTCAGAATGCTTTATTTCGTTAGAATAATTTGCAGAACATTAACTAATGTTTTTCTAACGTTTACCACTAATTGTTTCTTTGTACTAAGGAATACATTAAAGAAGAAAAAAGAGGGAGATCTCGCTCTATGCTCAGAAATAATCATAAGGTTCGAAGTTGATGGACATAGTATGTACTCTTTTAAAAATCCTGATGTGTAGTATAGAAAGTTTGTAGAAATGACGTCTTCAATCTTTATTTGCCTTTCTGGTTATTGGATAGAACCAGAGCCACGTTCACGTAGCCATGTGTATATGTGTTCCTGGTTAACCTTATAACATTAAAATGTTAGGTCGATTAAGATTGCACTATAGGGGCTGTTAAGATTGCAATATTAAAGGATCATGCTAGGGGACTTATCAGAATGCTAAAATTGTAATGTTATTAGAATCACGCTAGGCAGACTTATCAGAATGTAATGTTATTAGGATTATGCTAGGAGATGTATAAGATTGTAATGTTATTAGAATCACGCTAGGGAGACTTACCAGAATGTAATGTTATTAGGGTCACGCTAGGAGGCCTTATAAGATTGTAATGTTAGCATTTACATACAAAACTCTAACTCTTGAACGAAAACGAATTTTTAAATTCTGTTGTTGCAGTAGGTAGCTAGCACAGTTATCTCGGTTGAGATCGTTAATGGAGTCATTCCGTTAACATCTTCATCAGTAACGGTGACGTTAACGGTTGCTACTCATATCCCATTCATTCATTTTAATAATGTACTTTTCGCGTAACGCTAATATTTAAACCTCAAAATATGTACAAGTCGCAGGTTAAATAGATGCTTTTGTGAAAATTTTTAAACAGTCTTAACCCTTAATATAAACAAAAGCTTATTTATTCTTAAATATACTTTCGCGTGATGCTCTTTACCGTCTTTAGCCATTTAGTTTCTATTGACTGATGTATGACGTAATAGCATGGTTTTGAAAATGGGGGAAGGGTTGCGCGAAATAAGTGGATCAAAGGAGGGGAAGAGTGGAGAAAGGGGAAGGACTAAAAATAAATATTGGCAGTGTGCAGTAGCCTTGGATCCACGTGAAGATTATCTACAATATCTGGACTATACCAACGATCTTCTTCCCTGCCTTTGATAGCACGTTGACTCAGTAGTAGATCGATCCCCGGTCAAGTAAGTTTGTGGTGGGCAACATTGTGTACGTGGGTTTTCTCCCATTTCTTTCCACATTACTATTCTACCGATTATTCCATTATTCACTTACCTTAGTCATCTTTCCCTTAGGCTAAAAGGTATAACGGAGGAACGTTAAACTGAAATATTTATTTTCATTTTAATTTTTCTTGTCCTCATTTCACCGCTACACTTCCAAAAACAGATTTGATGTTCTACTCGAAAGAAATGGAACATCAAACTGTGACGTCACAGAGCATCCAGTTGGAAATAAGTGGCATAAATCTAGCACTCGCGCCAGATGTAACCGTTTCCACTGAGTGACTATGATGCTTTAATTTTAAGTATGTTGATTATTAACGTTTCATATTATTATGGTCAGCTACGCTGGTCCAATGGCTTAAGCTTTGGTGCACAGAGTCGAGAGTTCGGTTCTTGGAGGGAGAAACTTGAAATTTTGTACACATTACGGTGGTTCGGATTCCACCTTTAGCAGTAGATTCACGTAGCTTCGGTCCCAAAAAAACGAATCTAAATCTCCAACCAACTTTAGAAAAGATATATTCTTTTCATTGTGGGATGGAATCTCTCTCTAATTTACTTATGTATCTCTCTCTGATTTTCTTGTAGTAAATTTTACTTTCTCCTAGAGGTAACAGTGGCTTAGTGATGGAGTGCTTATCTCTTGTCCGCGTAGTCCCTAGTACACTTGAAACAAGTAGTACACTTTGGTCGATCCGCAGCCAACTAAGTTTGTGCTGGACAACGTTGTGTCTGTGGGTTTTCTCGGGGTACTCCTGTTTCCTCCCACTTTATCATTCTACCAATTCTTCCATTATCATTAATTCCTTTAATCATCGTCTTCCTTAGCCTAAAGTTCATAATCGTGTAACGTTGAACTGAAAATTTTTCATTTCATTTTCATTTTTTTTTTTAATTCTCCTTTAAGCTTTACTTTCGTGGTTAGTTTTTGCAATTTTTCTCGTGAACAAAAGTAATGTTTCTTATTGTGACCATCTCATTATGTAAAATACCAGGTATAGATATAGATCCTAATATTTTGATGTGTTATCTGTTGAAATCTGAGTATAGTAAATCCTTTATTCCAGCCAGTCTGGCCATACAACGACCCATTCCTTTGATCATAAGAAAATGGTTTTCTTCCCTCTCGAAATAAATCCAATGTAAATTGTAGCAGCAATATTTTCCAAGATAGTTCGTTCAATTGATTCTCCTTTCAACAACATCAATAAAAGATTCAGTCATGCAAATAAGCTATGAAAAGAATGGAAGATATTTCAAAATTCTTTTCTTATCCGCTTTTCAGACCGTGGAATTTCTAAATCGTCTCTCTCCTCCTTTTTTTCTCCCTTCCTTCAAACTTCCTATTGTGTAGGAACGGTCAATAACTTATTTATTTGTTTATTTACTAACTAATGCCAATTTCATAGCTGCACTTGCCAGCCTGCTTTCATGTGATCTTTGAAGTTAAGCAGCTAATGGTCTGGTCACCACTTGACTCGGTGACTATTGGAGAAAAACAGATTGTGTTGATGGCGCGGCGTTCATTCGGCGGCGTAAAAACCATTGGAATCTACTTGAATGAAACAAATAGTACACTTTGGTTAAAAAAAAAAAAAAAAACAGTAACATCAGAAATGGAAATCAGAATATGCTGACCACACATCTTCCAACTTAAGTTTACCACTTGGCCGGACTAATCCCTTTTATGTTCTTTTTTTTTTGTAGCTTTTGCGTTTTACCTTGTGCAGCGCCAAGGTTATGAACGACAGAGCCTAATATTAACGTGGACTTCGAATCACGGCTGTGACTTCAATCTGGTGCAGTTGGGACGTGGACAGAATATCATGCAATATCAACCCTCATAATATATGTCATTCCTCACCACAAGATCTCGCCTTTTTGAGTCTTCGTGCTATCGAGATTAGGTGTATTATAACACTCCAGATAAAGCAATGAAGTTATTTCAAAGTAGAATCAATTGAGAATTATCATACAAAAGAAGTGTAAAACAAGGTATGTTAAAGATACTTTCACAGCATTCACTTGTGGGACTGAAAAACTAAAAAACACTCAAGATTGCTTTAGGTGAGAGTTGAACTCTGTATCCGTAAGTACAAACCAGTAATGCTAATCGTATATCTACACCTACTGCAATATTCCAGTCTTTGGGAACAAAGTAATAACATAAGTTTAACAAAGTCACTTGCTTATTTTTGAACGAGAGTGACGTGGGGCAATTCGGGCACGGGGCAAATTTGGCAAGGGTCTATAATAATTTGTATGTATTTCAATTTTATAGCTCAATTCAATATATGTGTTGTTCATCATTACCCATACACTATACAAGCATAATTATTTTAAAAACTGGGTTTAGTATCTCGTATAACCAATAAAAAATTACTTCCATCCACTGCACAGAGATTTCGTAATACGACGGGCTTTTATTTTTAAGCTAGCCATTTATAAGTGTTTTTAGTAATGTAGGTGGTTTTAACATGTTGCTAAATAGTATAAAAATTAATCTTATTAGTTTTTATAATAAATTACATGAGTTACCCGATTTGCTGTAATTACCCCATTTTCTTGTGCTATGCAAAAAAGAAAAAATGGGTACTCATGGTAGTGTTCTCTTTAACAATAATATACGAGATGCGTTCGAAAGGTAATCTCAGATTGGTCACTGAACGTGAAGTAGTGGGGGGTAGCGCTATCATTTTCGCACAGACATGCGCGCTAGATGAGTCTGCATCCAGCCATGGTAAAGTGTCTGATTACTAGTTCCAGTTTTGTAGCGTCTCAAAATGTGTGCTGCAATAGAAAACCCTGCCAAGTGCGAGATGCGAGCTATTATACGTTACCTTACGGCAAAACTATATTCGGCAGTAGCTATTCATCGGGAAATTTTTACCGTGTGTGGACCAAGTGTGATGAATGAAGGAGTTGTTCGTGAGTGAGTTCATGTATTTAAAAGTGGACAAACAAACATTCATGACAAAGACAGGAGTGACAGGCCATCAGTGGTCACTGATGAACTCGTTCAGAATATTGATAGAAAAGTTCGTGAAAATCAACGTTTCACAATCTCGGAGCTTTCCGATGAATTTTCACAAATTTCCAGGACTGTGTTATGTGAGGAGCTGAAAGATGTGGTCACAGGTTGGCTCAAGGCGCAGACAGGAGATTTTTGTACTGATGGAATTTCGAAGCTAGTGCAAAGATATGATAAGGGCTTTAATATTTATGGAAACAATGTTGAAAAACAGAGCAAAGTAGTAGTTTTCAGATTATATAATAAACTATTCTTATTTACTTTGATGTTTCTTTTCTAACATATCGGAGGTTACTTTCCGAACGACCCTCCTAAAATTTTAAGAAGAAAATGTATCAAAACAATGTTTGGTGGAACTCTGTTTAAGTTCTGTTGAATTTGGATGTCTCTGTAAACGTCTGTAACGTAGATACTTACATTACAGCTGAACAACTTTCTCGATGTTGATGTAGTGGATTTTTTGGCACACTCTTACCATAAATGGACATGTAGAAGACAGTGAAATGTCACAGAAAATGTACAAATGAGGTTCTAGGTACTATAAAGATGAACTTTTCCCAACAGATCCAAACTCAAGAGATTTTGACTGAGAAGTTCCCAGTTACGTTGTGCCTTTAGCAAGTCTGTAAATATAGCTGACAATATAAGCTACTCACATTATATATAATAGTCTTTTTCACTGTTTGGTATTTTTATTCATAGCTTCCTTATAAATAGAGATAGAAGACATTTTTAAAAAACACTATTTTAAATGACTAAAAAGACATATTTGCCAAAATTAAAACGATTTTTTAAAATTTTGTCATATAAGCAGTTGAAATTTACGTTTACCTGCCATAATTCTCCCACATTACCCTAATCTTTCTTGACTTTCACGTACCTATTCTGCAGTGTGTTGGCACCATCTAAACAGAAGGATTTGTCCTGGTCTTCATTGTTATCAACTACTGCCTGAATAGATCATTATCGTCGAGAATTTGTGTCCACGTACGAACTTCATAGGGTTTTACGCTCTGTGGAAGACAGGAGGCCGACGTGGGCATATGAGAGACCACTTCCAGATGAGGAAGAGACCACACAAACCAGGAAAATTAACATTTCCTAGAATCTGGAGGAAGGTTTGTTTGTGTAATCTCCAATTCCAACGCAAATGTTTTCTTAACGAGGAACAAAGAGCACACTGGTATGGTATAAACAATGCTAGCACAGTGCGGCTTATGCGAAAGAGTTATTTGGAGCAGTAATGTCTGAATGCTTTCCTGAGTGCATAGTGATTTTAGGGAAAACCTGACAGTGTATAAGCAGACAAACACTGCTGTTTACCTGTGTGTTAATAATATTAAAGCACATTTTCCTCGTTTTCTAGTGGCAGACATGTGGAATATTCTAATCTTAAAGTACTTTGCCACTATACCTCTATGTTGTAGGAAGATGCTTTCAATTTTAAGAGTATGTAAGAAGCTTATCTCCAAAGAAGCACTAATTTCAGAAAGTAACTAATTGAGTTATAATCGATTTTCGGGTTTGTTAGTTTATCCCAAACTTTATGCCAACTTCATTAAATCTGAATAATAAAAGTATGTTTTCCAGTTCGATACCGTAATTTTCTTTCCATAGAAATTTCCGAAGAGGGAAATCGCATTATTAGTGTACTCAAGTGTATGACCTAGAGGTACTGTGGAGATGAGAGAAACTTCCCGAATACTTTTTTTCCTTATTTTTTTTAGAATGAAAGTTTCTTATTGTTTCGTGGAGTTCTTTTGTCAATTACACACCGTGCCACTTCTTCCCGCGGGAGATGGCGATACTCGCTTTGCTTGTCGCGTTTTCTTCGAAGGCCTCCGGTCGAGATTATTACATTAGCGGCTAGCCTTTGTCTCCGTGTAATTGTCGTCAATTCTCGCCCCAGTTCAATTAGTAGCATCCGCGACAATGTTTACGGTAGAAGGTGTTTTGTTCTGTGCTACCTCAGGGCTAAGTTGTAGAGCTGCTCATAAAATTTCCAAAACAGGGTTCGCGTCACAACTTCTTCTTCGTCTTCTTCTTCATCACGTACACAAACAGTAGTTTTAGCCCGCGGAGTTTCTTCTCAGCTGTTTTTGGTGTTTTATATTTAACTTGTTCCTTTCTTCTTTCGTAACGTAAGCGGGGTGATATAATTTTAGTAACGCTAGAATCACAAATAAAACCTATCATTATTAAACATCTTTCTGATTGAAACAGCACAAAATACTGGATGGCGTAATGGTAAAGCTCTCACTTCTAACGACAAGTGTCTCTGGTTCCATCCAAAGTTGTGATAGTTTGTCATCAAATCCTGGGCTTTTTCTCGGTATTTTCCTGTTTAATCCCTAATTTTCTCCTGTCAATTCAGCCATAGTAATTTACTTTCATTTTAAGTCTGTCTTCTTTCATTTGCTGGACATGCTCAAAGAAAGTTACTCTCATTACAATAAGGCAGTGATTCTCGATCTGTTTGTCCTAAAGAAGTGTTTGGTGGACCGTACAATTTTTATATCAGACTCAACTTCCACATTCTAAAAACGTTGTTGTTATATTCAACCATAATTATGATCGAATGTAACTACACGGTGTTGTTAATATAGCGCCAGCAAGAATTATGGCTCGGAGTACAATATCTATATATTAAAATGCTACAATAGCAATTAAGAGCGACTGAGCTTCAACTTATAACTTTAGCTTTCAAACCTTTGACTTACAGTTATTTGCGATTACACTTTTATAACAAAGACAAATATTTTTAAAAAGGTGTACTTTAAATAAAGTACTTAGAGAGATCTTTCTTCACAAAGTTTATTCTTTTAAATTATTGTTCAAAGCCTTTGCATTTTAATGAGCCTTCTCCGAGATAAATGCAAATGAATTGTGCTGCCATCTCTGGAGTTTTTAAACTATACGTTTGTGGACATTTATATGTTTGTGGCCAATCCTTTCGACAATGAGATCTCGGAAACTACAGGCTCTAGAAAGATGGCGTTTTCACTGATCGATTGCAAATTTTGCATAGATTGTACAGTTGTTATTGAATATTTGTTTTTTTTTTAAAAAAAAACATGACCATTATTTCTTTATTACAATTTTACGGGTACACTGGAAGTGTTGAAATTTAAAAAAATAAAACATCATATCCTACCTATTATACATTCCAACACCATATAATTGTATATAGGGCTGCATATCTCTCAGGTGTTTGTTTCATGGCCAAATTATAATGAAAAACGAAGGATAACCATTTCTCCAGTCTAAGTTGAATCTTTATTGTTTGGAGTGTTTTGCCCAATGAACACCATATAACACTGATAATATAATTGACTGATAATACATTGTGATACACTGATAATATATTGTGTAATGTATTTGGTTATTAGATACCGCATGCAAGAAGAAAGAAAACATTGATCATACATGAATTAAAAACGTCAACCGAAAGTAGGCTCAAATCTTACAAACGGTGCGAGATATTAAGAAAAAATAATCGAAAAAATATCCCCTTTATGATATCCCTTGCCGATTTTTTTAAAATCAAGACGTCTTTCACTTGTGTCTGTAAAGGGACATGTACAGATGTGAGGAATAACAAGGGGATTCATGCTCATATGTGAATGATGCGCTGTGTAGAGAGCGCAGGTTCAGCTAGTTATATTGTTAAAAATCTCTAGCTGGGTCAACAAAAATTATGGTTGTCCTAGACATATTTATGGTATTAACAACTATGCCAATTGTACTTGAAACTATACAGCTGTTATATAGTTGGAAATACCATATAGAATGGTTGTCGAGACATCACAAGATTTATTATGGCTGTCCCAATAGTAGAAGACATGTTGCTTTAACCATACTTAAAATTGTCAAAATGGCTGCTGTAACGTATGCACTTGCTGCTGTAACAATTTATTTGTTGCTGCGCTTACCATAAGCTTCAAACTCGAAAAGTATCCTGAGGGTGGTATTGTCTCTTTAAACACAATATAATGCTGCAAAAGCAAGCAACAAAGATAGTGCGACAACACTTCTAAGGTTATGATTATTTATTAATTTGCAATGCTCTTTGTATTCATATTAGAAATATCTCATAAGTTACAGTGATAATCTAACTTGGTCGTGCCTTTTTGTTATAAGCAAAGCTTTATGAGATATTTTTTTAAAAAATATATACAATGAAGGATGAAACATATTATATTTCTTGTAATCATTTTGAAAGAAATGTTATGAACTTTTGGGCAGCATTTAGAAGAGTAACAGTGCTGCCATCTAGTGTGCTTATTTGTACTAGAAATATGGCTCATTGTGTTATAGTCATTTACACAGGAGCGTAATTTCAGATTTTGCTTGGGGGGGCAAAGACCCCTTGATATAAGCAAAATTTCGCGTTTTTCACTGATTTACTACTATTCTATTAATAAAATCTATATAAATCTCCAACTCAGGGGGGCAATTGCTCCTCCCTGCCCCCCCTAAATGACGCCCGTGCATTTACATGCCAGAAAATGCATAAATTTCCGTAAATAAACTTTCCTTCACATTTCTCTATTAGTTCATGTAGAGTCCGTGTTCTTAATAAATGTTTGCTATTCCTAATGGACATATAGAGTCCAACACACTTGTTTCTGCCGCGATCGTTGCACAGCACAGTGTTGCAATCTAAGTATCCAAAAGAATAACTACCAAGCATTGTACAAAAAATAATAATAATAACGTAAATGAATAACATGTACAGCCTATTAATAAAGAGAGAGCTTACCTTATTCCAATGGCTACAAACATATTAAGGCTAAGACTAATGGCACACTTCACGCATTAATTAGTCTAATTCTTCTATTCCTGACAAGTTCTCCCCAATCTCCGAGGCTGTGTCAGTTGATTCAGGGTCCACGTAAATTATGAATGGTGCCGATGCAGCATTATCTTCATATTCATCTATCAGGCCCTCGCGCTCCATAAACTCATTCTCGATCTCTTCGACAAGACGACACCTTGAGCCCCATTCTTTGCTTGTGACACTCTCAAATTTGCATTGTGCGAGCTGCATGACCGCATCCAAATTAAAGGTTGTGTTGTGATATGCCACCCAGTTTTTCACTAGTGCCGATATTTTTTTCTATTGGATTTAATTCAGGGTGGTATGGTGGAAATCTTAATACACAATGTCCGTATTCATTTAGCAAGGAGTCAACTTTGTAGGCTACATGTTTAGGTTTGTGTAATTTGATTAATTCGTACAGCTCAGGTCGTGTTATGGCAGGCATGAAAGGTAACCCCTTTTCTTGAAGCCATCTCTGCATATCTTTTTAAAGAATCTTGAGTGGGGGCAGGATTTAATTGCGCGTTGTGATCAGGGGCGTCGTTTCAGACTTCGCTTGAGGGGGGCAAGAGCACCACCAACATAAGAAGACTTTCACGTTTTGTACTAGTATATTAGTAGTCAATCGATTAAAGTATATGTATTACTCAAACTCTTGGGGGAGGGGGCAATTGCTCCCTCCTGCCCTCCCTAAATGACGCCCCTGGTTGTGATACGAGGCATTGTCTAAAACAGTAACAGATCTGGGTGAAAGATTAGGAATTAGTTTTTTTCGAAGCCATTTCATGAAATTATCGCTGTTCATGTCATCGTGGTAGTCCCCTGATTTCGAATTAGATTTAAACATCAGTAAAGCATTAGGAACAAACCCATCCTTACCTCCGGCGTGAACTATCACAAGACGTCGTCCCTTGGACATAGCCACCCGAAAACATTTGCCAGAATCATCTGACCAACCATATTCTGGAGTATGAGAACTATGTAAGTATGTTTCATCTACATATATGATTGGTCGTCCTTCCCGCCTAAAATGCCTTATTTGTATCAAGAACCGCGTTCTTTAAGCACAAATCTCTTGCTTTTCGCTTAAAATGGTTCTATTATTTGGTGTCTTCCTCCACTTAAAACCCAGCTTATGCAGTAAGCGTCTCAAACTCTCTTTACTACCCGCAAAATTTAATTCTTCTTGTAATGCCGTGTGCTTGTTGGCAGTTGCTTTTCACGCATAGTCATACATACACCTACGGATGACACATTCATCGAAATTGTCCATTGAAGATTTAGGTGCTGGTTTTGGTCTCCTCTTTCCAGGAGTAGAGAATGATGTGGAGGGCCCTTCTGACGACTCAAGAACTTCTTTCCTTCACAATTCCTCGAATTGTTCGTTCCGGGACCCCGGTTGCAGCTGCCGCTCTTTTACCAAAATGTTTAATTGGAATATTAACACCTTCACTAGCTTCCATCTTCAGAAATGAATGAACATTATTCACAATTTCTCTCGCTTGGCTATGTAAAGTCTTTGTTTTCAATTTAGACAACACTGGAGGCATTGTGCAAATAAACGTTTTTACAAGCGTAAAACTTAAAAAACTAGGAATAGGCTATCTACAAAACTTTCAACACTAAACAAACACTCCGAGCTTTTTTTTTTTTTTAAAAAAAAAGGCTGTCTTCACCACAGTTCGAAAAACGCGCGCACTTAGAAAAAGGTACTTCAACACCACTAATCTCTATTGTCGTATGCTAATAAGTTTTTTTTTTTTTAACAATTATTTTTCTAGAAAGAAATCTTGCAGAATACTTCTGCTTCTGAAAAGTATATTTTTGCTGCTTTCGTCTGCCGTTGGCAACACTACACTTTATTCAGCGAATTATAGTTCAGCATGGAAAGAACAATATGCGTCATAATGAAAGGTGTCATGCGCAGTTGCCAAACTTACTTCAGCGAAAAGGAGAGAAAATGATATGGAACATAAATTCGCATAGACTTTTAAATTATCTTTCCTCCTCGGTGTCAAGAATTTAACTGACTATTGTGGCAACATAGCACGGGCTAGAAACAAGGGGGCGAAGAAATGCATGTAAGAAAGGCGGGGTGTGAAGCATTTGTATCGCGGCAGAGACTTCTGTGTCGAGCTCTACACAATTATTGGTAAAACTCTTCGCTCTTGAAATTGCAAATGACGTCTTTGTTTGTGTTTCACGTTGGTCAGCGCATGCGTGACACGGAATGACACATATAACCATGTATATTGTTCACGTAACTAAGTGTATTATGCGTGCAACTATAAAAGCAACAACATGGTATGTTTTATGTACCACAAAAGAATTTCCTCACATGATTCTGGTAACATAGGAGGTAATGTTAATATTGTATTATGTGATATTATGAGGGTATTATGATGGTATTTTGTGGGTGTTGGGGCTACTAAGTGTCCAAGTTAGTAGGCTTGTTTGTAGTGAGTTGAGAAGTATATTGTGTTGTCGTTAGTAGATACGTATTATTGGGAAGTGCTAAAGAGAAGTACATTCAATAAGTTTTGTACAGATGGTTATAATATTATTAGTTGTAATATGATAATGAAATTTTAGGTGAACATACTTTGATCCTTTGCCTACAAGACCATGTCACCGAGTGTAGCCTCCATCTGTTGTGACGCATCTCGTCCAACAGTCTATCCATGCCTTGAATGAACTTTGATAAAATTGAAGTGGCTAAATTTTACACCATTGTTTCACACAAGAAGTGAGAGCCTTGCCACTGTCAAATGTTTTTCCTCGCAGGTGGACAATTGAGGAGCTACTTGAAAGAAAGAAATCACGAACTCCGGTCTAGCAAGCAAACATTGATGACGTCTGGCAAGGGCGCCCATGTTGTGGTTTCCAAGGAGGGGCAAGTATAAGCGACGCTTCATATATAGTTTCAAATTTTGCTGTAACTAATGTAAAAAATCTATTGGGTTTTCGATATTGCCAAGTACAATTTCCTCTAGGAGGGTGCGAGCGCTCCACCTTGCCCCCCCCCTGATGGGCGCTCTTGGCGACTGGTACTAATGTGCTGACTACATATCACCCCAAGGCAGTACTTCCACAGTACAGCCTGTAGAGCCCTGACCCCTTAAGGGCAATTGTGCAAGGAATTTAGTTTCAATTGTCTGTAGGTAATTGAAATCAAAATTTGATTGGGAATTAAACCTGGGTTCCAGGCATATCCCAGGCATTCGTACTAAACATTCGGTCATTCGGGAGCATTCCTTCTATTTAAAATACTTTTAATTCTGTTAATAACTATTTGACCTATCTTTTTAACGGTACGTTCTCTTTTGCGTAATATTCAAAACATTAATTTTGATATGGGGTCTCGTTCCCTTCCCATCCCTGGTCATGTGTTCACTCTTGAAGAAAAAACATGCAATGTATTCGAATAGACAATCTAAAACTAATTTAAAACATGAACTAATTTAAAGTAGCATCCTTTCTTATTTTTTTTTTTAAATAAAAGTATATTCTTTCCTAGTTTACGCTCGTAGATTGTTTTCCACTGTTATTATTTTTTGCTTATCACTCTTTATTTTTGAAATTTTATTTTCTCTTGTATTTTCTCGCTTCATTTTTTGCGTTTATTTCTCAACACATTCATCTCTTTTGCAATGCAAATATATTTTGATGCAGGCGGTTTTGCGAAAACGTTTTTGTCATGCTTCGTTCTTTCTTTTGTGTTGTTTCTCTCTCTCTCTCTCTCTCTCTCTCTCTCTCTCTGTCTTTCTACTGTACGGGATGTTGGAACCAGCACTTATTACTTCTCAATATATTTCCCCTCCGGCGTTTCATCCAACTTTCCCATTGTATATACACTACTCAGTCGCACTTCTATTTTTCCTCAACCACTTTTCTGGCAACCAGATCAATAATTTGTTTTGCCATTATATTGGAATTTATTCCTTCCTTTTTCTTTAAAAAAAATCTAAAACTAAATGTTAGTAGGCTATTTCCTCCAGTTTTTAAAAAGAAAAAAAGTATTCCCTTTATTTCACCAGGTACACAAAGAAAAAATGTATCTTGCGTAGGTTACATGGGTAAATCCTGTAGTATTTGGAATTAACGTACAACCCTATGTAATAACTTGCAGCAAAGGTATAACTGGGAACCTATGTTTTATGCACACTTTACGTATAAGTGTTCCGAATAAACATACTTTCCGTACGAAACAAAGAAATTATATAACTTGTCAGGATTTCACGTACATAGGGACGTATGTAACATATAACTTATGTAAGTAACATATGGATACGTATGTAATAAACGGAATACTGTTATATGTCTGACATACTGCAGCGACATGATGTAACATCTCGGTGGGAGAAAGGTAGTACGTATGCATCATATAGATAACGTATGTTCCGTACATATTTCCGTAGTAAACTTATGGTTTCCGTATATTTGTACAACCACGAACTTAAATAAGTAAAGGCTAGAGTCATAAAAAATGAAGACTCTTACCTCTACTTATATGTGTTTGTGATTGTACAGTATACCCTGAGGGAAAAAAATGTAGGTGGCGTACTTAAAAAGATAGGTTACATGCGTAATTCCTGTAGTTTTTGGACTTAATGTACAGCAGACGTATAACTGAAAACGCATGTTTTATAACACTTTCTGTATAAGTGTTCCATCTATACGTACTTTTCGTATGAAACAATGTAGGCGATCAGGATCTCACATACAAATGGACGTATATAACATATAGCTGACGAAGGTAACATAAGTATATGCATGTGATATATGGAAAACTGTTAGATGCCAGATATCCTGCAACGGCATTATGTAACATCTAAGAGCAGTGTCTATGTAGCATAAGGATAACGTATGCTCCGTACTGATTTCTGTAGTAAGCAAGAGGATACCGTATATTTGTACAATATACCGCTGTCCGGAGAACGGATTTTCCTCTGTAGATCTGTGTCCGGATAACGAATGTTTCTCAGTGTCACGTTCGAGTTATTGCCACATATGACACAAAATAACCTGAAGATAGGCTCTCCTATAGGTGACCACATAGAGAGCAAGACAGGGCGTTTTCCACCCTCCTTAGGTACTTCAAAATACTTTACTTCAAAAAAAAAAAAAAAAAAAAAACCAAAGAAAAATACACGAGTAAAATAATTAGCTAGTTATTTTATTATAACTAATTATATATTATAACTATTATAACTACTAATTATAACTAATTATATTTAGTCTCCATTACATTGGACTGTCTCTATTCCAGAGTATGAAAAATAACACAGAAATCCTTGAACCAATTACATTGTGCGATTCTATATTTCATTTTCTGTGTGTATTTCATTCAAACGAGGTTAGTTCCTAAAATGAGGTCTCCTATTTTTAGAAATAGAAAGAAATATTTTCAATAATGTCCTCACAATTGTCAAGCTTATTTGTCTATATAATTGCCTTTTCGGTCGACGCATTTTTGTAGGCAGTGTGGCAGTTTTTTTATGTCTATGTCATACCAGCTCGCCGCCATGTGTTTTTATCTCTAAACTAATTTCATCAGTGTTTCAAATCCGCATGACTAAGGAAAACTGAGAAGAATGCGGCTTGTTCGTTTTCTGTCTTCTCAGCAACTTAACTTCCCTCCGGGTACTGAAATAAAATAATATTGCAAAAATACATGAGAATGTGTCTGATCATGCGGCGCACATTATATATGCCTGCTTGTCTGTGCTTCTTCAGAATGGCATTTTATTAGAATCGTATGTTGTTTCTAGTTCCGCCACTACTGTGTAAGCGTTTTAAATGTATGCTTTAAAAAAAATAATATTTAATACTCTTTAAGCTCTATTTTCGTATGAAAAACTGAAGTTTGCAGCCATTTACATTTTTTAATGTGTGATCCAATGTTAAAAAGGTTTAGGTATTCAGCACCAACGACTTAAAGTATGTACACTACTGCCTCCATTAAATTTGATCCGATTCAGCATGTCCTTTTGGTTTTCTTGAAAAACTGCATATGAAAGAAATCTCAAATAAAACGAGTACCACTGGCAACCCTTCCACGTGACTGACACCACATATAAACAAGGAAATTAGGCTAGTTCGCAAGTTTGCCACACGCACAGATAAACAAATAACAGTTTCTAAAAATTGGCCAAAGCATGTTCAAACATTAATTTACTGTATTTATTGCAATGTATTTACTAAATACTCGTGTATAACATTACCTTTTCATACCTATGTTTTATTTATATCCTATCGATGTAAGAACAATATCTTCCCTTAGATCAGGGTTTCTCAACCTTTTCCACTCGTGTACCACCAAAGGCGTACTTCCATAACTCGCACTTACCACCAACAGCGTCTCGCGTACCACTAGTGGTACGCGTACCACAGGTGAAGAACCCCTGTCTTAGTTGTTTCTATCTACGTATTACCTCTTTCATGCACATTTCACACAAGAGGGACAATTTGTGTGGTTCTGTTCACTGTTTTTTTTCCTTTTTGTACTGCATCGTTTGATATGAAATATGCTTTCTCATCGGAGATATACATTTGGTTTAACTTCTAGGAACTGTAGTGATTGGATAAATAATATGAATTTCTATTGTAGAACGTGGGTAACCAAATTCTAACCTTGTCATATCTAGTGTTTCTTTCAGAAAAAGTTCTGGGGGCACACTTAGTATTCCGGGGGGGGGGGAGGGCACACTGCTTGCACTATTCCATTTACTGTAATATTCTAGACTTTTTATTTTGGTCTTCCCTTGGGGACACTCTCAGACCTCCGGGAGTCCAGTGGCCTCCAGAAAAAAAAAACATCTTTGGAACAAACACTGGTCGTGTCATGTACGATTAGTGGAAAACCATGGTAAGATGCAGGTATTAATTATGTTAGTATAATTCTTACCACTGTTATTGCTTACCATTACCTTCAGAATATAAATTTAAATTCAACTAAATCGATCGAAGGGTTGATATTGCAGACGGAGCTTCTTAAACATTAACTCTCATAGGCAGTGTTTCTTGGTTTCGTTAAGAAAATTTCCCTCGACAGTGACAGAAAACTTCCTCTTTTCTTATCAAAGTTTCCCTAGATTGTTAAATGTTCAATACCTATGACAGAAGTTACGTAATAAAATTAATTTGGTTATATTAAAGAAAATGCTAACCACATTTGTTTTATTCCTTGGTTTTTGCTTCCTTTGCTTCATGTTACTTTCAATACACACACACACACACACACACACACACACACACATATATATATATATATATATATATATATATATATATATATATATATATATATATATATATATATTATTACCTATAACAGGGGTTTCCCTCCAATTACAATAGGTGTACAAGCATATGTTTCAAAATATTATTACAAATGAAAAAAAAAAGAAAAGAAAAAGAAGACGTCATATATAAGTACCTATTGCAGTATTAACTACAACAATCAAAAAGAATATTGCAATATGCAATATTATACAAACATTTTTCTACAATACATAATGCTTTTACAATTTATAATTAGAAATAAGTTACTATCAATTTCATTTCCACCTTGCTTCTATAACTGAAACTTCTTACTTGCACTCCAGCAAATTTTAAATATATTAACCTAGATATGCATCAAAAATAAAAAGAAAATCTTTATCCAATATTAACAGGAAGTAAAATCTAAACTACTTCTTTAATTTTTGATACATATACTTTAAATGGTAAAGAAAAATCAATATTTGAGTTACGTTGTACCAGTTCATTATGATTTTTACTAAGGCTTATGACAGGTGAAAATTGGTGAAAATTAGAGCGTGAAATACCATAATAAAAGGGTAACCTAATACGCAATACATCTTTCTTCACATTAAAACAAAGTGAACCCAGAAAGTCGGGATTATTAATAACACCATTAACAATTTTATACAAAAAGATATGTTGACTTATTTCTCTTCTGGTATATAGCGAAGTTACAGCAAATTCTTCGAGTAAAGATTTATAAGAAATCCTTTCAAAATACGAGGATTTATTGTATTTTTTATAATAAAGAAATCGTAGAAACTTATTTTGTACACGTTCAATTTTCTCTATATTCTTTCTAGTGTAAGGAAACCATATCAGGCTAGTATATTCTAACTTACTTCTTATAAGACTATTAAATAAATTAGTCAAAGCAAATGCATTTTTCATCACCTGAGTATTTCTAAACATAAATCCAAGTAATTTGAAAGCCTCATTACACATTTTGTTAATGTGAAATTCAAAGGTTAATTTATCATCCAATGTGACCCCAAGATCTTTTACAACATTACATCTTTTTAAACTTTTTACAGACAATTGATAATCGTAACACAATGCTTTTCTCTTTCTAGGAAAAGATATAACACAGCATTTATTTGAGTTAAAATATAGCTTATTGTCTAAACTCCATTTGTATGCCCTTGATAAATCAGAATTTAATTCATTGCAGTCAGTGAGTGTTTTTATCTCTTTAAATAATTTGACATCATCAGCAAATAACAAACACCTGGAGTATTTGAAGATATCTGGTAAGTCATTAATGAACAATAAATGGGGCGCGGTGGCTCAGTGGTAGAGCGTTTACCTCTGGTGCTTGGGGTCCCGGGTTCGATCCCAGCCCCCGCCAAGTGAACTTTGTGGTGGACAAACACCGTGCTCGTGAGTTTTCTCGGGGTTCTCCCGTTTCCTCCCACTTTCTTCATTTCACTCATCTCTCATCATCACCGTCTCCTTTAGCCTAACCGGCATAACCGTGAGACGTAAAACTTAAAGATTTCATTTCATTTTTATGAACAATAAAAAAATAAAGGTCCCAAATTGGAACCTTGTGGTACCCCAGAATTTACCTTATATATGTAAGAATTTGTATGTCTATATGTTACGAATTGTTGTCGATCACTCAAATAAGAAGAAATCAGTTTTAAAAAATTGTCACAAAAAACAAATTTAGACAATTTATTTAGAAGAATATCATGATCCAGAGTATCAAAAGCTTTTGAAAAATCCAAATAAACTGTGTCAACCATGTTTCCATTATTAAAGGAATTAAATATATATTGAACAAAGTTAACCAAATTTGTTACAGTGGATTTTCCTTGACAAAAACCATGTTGATTAATAGATATATATGGTTTAACATGATTATATATTCTTCTGTATAATATATTTTCAAGTATTTTTGATGGGGCTGAAATAACCGAAATGGGTCTGTAATTTCCTATCTCCAAAGGATTACCTGATTTATGGATTGGACAGACTCTTGAATTTTTCCAGAGCTTAGGATATATTTGTGTTTTTAAAATTAAATTATAAATGTGACATAACGGAATTTTCAACACTGAACAGCAACCTTTAAAAATGTATGCTGGAATCAAGTCAGGTCCACTAGATTTTGAGGGTTTTAATTTTTTTACAGCTTCATTGCATTCCGAATCAGTAATTGGATATAGAGAAAGACATTGAGAAACTATCATGTCAACCGAATCAAATTTACTATATGTGCAAGGGGAAGGAGAATACACACTTTTAAAGTAATGTGCAAAGGCATTAGATATCGATTCATTTGACATCAATACTTCATTTTTTATAGTCATACAGCAGTTTGACTTTTATTTTTTTTAGTTTTTATATAAACTATTGTTATTGTATTAGTTCATTTGAGAAGAACAAAGAAAAATTTAAGCATTTATATTGGTCAGTCCGTCAGCGCGAGAATTTTAGTGATTTTCAATCTGTATCGAAAAAATTCCTTTTTTGGTAAATTTACCTATGAAATTTTCGTGGATTAGAGAAATTTCCTTCAAACTACGAACACTGCTTATTGGAGTACTTTGTTTCTGGAACTTCGAGCAACAGCTTCAGCTTAAGACATCTCTTCTCTTTTTGGTTTCCCCTTTCTTTCTCTAAAAAAAAGAAATGTTTCATTTATAATCCAAGATATGATGAAATGTTACAACATCTGCGAAAATAAATGTTAGAAAATCAACATGTCGGATTACAGCTTCAAACTACCAGTTAATTAATTTAATTGATGTTGTGAAGAGAGTATTCATTATTTAGCTTCAACATTGTTAAAACTCACTCATGTCTGTTTATATAACCTCTGTTGCCCTCGAAGTTCAATGTTTACAGTTATCTCTATTTGGTTTGGAAACATTAACGTGTGTAACTAGTCATTCTGTGTGTTAGTTTGATTCTAATTTAAATCCGCTATCTTATTATCCTTGTTAAACATTTTAATTTAGAAAAAAAATGTTTCTTTCAGGTAAGAACTGGCTACGCGTTTAAGGGGAAAAACATTGTTAACAAGGTGAGAAGTGTGAAGCTCGATTGAACAGGTAGGAAGACATACATTAATCAGATTTCAGTTATCATGATCTGACATTTATCTATTACTTATCTATCTATCTACCTACCTATCTATCTATCTATCTCTCTCTCTCTCTCTCTCTCTCTCTCTCTCTCTATATATATATATATATATATATATATATATATATATATATATATATATATATATATATATATTTTATATTCAGGGTACTTCAAAACAACACCGACAACGTTTGGAAGTGATTCCTGACACCAAGATAAGACAAAAAGTATAGACCAACCTGGGTGCACAAATGCTTCCTTTCGGAGTCGTAGGCTGCCGAAAACATGAAAACCTGGACTTTAAAGATCCATAGCTCCAAAACTATGCGACTTACAGTAGTCGGGTTAAGACTTTATTTAGGAACTATGTGCCCTATCCAAATATCCATGTTTCAGAATCCTGCAGTGCTACCGCAACAATTTTTACAGAGGCAGTTGGTGAGTATTTCAAAGTATATGCCCGTAGCCAAACTTCCTCTATAAAAATTGCTGCGTGAGTGCCTTAGGATTCTGAAACATGTATTTTTGGATAGCGTACACATTAGTTCCTAAGTAAAGTCTTGACCCGACTACGGTAGGTCCCATATTTTCTTAGCTATGAACCTTTAAAGTTCATTTTTTCGTGTTTTCGGCAGCCTATAACCCCGAAAGGAAGCATTTGTGCACCCAGGTTGGTCTATACTCTTTGTCCTATCTTGGTGTGAGGAATCACCTCCCGAACGTTGTCGACGTTGTTTTGAAACACCCTGTGTATCGAATAGAATTTGCGTGTTTCGTGTCACAGTAGTTATGTTTTGCCTTTTGCTTTATAGCCACAGGTTGAAATCCCATGTTGCTATGCAAAACGATATAATACAGTTATAAAAAGTTTACACTTAACCTAAATATAGTTTAGGTCAATGAATCCTTGCGACGACTTTTGACAGAAAATGTACAATGTTATTGTTTGTTAGTCATTACTGCGCCTAAAATATTCAGTTTTTTATCGGCATGTTTTATATTACACTCGACTCTCACTAATCCGACCATTTCTTGCAAAGAGTGGTGCTGGATTAGCGAAAGAGAGAATGAGAATGATTATTGAGAATGTCTGAAATTGAATTTAACACATATAGTATTATAATTTATTAAATATAAGGTTATATTCATTATCATAGAAAAAAAATAATTCTTGAGATTGTATGTAAGTTATCACTCACTATGAAACATGTTCCAAATGTTCAGTTGAAGCAATCAAGATGCTCGATGGCGGCATGCATTATCACGCAACCGGTTTCCAAGCAACAATAAACGGAAGCCACAATAGTACTGTATGTCGGGTTCAATTCCCTGTAAGGACACTCGGTCGAAAAAAATGTGAAAGCTTTTTCAGACCAGCCATCCTGAGTGGGGTTTTCCTGGATTGTCCTTCTTCACACTAGGTAAATGCCGGGATGGTACCTAACACAGGTTCCAGGCCATTTCCTTGCTTCCCCAGTCCTTTTTTCCTTCCGTTTCCTCGGATAGTGTGATCACCGAGAGACCTCATTCCTCATACGTGATGGGCTAACATGGCCATAGATGCCGAAAGCCCGGAAATCTGATTCCTAAACACTATATTTATTTTTCCGCAGCTACACTATACACAAATACAATCGTTAATAGATTGTTGCAACATTATGCAGCAAACGCCAGATTCTGGGACCGGATTACTGAGAGGACGGACTACTGAGGACCGAATTGGCGAGAGTCTAGTGTATGCTTCGAGTTAGAAAAAAAGAAAAAGTTAAAAATAAAGGTATAGCTTGTTATAGCCATCAGTGATTTGTATCTGCAAATTCTTATGTTGGCTATTTAGACCGCAATATATTTATATTAAATGAACAGAAGCCTTTGCAAAAATAGACGCAAACTGAAGAGGTAGAAATATATATTAAATATGTGGGTTTCTTGATGCTTTGATGTGTTTTTTGTGCTATTCTTTCATTCATTTTATTGATAACCAGCTTGGTTGTATTAAGCTCTCTTTCGTGATTCCATTTCTATTGACACGGTTGACCTTCCCTCGAATGATGTTCTTAGCTATTGATGCAGAAAGCGCATGTTTCCGTTAAGATATATATATTTTTATTTATTGAACATCAAAGATTCAGTTTTTTTTTTTTTTTTTTTTAAATATGAGCGTGTATGAGATATGGACCAATGATTTATTTCAGAAGGCAAAATTGGCGGTAGTATATAAATACTAGTGGTTATGTATTTTAAAATAAAATAAAGATAGTTTCTTTCGGAAGAAATATTTCACTTTGTTAAGCAGAGCGTATACGATACACACGCTGTATATTGCACATCCCCTACGGTTAGATCTAAAAATATTTTTAGAAATTATATAGCTACATGCACTGTCGACATTAGTACATACTAGATGATCTTCCATTTTTTCCTTCTCGTTCCTTTGAAATATTATATAAACAGTTCTTACTAAAGTATATGTATTTGTAAACAGAATATTGAATGATTTGTTGCCTCGATCATTATGTTTGTAGTACAGCGCCGTAATTTAGATTTTTCTGAGGGGGCAAGCATTTGGGCCCCTATAAAAAGTTGTTTTGGTCTCTCCCACAAAATTCAAAAGTATGCCCCTTCTTTCCGTTTTTCTCTTATTCTTTGTGGGCCCCCATAGCCATCTCGCACGCCCCTGGGCCCGTTCCATACATAACAAATTAATTAAGGGGACAATATTGACAAATCTCAACGCCATACGAATAAATATCAATTCTAGGGCTCCTAATAGTAGACTTTTTTTTTTAATACTAAAATGGGCTCACGACTCATTTTTGTTGTATTTACCTTTTGTGTGCTGTTTTGTTTATGTAATATAGTGAACCTATTTGATGTTTCATTTACAATTTAATGTTCGTATCGTATATGGAATAAGAAAATTTTGTCTTAAAGTGGACCCCCTCGAACGGCGGTGAGCTTCCCTGGGAGATCAGTTACCCCTCCTGCCCCAACAAGTTACGGCCCTGTTTATAGAGCCCAATTACTCAATCAATACTTGGGGAAGAGAAGGGAGTTATTTTCCTATCAGTAATTCGTGTGATTTTGTTTGTCTAATTGACTTTTATACTAGTAATAATTGAAGATACTCGATTAGAGATGTTTGTTACTTATTATTGGAGGAATCAAGTTTTAAAAAAACAGTTTTTACTCTTGACATTTTATATCCAAGGGCAGGGCGCAAAATTTCAGTCAGACACACTCGCCAATCCAAAGATGATGTTCGCCAGTGTCTCTCACGTACTTATGAGAGGTGCCCCCTTCCCCCTCGGCCTTTGGTTTGCCAAAGAAAGAGATTACATCAGGACATAAAATTTCAAAACCAGGCAATTAGATTCAAGATAATCAATTTTGAATTGGACAATTCATATACATGTTAAAAAATAACTTACCTTAAGACTTCACGTTTGTATACGCTCTCTCTCTGCACAGAAATACCATTTGTCAGGTGCAGTTTTCGGATTGAGGTCCTGAAGTTCTTAAAGGAAGGAGGGGCGAATTACAACGTTGTGAAGACTTCACTGTCCATGTCCGTTGTAAAGACTTCACATTTCGTGCTTTCTCTCACTCAGTGACAATTATTTTCTTGCGAAACAAAAACTGCGCAGCACTGTAAGTTTAAGCAGAAACTATTCCTACTAAATACTGGTCGCCAGCTCTAAATTTCTAGTCGCCAATGGCGACCAGAAATTTTGCGCCCTGTCTAAGAGCAACTTTTTCTTCTGTGTTAATCAGTCGAGAGTCTGAGTCTCAAAAGTAGTTAAGAGCCTGACGTACTAAAAATAATACAAAATTTACCATTTTTCTTTTGCTTGTTTTTCATAAGTGAATACATAATGTTATTCTACAACAGAAAGTTTGAACCCAAAGAATTTCCAGTGTTGCCATCCAAGGAATTTCCAGTGTTGCCAGAATAACATTTTTCTCAAAATCTAAGTTAAGGCAGCGACTAAAGGAACGAACTCAACTGCATTTGATTACGTATCATGCTGTCTTGGTCAAATAAAAGTTGTATTAATTTGTAATAAACAAAATAGTTTTAACATACAGTTATTAAAATTCAATAATAATGTTATTTAAAAAGTAGTTTACAAGAAACCAAAACAACATGATACGTAATCAAATGCAATTGAGTTCGTTCCTCTAATCGCTGCCTTAACTTAGATTTTAAGGGAAATGTTATTTTGGCAACACTGTAATTTATATGGATGCCAACACTGAAAGTTCTTCAGGTTCATATTTTCCAAGGATCTTATAAATAGAGGATCTGCCCTTACAATAAAATCTTGAAGCCATACGTCACAGTTTCGCCACCCCTAATCTGCCCACTCCGCCCAATAGGATCGCAATGTTTTGAGCCAACAAACATGGCGGAAACGAAAGTAGCCAATCAGACGATGTCGGAAACGAGAGCAGCCAATCAGACGTGCCGATGCTCGGTTGTTTTTTGGCTTCATTATTTAATAGGATGAAGATATATATGCGGCAGATCCTCTATTTTATAAGATCCTTGATATTTTCTGTTGTAGAATAACAACATCTATGATTGTGATAAGTTGCATTTCATTATCTCCTTTCACTTATGAAACACAAGCACAAGAAAAAGAACTTAAAGGTAGAGATTAAGAAATAATGAATGGTATTGAGAGAGAATTCGTTAATCAAGCATTAGTCACGCGATAAGTTAATGTCGTATTAGCTCTGTACTAGATCCTTTCGCCTTCTAGCGCTACTGTCGATGTGTGTTTTCCTGTACCTCCCTCGAAAGACAAGTTACTGCGGCCAAGATCTTTCAATTGTTAGATGCAGAAGCGTTGCCACAATGAATTATTTCACGGAGGCTAGCCGCACTGTCTTGAAAATGAAATGAAATCTTTGAGTTTTACGTCCCACGGTTATGCCGGTTAGGCTAAAGGAGACGGTGATGATGAGAAATGAATGAAATGGTGGAATGAAGGAAGTGGGAGGAAACGGGAGAACCCCGAGAAAACCCACGCACACGGTGTTTGTCCACCACAAAGTTCACTTGGCGCGGGCTGGGATCGAACCCGGGACCCCAAGCACCAGAAGTGAACGCTCTACCACTGAGCCGCCGCGGCCTTATCCGCACTGTCTTGTTAGCCATTCTAAGTAACCTACGATCTTCACTTGTTAAGACCAAACAATTGATGGCAAATTGACAACACAGCTGAGGTCATCCACTTTTTTTCCCTAATCAAAGGGAGGGTTTCCTCCGTCAGAGGTTGGCGGGGGTGGGGCAGAAGTATTTTCCGAGAGCACACCTGAGATAGACAGGCTCTAAAGAGGATGTAGTTTTTGGTATTCGAAGTCTGTTTAAAGATCAGCTAATGAGTTGAGTTGTGCATGATTAACTAATATAACCCCAATACCTCGTGTGAGAAAAATAAATGTAGCAACTACAGAAATCTAGAAGTGCACATTCGTGGTCTGTAAAAATGAAAATATATGAAATACAAAATCCAACTTGTGGTTTGACATCACAATAACTTATAAGTAGTTACGAAATCGGATTATAACTAACTTATTCATTTCTGATTGATGTATTTATGGCAGGAATAAGTAGAAGTCAATTAATATTAGCAACAATATAAAGATTATGTTGTAATTACAGGGGAACATAATTTATCGATCAGTTATATGTATTCCTCAAAAAACTGAACATGTTTTACTCACCTATCACTGTTCACTTTAAGAAACAGTTCTGCTATTGTAGAGTACTCGGCCTAATAGCTGCTTCATAGTTAATTCACCCGATGAGGTGAAAGGTAAGAAAGACAGGTAATTAATCTCTGTATTCTCATAATGTAAGTTTGTTGTGACTAAACGAGGGTATCCTCTGCCCTAAATTAATTAGTCACATGTGATTAACTTAGTCAACTACTACGTGCTAATCAGAGATTCTGAAAACCCTTCTGATAATCATGCGTTAGTCAAGCCCTTAGTATGGCGCTATCATTCTTCAAAACAACGTCAAAACGATTCTGCATGAGGCCCAATAAAACAAACAAAAGATTAGCAAGTTAAACATTGCAATATATATGTTCCTTTGTCCCTCATAGCTTTGAAACAGTGCATAGGGAAAAATAGTACGGTACTCGGATAGAACTGGCAGATCAAATAATAAGATCGTCATACGTAACAGTTGTAGAATAATCGCATAAAATATCATAACAGTTGTAGAATTAAATGCCGTAATATTGTAGAAATATGGAATCAAATGTTCACAGAAGGCAGGGGCGTACGCAGGGTGTGGGTCCTGGGGGGCCGGACCCCCCTTCCAAAATCCCGACTTTTTTTGTAAATGTAGTCTACTTTTAGGGGCAATTTTAGAAATTTTCATATAATTTAGCCTCAAATTGTATTTGGATCCCCTGAAACGCTTTAGACCCCTCCCGAAATAAATTCCTGCGTACGTCCGTGGCAGAAAGTGTTATAAAACCAGTCAAAATATCGAACCAAATCTTGGCAAAACATAATAGATTTCTCGTTGAAATGTTGCATTAAGTATTCACAGATAATGCAGTAATATTTGTAGAAATATCGGCAGAGGACGTCTTAATGCTTGTAGAAATGCCGGTGAAATATTGACAGAAATGAAATGAAATCCTTCAGTTTAATGTACCACGATTATGCCCTTTAGGCTACAGGAGACGATGATGAAAGCAAGTGAATGGTGGAAGAATTGTGGAATGAGAAAGTGGGAGGAAACGGGAGTACCTCGAGAAAACCCACGGACACGTTGTTGTCCACCACAAATTTACTTGGCCGGGGATCAAACCAAGGACCCCACGCACCAGAAGTAAGCACTATACCACTGAGCCACCGTGCCTCTTGAAATATCGACAGAGAGTAGTAGAAGAATGAAGTGAGGGAATGACAAAGTGTTGGAATGCCATTTATGTAATGTTGTTGTAATGTAAATTATACCATTTGACATCCTAGCAAACAACAGCTTGTTTTCTGCCTCGCGTCTTTGTTTCATGCAATGTAAATAGACCGCTTTGCACTCTGTCGACTAGGGGTCACGTATATGTGACGAGACATCACTTAGCAGAAGTGTCGAATTGAATGTTTGCTGAGAATATCATAACATTACAGTGGCGTAGGGAAGGGGGGGGCGGAGGGGCCGCCCCCCCCCCCAAAGAGATCCGACAATGTCCTTTGGTGCTTTGATGTTTGTAATTTTTTATATATTTTTATGTTTATATATTTTTTGTTTGTAATTTTTCTATATGTACCTATAAGAGCACTTGCCCCCCCCCCAAACACACATCCTGGCTACGCTACTGTAACATTATGTAATAATAGGATAAGGGATACCATAATATTTGTAGAAACGCGAATTCAAATATTCACAGAGAACGTTGTAATACTCTTCAAAAAGTCGAATACGGTATTGACGGAGTGTCAATAGACTACTATTAAAAACATCCGAATAAGTATTCATACTAATACCGTAATACAGGTTGTTTCAAAATGAATTTCTGAATTTTAAGGCTTGTAATATTTATTACAATTACCTTACAATTATAAATAAAACATCAAATGAAAGAGCAACTTAAACAGGTTTGTACTCACGCATGCGCATGCACTGTTTCCTCTATCAGCCGTTAGAAAGCGCTAGTAGCAAAGATGGCGACTAGGTGAGCAGAAACTTTTTTGTGTTTTACATATTACAAAGACTGAATCTGTAGTTACAGTGCAACCGTCTGTATTAAGAATTTTAAAGAGGTGATTACAACTACGTTCTTATCGTTTGCAGTTACTACAAGCTCTAAAGCCTACAGACTACGGTTTACCTGTCGTTTGCAGTTACTACAAGCTCTAAAGCCTACAGACTACGGTTTACGTGTCGTTTGCAGTTACTACAAGCTCTAAAGCCTACAGACTACGGTTTACGTGTCGTTTGCAGTTACTACAAGTTCTAAAGCCTACAGACTACGGTTTACGGGTCGTTTGCAGTTACTACAAGCTCTAAAGCCTACAGACTACGGTTTACGTGTCGTTTGCAGTTACTACAAGCTCTAAAGCCTACAGACTACGGTTTACGTGTCGTTTGCAGTTACTACAAGCTCTAAAACCTACAGACTACGGTTTACGTGTCGTTTGCAGTTACTACAAGCTCTAAAGCCTACAGACTACGGTTTACGTGTCAACTTTGCAAATGAAATGTTGATGCATGATGATGAAGATTTTCTGTATCGTGTCGTCTTCCGTGATGAATCGACATTTCGCCTAAGTGGCTATGTGAACACTCATAATGTTCGCATCTGTGGGTTAGCAAATCCCCACGAGATGGTACAGTTGCAACGAGACTACCCTAAACTGAAAGTGTTTTGTGCCATATCCCGGCGGATGCTTTGTTTCACGCTTATACGTAAAAGAGCGAAACATACCATGACAAAATACATCGCAGCACCTGTTATTCCGAACCCGAAGAACCGCGAAGCTGGCGGTTTCTAACGCTTCCGACTTCCCGTCGAAGCATTCTGTGTTCTCTGCTGTCACGAATTATCTTTTTCCTACTTTGACCTACCTTGAAATCAGGGCATATCTGAGAAATCTGTTGAAAGCTTGCCTGGGAACTATACACTGTAGGAAATCCCTTACACACCCATTGCACATGGATGAAATATCCATTTACGGATTGTGATTGTATTTCTTTTGCGCTGATATAGACCGCCACTTCACGCTTTCTCGAATTCGAAAAATCGCGTGTTGAAATTTAGTTGTCTACAATTTTGGACAGAACTTGCTCTGAAATTATGCGCTTTACCTCACAGATCTATATGAACTTTTTCTCTGTTTCGATGTGTGAAATCACCCCTTCCAGTGTTTCATTAACACCCTATATACGTATATATAATAAGACCTCCACCTATCAAACCTCAACAAGTACTATGTTTAAGCACCTTTACCCTATTTGCCACTGGCATCCGTTTGACAGAGGCTGTGAACGAAAGGAGAACGAGAATAAATCTCACCCACACAAAAGATTGAACTTTGATCTCCGGTTAATGGATAACACATTACCGATTACGCCACTGGTTTTCATCTAACCAAAAGAGCCCTATCTAAAGTTGTCTAACGCTTCAAAACTAACAAGAACAAATAGATTGGATAATATATCTATTTTAGTCATCTTTAATGCAAACTAATTACATACGTTGCAAAGGAATCTGCCGGAAATTACGGACAATCCAAGCCTTGTTCTGTGTCTATACTTGGAAAGACTACAATATGTGCTGAAGTCTGTTGTTACTATGTACCCTTTGACTTCTTGGAAAGCCTTTCCTTTTGCTTTCATTTGATTTCTTTGTTTGCTCCGCCGTCGAGTCCAAGGCTCCCTCGACAAATATTTGGTGGTCGGCGACAGCGGCGGCTTCAAGAAATCACTGCTTCGTCACTGGATGCCCTCATTACAAGAGCACGATTCACTTACGGTATTTCATTCTCCGTCGTGTTGTAAATAGGCCAAAGCTCTCTCCACCATTGTTCAGGCACAGCTGTTACTGAATTCTAAGGAGAATAGACATTCACTGTCTCTTCCTTTTTTGTTTTCCCGCTTCCTTCACGCTTGCGGTTGTTTTATATTGACGTCACTGGAATAATCTGAATTAAGCTTCTTTTTTTTTTTTTTTTTCCTTTTTCGTAAACTAATCTTTTAAGCAGTCCTTTTTCGGTAGAAATGTATTCACAATGAAGCAATTGAACTAATTTTTAAGTTCCGTAGTTTATGAGATTGTATCTAAAAATAGTAGGTACATGTCACCTCACTAATTTTCTGATGTAAATGCTCAACTGTGAACAAAACACTAATCCTCAATTGTAACAAAACTTATCACTATGATAAATTAATTGTGAAGAAACTCTAACTTCTAATTTTTTAAAAGACAAATGTTTATGCAATGGCGGAGCTATATGGGGCAAAGCCCCCTCCTCGAAACTTTGGCCTCCCAGTGGCTCCCTTCTCTGTTTTCCAGAGAAGTGTCTAATGGAATGTAAGAGTTGTATGGGACAACGCCCTTTTCTCGAAAACTTGGACTCCCAATGACACCTTCTCAGTAGTGGTTACGTGCCTTAAACCAAAATATTTAATAGTATAGATAAATATTTTCTGCTATCAAACATTAAGACTATTTTTTAAAAAATGCAATAGCAAATAAGGATAATTCTTGAAGTACCAATCTTTGAGTAGAACGTCAGTAAAAATCCTTTACTATAAAGAGTCTGCAATGTAAACTTCATCATAAAGCTATGTGATTCTTTTATGTATTTTTTCTCTTTTCTGTTTAAAAGTATGTTCAGTTCGTTTAAATGAAGTAGACAATTAGATCGTTTCAGATTCTACATTTTGAGGAAGAAAACTTATTATATATATAATGAACCACTATACTTGGAAACCCTGGGGAAACCTCAATCAGGATGGTGGCCGTATTTCGAATCCAGCAACTCTATTCAACAATGTTCCAACTGAAACACGACCGCTCGACATATATAATACAAGTTAATGAGTGTGTGTATTAGCATCAAGTTATTTCTATTTTTTTTTCAAAGAATGTTAACACGAATGGCCCGCTCAAAATTTTAGTAACCTCATCTAAAAATATACTAGATACGCTACAGGACTTACGAAAATTTTTTACATTATTGATAGCATATTGATTGACGAAATTAGATCGATATAATTTAAATTGGTTGCGAACAATCCTCGAATTTGTGGAAGATACGTCAAAATAAAAGGAAAACTACCAAAATGTTAAGCTGCTCAGATCACGAACACAATTTCTAATAGATTAATTGTAGTATACTCTAAATAATTTATACTCTAACTATTTGTAGGATATTCTGAAACAGGTATATTATTTTACGTTCTTTCTTCTTGTTCAGGTTGCTAAGCTGAGACAAATGGAAATTTTTTTCTTCATTTAATGATTTTGATGGGGGAAGTGAAGGTTCACTTATTTCATTGTTTTCCTTGTTCAAAATGCTAAGTTAAGGAAGGCGGAAACCTAGTTATTTCATGCTTTCTTCCCTCGTTTAAAATATTAGTTACGGCAAACTAGGACCAATAACTTGAATGTTGGAGGTCACGTATTTACTTGTAATCTTTTGCATTTTAGGCGTTGAACATTTCAAAAAATAAAAATAAATAAATAAATAGAACTAGCCATAAAAGCAGCTATTTTCATTAGAAATTCAAACAGCAGTTAAAGTAGAGCCAGGAAAATTGGCGCCAGAATAGCTAAATAAATATTACCATTACTTGTACTATTTTACTTTCGTGGCGATAAAAGAGAAGATAGTCTGGTGATCATGAAAAAATCTAATTCGAGATTTCAACAGGTTTACACGTTTAATACCCCTTATATATATATATATATATATATATATATATATATATATATATATATATATATATATATATATATATATATATATATATATATATATATATATATATATATATATATATATATATATATACCTAGGTAGTAAATATTATTTTTGGGTGTTTCGATGTATGTATATTCGCCTAAAAGACGTGCCCAGACCAACTTTTAAACTTACGATTTTTATAAGATTTTTCGTAAAGAAAACTAACGCTTTTCTAATCCTAAGAATATAGTCGTTTACTGAAAGGTGCAAAGAAAAAATCGCGAATTTCTCAGAAACGGCTCGATTTTGTTTATATTTCATGACTTAATATTTCTTTAACAGCTCTACGATATAGGTAAAGTTATTTTTCTGAAGAAAGAAAGAAAAAAAACAGAACGAGTACTTTTACTCTTGAAGTTGAATTTCCTTACGGACTATTTTTCCTAAATATCTTCAGGTAATTTTGTTCATATTTCATTAATATTCGTATAATATTACATATCAGGAAAATAAAAGATAGCAACTAGAGCTTAGAGCTGAATGGTATTCACCAGGTTATGGCGTATGCTGCTGATGTAAATTTAATTGGGAATGGCACGAGAACAATTCAAAGAAATGCAGAGGTTTTATTAAACGCTTGCAGGGTCATGGTTTAGTAGTAAATACAAAAAAAAAAAAAAAAAAAAAAAACTAAATACATGGAAGTTCGTTGGGATGGTAATACGGCAAATGATGAATGCGTCAAAATAATATTTTTGATAAAGTGGATACGTTCAAATATCGAGGATCAATATTAACAATCGAAAACCATATTCACAAAGAAATTAAATATCGACTAAAAGCAGGGAATTTGTGTTATTATTCAGTTCAAAATCTCTTGTCGTCGCGAATTCTGTCTAGGAATTTGAAGTTTAAAATAAAACGATAATCATGCTTGTTGTTCTGTATGGTTGCGAAACATAGTCGCTTACTCTGAGGGAAGAACATAGACTGAAAATATTTGAGAACAAGATCTTGAGGCGAATATTCGGGCCCAAGAGGAACGGGAATGGGGAATTGCGGGAACTTCATAATGAGGAACTATATAATTTATGCCGTTTACCAAACATGGTTAGGATCTTCAAATCTAGGAGGCTGTGTAAGGTGGGCAGGTCATGTAGCTAGAATGGAAGAAAGTAGGAACGCTTTCAAACCTTTAACTGGAATTCCAATTGGAAAACGACCATTAGGAGACCTAGGCGCATAGAAATACGAAGTAGAAACTGGATCCAATTGGCTAAGGATAGAAGTCAAAGGAGAGCTTTTGTGAACGTATCATTGAACCTCCGGGTTCCATAGGCCATAGTGTTAGTTAGTTAGTTATGATATTACGTAAGTAATTTTTAATGAAAAATCCATAAGAGATACTTTATTCGTGGGGATTTCTTCAGACCTACTTTTTCTGAAAATGCCTTTATGATTTTGTTAATTGTTTCAGTGGGACAACACCCTAGTCGCATTTAATACTGTTTCTCCTTAGATCAGCGAAGTTAACCAATAGAGGGTATGGTCAGAGGAGATGGGCGACCGTATTTACCGGCATCCACCAAGTGCCGTGAGGACAGTTGGGGAGCTATTTGAATGACAAAAGAAGTAGCAAAGTCTAGTGTAGAAAGCCAATATTAATGGCAAAAGGAGTAGATGTACTGACCACCAGGCAAGCGTGAGTGTCATCGTTTTAGTAGGCCCTTGACCTCTAAGGGCTGTTACACCATTTTAATTTAATAACTGCAACATAATTTAATAAATGGGAGCAAGGAAGTTGGTTCCTACCTGTAACTAGCGTCAATTACCCGCTTCACTGGTTTAAAATAAGAAAAATTAATACAGTAATATGTTCCGTTAGTCAGTCACTTTTTACTATTACTAAAGAGCACTCTGATAAACGATGATTTTCGGGCGAGACATTGCAACATAAAATTGGCCGTGTGAGAAGCAAGGGGTTCTCTCCTCCCTCCCCGTTCCCCAAGTTGCGGCGTTGGATTTAAACGGCATCGGAAATGTTACTGTTCATCTTAGCGACCCCGAAAATTATGGATTCGCCAGTAATGTCAGTCATTTTCGATTATTATCACATACCTTCCCCTCCTTCTCCCCTAAGTTGCAGTGTTAAAATGAAATTACAAAAACCATCCCATTCCCGAACTTCATGTATGTTGAAAATTTGATCGAGATCGGTCGGGTAATTCAAGATATATATATATATATATATATATATATATATATATATATATATATATATATATATATATATATATATATATATATATATATATATATATATATATATATATATAGAGAGAGAGAGAGAGAGAGAGAGAGAGATTTTGTTTGTTTTAGTTTCTGCGATGTTGAGAAAATTCAGTGTAAAATAAAATTGTCACAAGAATCCATTGAATTACTTTTTGCTATGTCTGTGAATGGAGTTAATCAAAGAATGCCAAGTGTAATAAAATAACGCACATTTCCCATCATTTCGAGAAATGGCTACTAGATTCCTTTGTGCGCTATCTTTCGTTATTCTTGAGCTGTTGTGAAATAAGCATATAGGCAAAATGTCGAGACAAAAAGGGAAAATGTACGAGGCAAGGAAATGCGATAGTTTCAAACCGGTTTCCGGCAACCGGAACGAGCCTCATCCCTCTTCCTTCATTTTCCTTTTCTCCCGTGGGATTAGGACTGGACGTGCGGGACGAGTTCTAGTGGGAAAAAGACTACGTCGAGACATTTGAGTTTTTGTAGCGAGAAAAGAATCGCGTGCTGATTAGATCCAAGTGAGAATCGTTCATGTATTGTTTGTTTGTTTGCACTCGTTGTTGTAGAAGACGAATTTCTTTTTTTTTTCACCTGCTCGTTTTTCTGGTGACAAACACCTTGTTTTTTTTTCTCCAATACTGTCTTGGGAGATTCTGAGAAAACACGTTTTTCTTGTATCTATGCTAGATTTGTTTTTTTTTTTATCTGATTACCAGAGCTTGTTTTTGTAGAAAAGCAGAGAATACGTTTCTTATGTGGCAGACTCTTATGCGACATCCATAAATAGCTGTAATCTTGAATCTTTTCATCACTAAAGAAAAACTAGATCCCATCACACAATACTAGTAATTAGTTATTGTAGATGGTGTGTTTGTTGTTACAAAATTGACTAATATACCTGAAAAACTTCTAACGAAACGAAATCCTCTTGCACATAACCAATAAAGGATGATGCCCAGGTGGCTTTTAGGTGGGCGGCTGTCTTGATTGTAACTCTTGTATAGCCGAAGGATTTGCGCGCATTGATCCGGTTTCGATTCCTGGTTGCGGCACAATTTCTATTGTTCATCCTGCTTCTTAACGTTGATTAGAGATGATAAACTCATAACATATCACCCTACTAAAAACTGTTAGCCAGCCATAGCAGTCCTTGGTAGGCACTCTAGTTCTGCAACTATTGCGTAACTTTTGCTTCTTGTGGTTTTTCGTCGCGAAGATTCCTACTCGTGGCCTTTCTTTCACCTAACGATTTCAGTTCGTGGTCTTTCGCCCAGAATACATGACAGTTTAAAAGTAAAGTTCTTGGCTCTATCTGAATTGTGGCCAAAAAACAATAAAACTAAAAAAAGAAACAAACTCGAAAGTGTTTTTGAAATGTCTTTTTTCTTAATCTTCAGCCACTTGCGATTTCAGATTTCCTTTAAAGGGACTTTGAAAACATGGAGGACGAGGTAAAAAAAAAATGTGCTGTGAATATACTAGTAATCACATTGAACATGAACGGGAATATTGATCTAAGGGGGAATTTTGTAGCTTCATGGGGTATCACCCCTTTAGTATCCCCAGAAATCATCATTGTCTTCAACTCAAACAAAGCGACACTCCATAACCGAAAAAAATGTGTATATAGTATACTTTACATAAACAGCAGTCATGTGAGGAAAATCAGGATTATCCAGTGAAGTCAATCAGACGCAAACATTTGTTGACATTTTCTAGTGTTAATCTTGTTTAGGAAAGAATTTGTTGACACCTTTCAGATGACATCTTTCATCTTACCATCTATTAATGACTTTCGATCTTTTTATACATTTTTGTTTTGAAATATAGTTACAGCGCTTGAGTAATGCAAAAAGATTTGCAAAGTTCTACTGCAAACATTTGTCATTTTTCACGTTTCCGATGTGTTTCTTTCAACTTGCTGTAGCGAAAAGTCCCATATTTCCACTTGGTTCTATTATAACATTAACAATTGCAATTGTGCCAATCAAGACAAATTCTACCAAATTGTGCCAATAGAAATTTATTATCTATATTGCAGTATTTTGCTTGGTAAAGTCTAATGAAAGTCTGGAAACCCTTCATAGTAAATAGTGTCTTATAAAATTTATAAAGTTCTTGTAAATAGTACGAAGTTTGTAAGATGTTTTTCAGTGTAGATACAAAACCAGCACACGAAAGTGGCTTCAGATTCAAAAGGCAAAAATGTCCTAGCCCGTAGCGGTGTCGGACGGTGATTCAAAGAATTCATCGCAGTTTCAAGAGATAGTGTAGTTAAGGATTGCTCTACTGCTCATTGCAGCCTCCGAAGTAGGTAGTTATAGCAATACCCCTTTGCCCATGGCCGCATCAGGACTTGGGATTTAAGGAAATCTTCGTAACCCAAGGCGGTCTCGGGAGATAGTTTAGGAAGGTTAGCAATCAGCATTGGAACTGATGCCTCTGTCCACTTGAGGTTCTCTTTTATGGATATCCTCTAAACGGGAGGTCCTGGAGGAGAGGGTCGGCCATCTTCGGTTTCCTTCCGAACCACCTTCGTGTTTTCCTGGTACCTTTCTTCCATTGTCTACTGGTGACTATGTTTTGAACACAATAACACTTGTTTGTGACTGAAGCATGTGCTTGTAGTACTTACTTATACGTAAGGGTATGGAACTTTAACATTTTTTTTTGTAACGATATTATTAATATACAGTATTAATTATATCTCTTGTCCGACGGAACTAATTACGTGGATAATTTACAAATTAGGGTCTCATTTGCTTATTTCTATGTTGAAGTTTTGCGTCCTTTTTTTAAAGCGCCAAAGCTATATGAGACATGGACCTACGGTTTACAGTGGAATACGAACCACCGTGATACGTTATAACCTTCACCAGGTTAATTCACCTGGAATCGAACGCGCGATCTCGTACGCCAAAGGCTCTCTCATTGGCCACTAGAGCAGCAGGGACTACAAAAGGGTTTAGTATTATGGGTATTCGTAGTTCGATACTGGTGGTGCTATATTGAATGTTTAAGTTTGGCAGAAACACAGCTTCAGTATTCATTGCAGTTCACCTTGGTAATTATTAAATTCTTTATTATTTACAAATGGAGTTTTACATTTTCCTAATAAACGTTGCAGAAAACCATTTTGTTATATTTCAGCATTTGAGGTCTTCACTGTTGCTACAATTTTGTGTCCTTTCTACTGGGCTAATTGAGTATAGGTATTTATTATTTATTGTTAGTAGTATTCGATCCGTATTTTACAATAGACTTCAGCATTTGGCAAAAATTTAGCACATTCGCGTCTATTATGAAACATTTATCTGGTTTTCCTACGTATGGTGGTTACTGCAGCATTTATTATTCTCTTGGCTACAGTTATTCAATCAGAGTTGAAAGGAAACACTTTGCGTCTGTTGCCTTACATTGCTCTGATTTCGCTGTAGAAATATTTATTACTTCTTAATAGAAATAATAGCTGCCTGGTAACTAAGCAGTTAGCTACACGTCTTTGGCGTAGATCCGGGTTCTATTTCCGGCGGAAGTTCATGTGATTCGGATTCCACGTTAAAGTTTTCCGAAATTGTAATTAGAATGGAATTATTTAAGATCAACTACGTAAATGTTCTATTTTTACAGTTCATCCCAATAACTCACTTTTACACGTTATTGTTTATATACATATGAGTAGTATGCTATATTTGTTTAAATACAGACTTGGTGGTAAGGGCTTCATGTGCGAAACATCTTAGCTTCTATCTCCACTTATCTAAGTATGGGCGGTTTTCTTGGAATCCCCCCCTTTTTTTGCAGTTTTTATTCTTCCAGCTACGTCTGAAAAATTCTTCCTCTTGTATCATTACCTGGAACCAAGTTCTCTTGAGGGATCGTGGTAGCCCAGTGATAGAGCGTTCACCTCTGCTGCATGGAGTCCTTAGTTCGATGCCAGCTCGCGCCAAGTGAACTTTGTGATGGACAAACACCATACACGTGGGTTTTCTGGGGTTCTCCCGTTTCCTCGCACTTCCTTAATTTCTCCATTTCATTCATTTCTCATCATAACTGTCTGCTTTATTCTAGCCGGCATAACTGTGGAACGTAAAACAAAGATTTCATTCCATTTCATGTTCAGCCTCTCTTGAAGCCGAAGTATTGTGGTGGGGAACGGTTTGTACTGTGAGAGTTGATATAAACTTCACCCAATTGAAGCCCAGGCCGTGGTTCATGGCTCACGTTAAGAGTACCGTCCTTGATAACCTTGCCGTTGAAGTAAGCAAGATACAAAAACACGATTAAAAACTCACATACTGAATATTCTGTTGAGTAAATAAAATTTGGTCTATCCTAAAGTACTTTTGGACAGAATTATGTTATATAGAATTATAAGGAACGTCCCGAGTTAAAGCAAACAAACAGAGATAGAAATTCTACATCTCGAAAATATCCATTTTGTTCTCTTTCTGCATTCATTACTGACTAGAGAGGCTAAGATAACAATTTTACTTGTCTTTGAGTAAGCATTTCGAGCAAAAATATGGTCTGGTTTATGTGGAACAAAGACAGATGCTCTCAACAAACAGTTGTCCCAAAGAGAACCCAGAGAAGACTCTCCGTGTCATTTACAACAAACATATTCAACATGACTTGCTTTAACACACACACTTATGTCAGAATTGAGATCTACTAGCATCAACACATGCGCCACACGTGGTAGGTAATATGTGTGTCTTCTACCTATATTTTCCGTTCTTCGACGTTCTGTACCTAATAAACGTTTCCCATTAGACAAGAAAATGTTCCAGTCACTTAGCTAAAGATCAACGTTTTTGTTTCTGGGTCGATGCGAGAACAGGGGGGGAAGAGGAGAGGATAAAATTGAGTTCCTGTCTTGAGTTTATTGGAACCACTAGAAAGCTATAAATTCTGTGAGTGATGGAATTGCTGTGATCACGTGGCTGGCTGGATGGAAGTTTCTACACGACTAGGTTTGTTGTAATTGTTGCCCCCTCCCCTTTAAACATAGAACTGTTTTCATTGACGCTGCCTCTTTTGTGTAATAAAAATGTACGATGTCATACACATACAGTGTTGACGTTGAAGTCAGTAAATAAGGGTGTTTACTCGAATTCATTTTTGCAGTTTGCTTCACTGAATGTCATTTGTGATCAAATTAAAGCAGCCATTTAGTTAGATAAATAATTCCTTCAAGGCCGTCAGTAAGCTAATTAAAGGATCACCTCATTACTAAGTATTAATAGTCAAAAATGATTGCGCGAATATGTATGTGGATGATGCTATTTACTCATCCAGAAATATTATTTATTTATTTATTTATTTATTTATCGACATAACAGGCATTACTGCTCAATTACAGTGTCTACATATAATATATAATTTTAAATGATAATGATATTAAGACGAGTTGAAATAATAGTTTCCTTATTACTATTATTATTATTTTTATTTATTTATTTATTTTACAAAATTCGCAGTACTATTCGCAGTTTAACTTTTCAGAACTATGAAATATATCTACATCTTTATAATCCTTACTGATTTTATTGTATGTAGCACAAATTCTCCATGTAGGTGACAGAAGCAGTGCATTTGTACGTGCCTTCCTGCAATAGAACAGGCCACTATTTCTCTTGCGTGTTTTGAGGGTTGGAACCTGGATCATTATCTTTGAAATTATGTCTGTACAGGCTATTTTGTTGTGCAAAAGTCTGTGTAAGAAAATGAGGTCGTTCAACGTCCGTCTTTGTTCAAGTGTCTGAAGTGTAAAGTTGTCAACTAAATTATCACATGGTTCATATTTTGGATAAAATCCTCTCCTTTTGTATGTGAGAAAACGTGGTACTTTCGTCAACAAAAAGGAGGTAGGCTTAATCACACCATAAAATTAGCGAAAACTTATTTATATTATCTTTTTCTTAGTACAATATCCTGATCAGAAATCTGGATGTCTACCTGTTTGCTTAGTGAAGGCAGAGATGAGCAAGACAAGAATATACTCAAATGATTAATTATAAAGGCGTGAAGTTCCAAAACTTCAGAGGCTGTTCAATAATAATAATAATAATAATAATAATAATAATAATAATAATAATAATAATAATAATAATAATAATAATAATAATAATAATAATGGCAGTAATGGTAGTAATAGTACTGATAGTAGTAATAGTAGTAGCAATAACAATAATATTAGTAATAATAATATTAGTTGTTGTTGTGTGGTGTTGGTTAAGGTGTTATACTTCCATTCTATTTCACTTAGCATACACATCTTTGGCGAGGAAGATCCTGGTTCAATTCCCGGCAGGATCTCATGAGGTTCGGATTCCACGTTAAGCAGTTAAATCCACGTCTCGTATAGCCACGAGGCTAAACGCCCAACAAACCAAACCAAATTATAGGTCAGTAATAATAACCTGTATAGATGCCCGAAAAGGCTAGACCAGTTTTATTTTATATTGCGACTTTAAACACATCACTGTGACTGTCCCTATTAAGTAGTTTATTTTTCATCAGTAGATATTGTACTCCACAGATGATACTTTCAAGTCACATTCAGTACCTTCGTCAACAAAAAGGATGTAGGCTTGATCACACCATAAAATTAGCGAAAACTTGCTTATATTATCTTTTTCTTAGTACAATATCCTGATCAGAAATCTGGATGTCTCCCTGTTTGCTTAGTGAAGACAGAGATGAACAAGATAATAATAGGCTCAAGTGATTAATTCCAGAGACATGAAGATCCAAAACTTCAGAGGCTGTGCAGGATATTCACTGTGGAAATTTGGAACGGTTCTTCATGTGAAATCGGAAACAAGACAGTAACTTTAGTTGTGTGTTTAGTGTAGTAGACTATCGGCCTAACCAAACCAAATTATAGGTCAGTAACAACAACCTGTATATATCTATATTTGAGGGCATGGTGGATTGGTGATAGTGTGCTCACTTCTGGTGCAGTAGGTCCCTGGTTCGATTTTAGGCCGTGAAAGTTTGTAATGAGCAGTACTGTGTCCGTAGATATTTCAAGGTTTAGCGTTTCCACCTACATTCTCATTCCACCAACACTTTCACATTCCTACGCTTTCATTAATCATCGTCTCCTTTAGCATTGGAAGGACATGCGTGGAACATTAAATTACAATTTTTCCCATCCCAATGACGTTGCGAAATATTTATGCATCTTTTTTTTCTTTTTATTTCCTTTCATTATATAAATTCTACTAATAAGATGCTGTTATGGTTTGTTAAACAAGATTTTGATTATGTAATAAAACACGGCTGATTTGAAATCAAATATCGCAAATAAGCAAGAGTAGATTTTCGTCGTTTTGTAAAAAAGATTACGAAATACAATGTAGCTTCATCGGCGCTCATTCGTAAAAGAGCAACCTGTTTTCCGAGAGTAAGATAAAATCACATTTTAATCCTTCCCGTGCATGCCTGTGTGATTGTACGAAGATAATGAACTCAAGGAAGTTTCTCTTCCGTTGATTCCCGAGGTAATGTAGACAATTTCTGGGACAGACTTTCTTCTGGCTCCCCCCGCTTCCTCTCGCTCCTTTCCTTTCCTTTATCAACCTTCCTATGAAGTCGTCTTCCACGTTTTCGGAAATAGCATTAGAGTCGACACGAGAACCTTCCCTTCTTCCTCCCCCACCCCTTTTACCTTCATTTTCCGTTTCATTAACAACCAGATGAGATTTCTAAGTACTCAACGTAGTTATCTATCTTTAGTTGTCCATTTTACCTATTTTTCCTGAATTCTTATCTTTCTGTCTATCGTCTAGTTGCGAATCGAGCCTGTGTTCTTAGCTTTTTCTTTTTTTCTCCTGGTGTCTCTAATCGATTTCGGTCTTACTACATTCTTTGCGCTCTTCTGAACCTGGCGTGATTCAGTGTTGCTAACTCACTGCACGTTACGTAATGTAAATTATCTGTTCCGTTATGTTTGTTTCATCCTTTCTTCAGTTGAGTTTAGCTCTTATGTTTTACGTATTTATAAAACACCGAGGTTATTAAGGACAAACGGGGCACAGTGTAGATCGCTTCTCACCATACAATCTCACATCCTAAAGAGCTGGATTACTGAATCACGCTACCGGTTTCGGTAATCTTTCTGGAGCATCAGGGAGTGCAGACCACTTAAGCTTGCGTGGGATTGTAACCCATTTCATCCAAACAAAGGCGTGCTGAGAAAAATCCGTTATCCGGACAGCGGTATATTGTACGGAATCTATATGTTTGCTACGGAAATCTGTGTGGAGCATACGTTATTCGTATGCTATGTAGGTACTGCAATTTTCCCGCTTAGATATTACATCATGCCACTGCAGGATGTCAGACATTTAACAGTCTTCCGTATATTACATACGTATACGTATGTTGCGTACGTCAGCTATATGATACATACGTCCATCTGTATGTGATATCCTGACCACCTATATACAGTTCTTACGTTCGTACGTAAAGTACGTTTATTCGGAACATTTATACGTAAAGTACGTTTAAAACACATGTTTCCAGTTATACGTTTGTTGCAGGTTGTTACATAGGGTTGTACGTTAAGTCCAAAAACTACAGGATTTACGCATGTAACCTTCATTTTAACATACGCCACATACTTTTCCTCTGTGGGAGAGTGTTAAGTATTATGTCTATAAAGAAGCTCTACTCCTGCATACTAGTACTCAGCGACCGTAACTAAACGAATAACGATATTACTTTGTAATTGACTTCTGTGCGGGCACTGTCGTTTAGTGGCAGAGTGCTTACCTCCGGTGTTAGGAGTCCCTGGTTCAATCAGAGGCCAAGTTGCTTTCTGGTGGACAATAGGTGGCCGCGATGGCTCAGTGATAGCGACAATAGAAGCATTATGTTGTAAATATAAGGGTAAATAATATATCAAACATTTGTATGTATCCTCCCCCCCCAAAAAAAAACTGGAAATTTCCTGCTCATCTCTCACAGTTCACTTTAAAAAACAGTTCTACTATTGTAGAGGACTCGCGACTCGGCTAAATAGCTGCTTCATAGTTAATTCACCCGATGATGCGAAAGGGAAGAAAGAAAGAAAGGTAATTAACCGCCTTTGTATTCTCATGAGTTTACTTTGGCTAAACCAGAGTACCCTCTGCTCTAGATTCATTAGTCACATATGATTAACTAATCAACTCCTACGTACTAATCAGAGATTCTGAATACACTTCTGATAACCATGTGCTATTCAAAGCCTTAGTTTGGCGCTAATCATACGAGAGAACAACTCCGAATAAGGCCTGAAACCCCTTGCATTGCTCTTATCCCTGTTCGTTATGTGACTAGTTTTACACAGTGTATTGTGTGTTGCATAAATAGAAAGGGTACCATGCGCACGAGTCTCAAACGCTCTATGCTATGGAAGAGTTGAAAATTATTATTATTATTATTATTATTATTTAATATAATGAAACTTGGGCCATATACATGAAAATTTATGCCGTAAATTTCTTATCAATTCTTGTTGTAGATGAAAACAGAAAAGAATAGTTATTATACATCCGGGCAAGTGTGACGCATGAATTTTTAACAGATGGATGCATCACATCGTTGCTTCATATTTTATTATTTAAATGCAAATTGAAACTCTTTAATATTTTCACCAATTTTAGTTCGATAATGTTCTATGCTGATTTTAGTAGTTATCTCACAAGTAAAAGAAAATCGCTTACTGGGATACTTAATTCTTAGATCTTAGAAAGGATAGTTTCTACGTTAAATCGAAGAAAGTAGCTGATTGTCGTAGAACATAGAACCTTTTCAATAGCGACAAGAGACATGAAAGTAATGGCAAATAATCTCTTGTAAGTATTTTTTGGGGGGAGAGGGTAATGCCCCATGATGGTAGATCGAGGCTAATGGATACAGTGATGAAGAAATAAATGATAACGGTGTAACGAAGAAAGTAAGAGGAAACGAGATACTCTGAGAAACGAGATGTTCCAGGATGATGAATCAAGGCTAACGGATGCAATGATGATGAGATAGATGAGAACGGAGTAACGACGAAACTGAGAGAAAACGGGGTAACTCTGAGAAAACACACCCATGCATTGTTTGGACACTAAAAAGCCATCTAGCAGGAGCTGGAATCGAACCAGGTAACCCTCGCGGCAGAGATGGGCTCTCTACTACTGAACTTGCGAAGTCATCTGTAATGAAAGTGATGATTACATGAAAGTGGAAACTGGACAAATAATTAATTAAACTCTTATTTGTAACACTGTCAAAAAGTTTATGTAACACTAAAGAATGAATATTACTTTATTTCTTTTTTTAAATTTTTTTGTTCATCTATACCAGGCATGTGCAAGTTGAAACACGTGGCGGGCTAATTACAGAGGACCTACTGGCATCGAGGGCCCTACGAAACAATGTGTAAAATTTTCACAAGAATTGGATAGTTATATTCAAGGAGAAGCACATTCTCGTACACTAACATCACAGGAACGTTAAAAGTAGTGTGTCGGTTACCTATAATATTGACTTACTAAAGAAAAAAATAAATAAAAACCTTACGAGTTTTGAAGCACAGATTTAGATTGGAAGGGGTGGTGTTGAAGAGAGACTCTGGCTTCTGGATTGTTTTATCATCATTTTAAGTCTCACTGCGCGTTCAGTGGTTTCCATTTCAATTCAGTTTAAAATATTAGGTGAGAAATACAGTTTAAATAATGGGACGAGCTGGATGAAAGGAATCAGTGTGCCGGAGCCGGCCCGAGGGCCTGTTGTTGTATATAACTGATCTAAGAAGTAAGTATGTCGCCGTCGATCTGTTGGTCAGATTGATCGATACCTTTCAGCAGCGGAAGTCGGAGGAAGTAACCTAAATTTGTGACATGAAGAAAACTAATAGGACAATACGCACGTTCACACGTCCCTTGCATCTATGGCAGAAATTCGGTGCTGTGGGTTCGAACTGTTGCCGCACAAGCCGTATTCGCCAGATCTGTCCCCCTCGAACTTTCACTTGTTTAGAAACATGAAAAAGTTTTTTTTTGGGGGGGGGGTCAGCGATTTTCTTCCGATGCAGAGGTAAGAAGTGCTCCACTGGGATATTTTGCAGGGCTCAAGGAATAATGTTTTAAAAGTGGTATAGAAGCGTTACCGAACAGGTGGCGTAAATGTATCTCGGTTGAGGGAGGGGGATTACGTGGAAAAATAAAACAACTTATCTAATTTCGAATCCAGCCTCGTAAATGTTAAAATTCCTTAGTAATTTAACGTTCTTATTGTTTTCATTATGTATTCTTTCTTTCGAATTTGTGATCAAGAGAAAGCTTTATCTTATCTTATCTGGAGTCCTAGGATCATTTACAATTCTACTAATCAAATACAACTTTTACTATTACAACGTTCGCTGCCAGATTTTCGTAACCTGATGATTTCATCATGTCGCTATACTCATATTAAGGAAAAAATAACTCTCTAGGTAGACCAACAATGTTTTATTCGCGGTAACAAATTTAAATACTCAGAGATAATTAAACAATAAGCTAATAGTTTTTTTTCAATTAAATGAATTTTTAAATTCTTAGTGTGAAAAAGACGGAGGGAAAATTACCCGAGCTGCTGTACCAAGAGTCACCTAAATAAACTCTTGCTTGTTCTCTGTAATTTCTGTCCGTTGATAAAAAAAAAAATAAATAAATAAATTAAATGAAGAGACTTGTAACGGCTTGGTGCGTCAGTTGCGTGAAATATATCGCCACGTTGCGGTTGTAGTGTGAATTAATGCTTTCCATTAGACATGAATTTTCTTCCAACGCTGTGTAGGTATGATAAGTAGGTGTTTCTTGACCGTTGACATGCATAGTGAAATGCATGTTGGCTGGATGTTATATCATATGAAGGACGAGTGCTAGTAAAGCTCGTTTGTGGCTTATGATATAGCAATATAGGGTGTATCAAAAGACCAGGCCCATAGGCCAACTACGTTATGTGTAAAGATAAGAGAAAAACGCAAACAGGAAAAGGTGGTTGTTTAAATAGGTGATTTTTCAATCTAAAATCGGTGAATTTTTCCATTCTCACTAGGCATTTGGGCTTAACACTATTAGGCGCCCTGTAAATCTATAACTTCTGTTTCATGCATAGCATAGAATCAGCATAGTTTTGGGAGCACAGAGGCTCAGCGATAGAGCCCTTACCTCTGGTGTGTGCGATCCCTGCTTCGATCCCCGGCCAAGTAAGTTGTGTGGTGGAAAATATCGTGTCCTTGGATTTTCTCTGGGTACTCCATTTCCTCCCTCATTCTCATTCCACCAAGTATTCCATCATCATTCACTTGCCTTCATCATCGTCTCCCTTAGCCTAAACGGCATAATCTTGGGACGCTGAACTGAAATATTTCATGAAACGAAACTCACTTGTTTTTAAATGAAGAAAATGTTGTCTGCTTTTCACAGTGGGCAATTGAGTTACTGTTTTCTTCCGTTTTACATGAGATTTCTTTGAACTAAAAAAACAAAAAATGACCCGTAACTAAAGATATTCACTGTGCTTTCAAAATTTCCCTCTGCCAGCTGCTTTAGAGAAACAAAACTTTTTTAAACACACGTTTTTATACTACGTATATATATATATAAAAAAAGAACTTATTTTAATGTAAAGAATGTTTCATTCGTAAGAGATTAAGAAAATTAAACATCGGTATTGCTCTTCGTAGATATTTTTTTCTTTTAAAAAGAAGAAGAAGAAAACGACATGGGTGCTTTTAACCATTTGCTAGAGTTAAATTCGCAGAAAGCAAAAAGTAAGCGGACAGCTTTGTTGAGTGGGTAAAAATAATCTAAAAAGACGACCGAGATAAAGCAAACGGGAAAACTGGAAACCCATTTACACACAAACAAACAAACAAACAAACATGCCGTATTAAAGAGGTAAGGCGAAGGTGAAAGGTTGGTAAATCGTCGGAGTTGAATATTATACCTTTTCCATTTGCAACTCTTAATTAAGAGTATTTTAATTAAATATTTAGGCGTAGCCGCTCCTAGACTTCTGTGTTGTAATTTGTAATGCAAAGCATGTGCTGAAACAATTTACCAGAAGATTAAGATGTTTTTAAATAGCATTAGTTCCAAAATGTTGTTCCTTTGTTTTGTTTATTTTTTTTATGTAAGGAGAAATAAAACTTTAGAAAAGTAATTAAAGTTATGCTCGAACCGTTTCTAAAAAGTTTTTGGGTGGAAATGGATATATGAAAGGCTCATTGCTAACCTAATACAATTCTTTATGCTAACTTTAACGTTGTGATATTCAAGGTTTTTATTAGGACCAGGCAGTGCGAGTGCAACATATAGGATTATAGTGTTTGTTCGTCTGTTTCACCGTTATTCGACACGATAACTCTTGAGAGAAGCTCATTTTTGAATTCTGTTTTGTGCAGTAAGCACCTAGAGCGATCAGCCTGAGAACAAAAGTATGTGGCGTACGTAAAAACGTAAGTTACATGTGTAAATTCTGTAGTTTTTGGACTTAACGTACAGTAAACGTATATTTAATACGTGCTTTCCGTATAAGTGTTTCGAATAAACGCGCTTTCCGTACGAATGAAATAACTGTATATAGGCGTTTAGAATCTCACATACAAATGGACGCATGTAACATATAGCTGACGTATGTATCATACGTATATGATTGTAATATATGGAAGACTATTAGATGTCATACATCCTGCAACGATATTACGTAAAATATAAGCAGGAAAAGTGTGTAGCATATTTATAACGTATGATTCGTTCTGATTTCCATAGGAAACATAAGGATTCTGTATATTTGTACAATCTACCGCTGTCCGGATAACGAATTTTTCTCAGGGCATCTCGACCGAGTTCGTTCGCTAATGGAATTAATTCGTTAACATCTTCAGTGGTAACCGCGAGTTAAAGCTAGCTGCTCACATCCTGTTTAAAATATACAGCATTCCTTACTTTCTATGCAACCTACACAGTAGCAAAGAAATGTTGGTTGCCTATAAGTAAAGGATATGGAATCGCGTGATCTTACTGTCGTTAGCAGAGTTTATTTTATATATTATTGTCCAGTGTTTTTAAATTTATACGAATATTTTAAATCTTCATTTATCAGTAATTAAACAACAATTACTGTAAAGATTTCTTCCTTATCCGGGATGCGTATGTACTCAATTCTAATATTATTCTAATATGTACTCACTTATGTCCTAAGATTGTTAACAAGATTGTAATTAACTGTATAAGTATCATGTGTACCGAAACTCTTTACTATATGTTGTACAATGAACATTTTCCTTTTCACATTTCAAAATAAAAATATATTAATAAAGTTATGAATGTCGATGAGAAAATTTAAAATAGATACTGTTTTATTATGCAACTGCTATTCAAATGAATGTGGCTAATGTTTCAGTTAAAACATGTTCAAAGTACCGTATGTTGAGTCATTGTCCGTGGTGTTCCTAGATTCTCTTTCCGATTCTTGATCGCTCAAAAAAAAAAAAAAAAAAATTAAACTTAAATCCGCTGTTTTGTAGTCAGAAAAACATGTTTTGTTCATAGAAAGCAAAAATAAATTTATTCAACGCATTGCCCTTGCTAGTTACACATTTTGCCCACGTCTCTGGGAATTTGTAGATACTATGACAAAAAGTCTCCTTTCGAGGCAAACCACTCATCAAGCCATTTGCCGACGTCTGCATACGAATCGAAGTGCTGCTCAGAGAGAGCGTGGTCCATCGACGCAAACGGATGATAGTCGGAAGGGGTTATTTCTGGTGAATAAGCAGGAGATAGGGTAGCACCACCCAGTTGAGCGTCTCCAAGTAGTTTTAGACCACTGTTGACGTGTGCAATGAGATGTTGTCGTGGAGGAAAATCAGTTTATCATGTCTTTGTAGATACTCCGGCCTTTAATCACACAGAGGACGGTGCAGTTTGATCAGTTATTATAGGTAGCGGTGGGCATTGACAGTTTCACCAAGTTTCAACAGCTTGAAGTAGACGATACCCTGCTGATCCACTAAACACACAGCATCGTCTTCCGTCCGAAGCGATTTGATCTCGAGGAAGATGTTGAGGGTTGGCCGAGATCAACCAACGATTTCTTGCTTTTAGGATTCCCAAAATATATCTACTTTTCATCGCCCGTCACAATCCGATGCAGGAACGATTTTCTTTTTTGTCTGGCGAGCAAGATTTCGCATGTGTTTTGGCAGCATTGGCCACAGTAATAAGACAATAGAGAAGGGTTGCATCTGCAAATAGAGTATACGCATACGCGCATACGGTATTTCGCGCATACGAAGCATATAAAGCATGGTAGCCCAGAGATAGAAGGCTCAATTTTAGATTGGAGTGAGAGGGCTAATTCGACCGCAAGAATTTGTGATGGACAACATCCACACTTTCATTCCACCAATCCTTACGTAATCATCCATTTAGATTAATCATTTGTCTTCTTTAACCTAAATTGCATACTCGTAGGATTTTAGTTCAAAAATTTCAATTCGTTACATTACAGATCATATTGTCACAACCTTCAGTATTCTGTTATATTTTTCAGTAAAGACAAAATCCACTTATTTAAGTAAATTCCATCATTCCCTTTGTTGTGGGTATGCCTAACATGGCAACGTTGCAGAAGGAACGAGTTTTTCTAGTTTGGCGAGAACTGACTTAACTTTGCAGCAAATCAGCTGTAAATATTCTTATTAAAAGCAGGTCCAATCTATTGGAGTTATTTCCTTTAGTCCTTATTTATCCTCGAAAGCGTGTATGTGTGTAGGCTCTCTTTTCTCTCTGATCTTTTCTGTGGCTGGTGTTCCCGTAGGTATGGCCAGTAATCCAATACACTTCAAGGGAATTGCTTGATGCCTTTAGAATTGCGTCTTAAGGCATTTCAACAATGGCGATAAATCAGAAGCGATTGTCAATAAACCGATTGGAATCTTCAATAACGTTCGGCTAATCCTTGTTTAAGAATTTCTTTTTCTTTTCTCTCTCTCTCTCTCTCTTCTTTTGTATTTCTTTCTTCCTTGCTTTTACCAATTTATCAGAAAAAGACACCACGTTTCGCCAGCTATCCAATTTCTCTGACATTGTTGAAAATATTATTTTGTTTGTTGGTTTGTGTGTGTCTGTGGTGAATTGATATAAACTTTTTAGAAGGTTTTATTTTATAATAAACTTTCACACTGATAGATTGTTAAGGTATCAATAATGGTTAAGGGCTATAGCTGGAATTTTACTTAATATTTCTGAACGCGAAAATAAATGCAGGTATGGAAAGTCCCGTCTCAGATTTAGTAGATATTGAGCGTAGCTTTAATAATTTTCTGTTATCACAGCTCTTACTTATCGTTGCGGGTTTGCAATATGAAATGTAAAAGTGGAATTAAATCTTTAATTTATTGGTCCATGTTTATAGGTATGCGCGAATTTAAAAAATGACATCCGTACCCGTACCTCACTCACAATACTCTGTTTGTTCGCATCTGTATCACCTCGATTCGTATCCACAGGTAATGAGATAAGAAATACAGGGTGGCCCGTAATTGCGTATATGATGTTTGACTGCCTGTAATATTCGTAATTCTGGACAAAAAGTTTCGATATGGTAACACTGTGTAGCCTGAGAGTGAGGATAACGGTGAAGATGGAGCACATGCCACACTATGCCATACCAGTGCGAGAGTGGCTGAATTAAACATTCCCGAACCACTGGATCGGTCAACGTGGGTCTATGGAGTGGCCAGCTCGATATCCCGATTTAACGCCATCCTAATTTTTTTCTTATGGGAGTTTTAAAAGGACTAAGTGTATCAACATCACATACGCAATTTGGCCGAACTACGGGAAGCTGTCACAGAAGAGTGCCCTAGGATCAGGGACGTACGCAGGAATTTATTTCGGGAGGAGTCTAAAGCGTTTCGGGGGATCCAAATACAATTTGAGGCTAAATTATATGAACATTTCTAAAATTGCCTCTAAAAGTAGACTACATTTACCAAAAAATTGGGATTTCGGGGGGAAGGGGTCCGGACCCCCAGGATCCACTCCCTGCGTACGCCCCTGCCTAGAATACCAGCGCAGGTCTGTCATGCTGCTTGTCACAACGTTGCTTATCGTCTCCAGGCAGGTATCGATTTGGATGGTGCATTAAGGGTCTTCACTACAGCGAAATTAAACTACCGCTAATTTTAGTGTTTTTCTATAATATTTTCAAAACAAATAAAAATATTCGAAAAGCAAAAACGTAGTGAACTAGACAATACTATTTTCCATGTGATACGTTTACCACAATTCACCTATCTGCTTTTGATATGCCGCTATTTACAGAACCCGCAAAAAATGCTTAATCTATCTACAGAGTTGCAAATCGAAAGCATATAAATGAGTTGTGATAACGGTATCACATGCAAAATCATATTGTCTAGTTCACTACGTTTCTGCTTTCCGAATGCTTTTATTTGTTTTGAAGATATTACAGGAAAACTCTAAAATTAGCGGTAGTTTAATTTTGCTGTAGTGAAGATCCTTAATGGACCATGCCATGGAGAACAGAGATTAAAAGGAAAGGTATGAGAGTAATGTGTTTATGTTAAATTTTATGTTCAAGTTATGTTGCTATACATTATTCGGCGTAAGCTCTAAACTGCGATAAACAAAGCCACGTGAAACTAAATCTCGCTGATTTGCTGTTGTCCTACCGACGCTTGTACTCCTCCGCAAAATAGTTCATGTGATTGCATTATTAATTTTACTATGAAGCTTCATATAAAACTGCTATATTATTATAAATGACAAAAATATAATACGGATTATCTAATAATACTACAATCGAGTGTGGTTAATGAAACAATAGAAATAAACACTAAGCATGCGCAGTAATTATGGCGCTAACTCAACTGTGGACGGTTGTGGACGCAAGTCTGAAAGATGACTGGCATGAATCCCAGTTCCGCGAGTGTTGTGGTGAAACACCAAGAAGGCAGACCTTTACTCACTAAGCAACAATTGTTTACGAGCGAAATTCAAATACTTTTTTTTTTTAATCTTTCGAGTTTCTTTTCTTTCTTTTCAGCTGCTGCTGTAAGTATCTGGACAACACGAGACAATATTGTCAAATGTGTATAATTTGTTCCTCCCCGTGGGGAGTGGGAGTGATATATCACTAGGCAATCGTATTTGTGACAAGCGGAAGGATACAAATATTTTGTTTATCGGAGTTTAGAGCTTACGCTGAATAATGTATAGTTTCTTTATCGCTGTCTTTGAAACAACATATACATAATTATGGGACAGCATGTATATATAAACTTGTTTCTTTTATAACAATTACATTTTTTTTTAAGAAATCGAACTATAACAATTGTAAATATTTCTTTCATTGTTTCAGGAAATAATAAAATTCAAGCTAAATATTCAATACGGTAAAATTAATGCAAACAGAAAAACGAAATTAACAGATGATATACCTACTTACTTAAGATTCCATGAGATGCAGGTATTTGGCAAAGAAAATTGTCAAGCTGGTAGGTACCATATCTGTCAAAATTAATTTTAAAGCAAATCCGTTTCCTTCGTTTTCACTAGCACATAATATAAGACATAAGTGCCTTTGGTCGAAATGCGAAGGCAAAATGAAGATATTAGACCCTCCAGGCAGGAGAATAAGCGACACCACATAACCTGTCATAAAACCATATTAACACTTTATATTAATTATAGGATTTTAAAGCAGTGGAAAGGATAAAATAATTAATGAAGCTCAGTACTGTTCAGCGTTATTCGTTCCGAAAGGGTAATCGCGCTTTACTACAAGAAGTTAATTAGTGGTGTTTAGAAGTATGATCACTAAGATTCTTGTCCTTTCACGAATATTTATCCGCCATCCCCACAGGATAGTAGACATATAACCGCCAAAATCCTATAATGATGCAGATGTCATCTCCACTCAAATTCAAGAAAGAAATCTTGACCAAATTGGTAGGACAAAACACCTGTGAGGTATTAGTCAGTTGTAAACGGAAAATTTATTACAGTCATCAGATAAGAGTGTTGAATCGAGGAGATAATTCAGTGGCGTCCCGAATTTGGCCACTCTAGGGAAGTCTGAAGGGGATCGCGGGATGACTAGACCAATGGTTAGGACAGGGAATAATCAATATAGAGAGATGGATTAGGATTAGGAATTTAGATTTCTGGGCTTTCGGCATCTATGGCCATTTAGCCTGTCACGTATGAGGGAGGACGTCCCTCAGCGAGCACACTATCCGTGGAAAGGAAAGGAAAGGAAGAAAGGATTGGGGAAGGAAGGAAGCGGCCTGGGACCTATAAGTAAGATACCACTCCGGCATTTGCCTGGTGTGAATGAGGAAAACCTCATTCAGAAAAAACTATACGGTTTTTCGACCGAGTGCCCCCACCGGGAATCGAAGCCGGGACCGCTCGCACGGAAGGCGAGAGCGTTAGCGACAACGCCACGCAGGGCCACATATAAAGAGATTGAAAAATGAATCACACTAATAATTAAAAAATGTCGGAGTCAGGAAATTGGCCTCATGATGTACGTTGTCCGATGAGAAAGTCAACAGCCCGTTGGAGAAAATATCGTAGTTAAAAGAATGGAGGTAAATAATAGGCATTTAGGGCCAGGAAAAAAAGTGCCATATCGTTTAAGGGAAAACTTTATAATTGTAATAAGATTATAGATTTTGTATCGATGTGAATAACACATAATTGCATCGATGTGGATTAGTATTTACAAATAATTGTTTTGGTCTGTAAAACATTGGAAATTGAGATCAGGAATAGTTCAGATATTATTTTGTATGTAATCTTTGCGGCTGAATAGCAGAACGAATTATATTTACGGTTGTGCTCTCATACTAACAGCTTCCACGCAATATGAATAATTACGTAGTACTAGCGTGTATCATCCAATATTCTAAAATTTTGGCATATCCATACGTTCAGTTTCATGGTTTAACTTAAAGCTGAGTTTAACTTACAGTATTTTCCAGTTGCAAAGACTCACGTGTTAACGTCAAAGACTGACTGTTAATAATATATACTAACTCCTTACAATTACAATGATGATTCAAAATCTTCATTGGATTTTGAAGGTTGGAGAAGGATTGATCTCAAGAAATAGAAATCTTCCATCTTCTCTTTTACATTGCACTAAAAATCAAAACAATCATATCTCATAAAGATTACTTAGTTTAATGCACACGCAGGGAGAACGGAAATTTACACAACTTTCTTTCTTTCTTTTTCTTTTTGTAACGGTCTGTGTAACATTCGGCATGACCAAAGCAAAGAGCGAATCATGTGTTAGCTGATGATGTAAATGTTACCAAAGTCCCTCGTATTGATAAAACCAGGATTCCATCCCAAACTCTTTTTTTTATTTACCTATTTCTTGCCATCTGTATATGTGTGTGGCATTGGTTATGTTATTCCATCTCCGTGCCATGCATCCCTGTCAGTTTTCACGTTTAAATTTGTCATGTGGAACGTTTGCTTTTTAAATTAACACAAATCCATTAGCACAGATCCTAATGCAGATTCATGAAATGCATTTATGCATTTCTGTGTTTTTGTTTTATATTTGGACTCTATTACGAAAGAGCCATATATATATATATATATCAACTTATATATAATTCTACTTAATGGGAGTTTTTATGTCATATTACAGTATTATTATCATTTATAAATAAATAGATTAACATAGTAGTTAGAAAGATTAAGAGGGTATTTTATTTAAATGCAAACAACAAATATTCATTAAAATACAACTTAACGGTTAGATATGTTTTCCAACTACGTTTCTCTTCCTATGTAGAACAGAATGTTTCTCTAAACTCGTTGAGTATGAACACATTATGGATTCCACATGGAAGTAGCATCAATATCAAATAGCTGGTAAAATGACCCATAAATTTCAATATTGAGACAACATACATATAACTGTTCGACAAAGATTTCCAGTGCTCCAGTGATGTGCAAGTACTGGTGCACTGCAAAAAATACAGAAACTACTTTTAGACACAGTAGGACATTATACAAATTACCGACACTCTTTGAACACCTCCAGATTACACATATTCATTCCTTGTAGATACTGTGTTATCCAATCATGTCTGAGATGTGTGTACAAATGTGCAAAATGTATGTCATCACTTTGTTTTCGAACTGTTTGCCGAGAAGAAGTGTTTTAAATATGTCATACTAGATACTGTTTTTAGAGAAGTAACGCTTTTGGACACATAAAGCACACTTTGTAAACACTATTTCATCAATTTTCCCGTCAACATCTGTACTAAAAGTGTTTCAATGGTGTTTTATTTTTTTACAATGTAATCTTAATTGGAATGTCTTGATATTTCGTTTTTAGGTCATTGATACTTAAAGGACAAAGCTATGCAGTAATAGTATTCTGCGATTAATCATTCTATTACTAAGCTCCCTTCTCCCCCCCCCCCAAACACCTGTAATATGACATCTTCTCTTGATAAAAGTAAGCAGTACTATCTATTCCTTGTTCTTTTACTTTTGATATGTTTGCAAGATTTGCAAGCACGCATTTCTAGCAGTATATCCGAAGAAGAATCAATAGTGTGCATTGTGCTATTAAATTAATTATATTGTAAAGTTCTGCTTGTGCTGGAGTAGGTGAAGCAAATAACAGTCTGTAATCGTTTCCCACTACCGTTTTTATTATAAAATCCTCTATAAACAGTATTTTACAGAAATTCTACAATAATATAACTTCTCTAATATAAGGTAGAAACTAGTGACTCAAGGCCCGAACAGCCTAGAGCAGGATCTCCACAGAACTCCGAAGCAAGCAGAGGAGGGGGTAAAGAGTCCCAGAGCTCCGAAGGAAGCTAAGCGGGACGAAGGAAAGCCTAGAGTTCCGAAGTAAATTAGAGGCGTTGGGTTAGATATCTCCTAGAGCTCCAGAGCAAGATAGGCTGAAAAAAGGAAAACCTAGAGTTCCGAAGTAAATTAGAGGCTTTGGGTTAGATATTTCCTAGAGCTCCAGAGCAAGATAGGCTAAAAAAGGAAAGCCTAGAATTCCGAAGTAAATTAGAGGCTTTAGGTTAGATATTTCCTAGAGCTCCAGAGCAAGATAGGCTGAAAAAAGGAAAACCTAGAGTTCCGAAGTAAATTAGAGGCATTCGGTTAGATATTTCCTAGAGCTCCAGAGCAAGATAGGCTGAAAAAAGGAAAGCCTAGAATTCCGGAGTAAATTAGAGGCTTTAGGTTAGATATTTCCTAGAGCTCCAGAGCAAGATAGGCTGAAAAAAGGAAAGCCTAGAGTTCCGAAGTAAATTAGAGGCATTCGGTTAGATATTTCCTAGAGCTCCAGAGCAAGCTAGAGGAGGAGTTGACCAGCCGACAGCGATAACTGTCCTTGAAATCTTCTCGGTTGTCTAAGCGCTCCAGGAGAGGCAGTGGCACTGCTGTTCCCTCGTTGTCATGTGACTGGTGATCGGTGTTTTCTCTGTTGTTTGCAGCCGTAGTACCCATAGTAAGGTTCACGTTTTTTTTTATATATATATAAACACAAGCATGTGGAACATTACAATATATGAAAATTGCGCACCATATTTTTGCACTGCCGCTTTCCCTTTTATATGTATTATGCTCATAAGAATGTTAATTTCCAAAGTATCAGCTATATTTATCCACTTCGATCTACATCTGGAAAGTTGCCTTATCTGAAAATACAATTAAACAAAGCATTGTATCGCCATTTTGTATCCGATTAAGCACAAAATTGCGAAGTACCATAAGAATTCAACCTCTCTCAAGTCATTACGATTTTTATATATGCAGTTCAGTTCATTGATGATTGATTTGTACTTCCGTCCTTTTGTCAGAAGCGATGCTGTATAAAAGGAGACCTATAGTTTAAACTAGTCACATATTGACCAGAAGACAAAACAGTGAACCCGGGCCACAGTACAGGACGAGCGATGGGCAAACTACAGCCCGGGAGCCAGACGTGGCCCCCTCAAAAATTCTGTGCTATCCACAACATGATTGATGAAAGAGAATTATACGTAGGGTTATTTCGGAGAAGTTATATTAGAAACAGATTAACTTCAGTTCCCAAAATCAGTGAAATACAGTTTGAACCAGAGTACTTATAACTTTTAAAAATGCAGTCACAGTTTCATTCGTCACGTTTCCCCAATTTCATTTGTCACAATCTTTCAATTATTAATAGTATGGCGTTACAAGAATTTTGTAAAATGTTCCATTGTTGTTATTGCACTAATAAATTATGTTGACCCGCTTACATTTTTTTCTTTGGCTCCTTTCTAAAAAGTTTGCCCACCACTCAAGAGAAAGACCTCTCGAACATTTTGATTGACAAGTACAGTCAATGCACTAAAACTACCCTCCGCATCCTCTCCTGCCTCCCTCTACCTCGGATTGGCTGTCATGTTCTCTTATCAATATGCGGCTATCCTTAGAGTGGTATCTCAGCTACTGTAGTACGCTCCATGCTCTCCCACCGGAAATCAAACTTAAAATCTCGTGTACGCGTTATGACCACTAGACTATAAGTGAAAAAGTTTGTAAACAGAACGCTGCAGCCTAGTTGTTGCGCACCTAATCCTACATTTCTCCACTCCCTTCTCCGCGACGATGATGTTTTGCAGTGTTGCAATCTGGAGGGAGCGGAATGGTCTGAGGATTTTCTACGACATTTGAGTGTAAATGCTGTATATTGACTGCACTAAATTTTTAATGCATTTTAATATTTTCTCTTTGAATATTAAATGAATTAAGTATGATTAGGGGTATTCCTTACCAACGTAATATATGAATTAAAAGGTGGAAAAGTTCGCAATGAATCTTAATGAAAAAAAAATAAATAAATGATAACAGAAATCACCTTCTAAATGTTTTCCATTTCTCCTTCAGTTTCACTCTCCCACTCATCTGAGTCTGTATCGGCCGATGAATCTGAGTCTGTATCGGTTTCACCAAATCTAATTATCAGTTCATCTACACGCTCACCCATAAGCCCGTCTCTTTCAAAGTAAGAATCTTCAATTTTTTTCACGTGTTCACAACATTTTACCCATTTCTGTGGTGAATATTCATTAAATAACTTTCTTTTCATCCAGTGAATCGGAAATGCATTGCCTTGCTTTGCTCTTGATCCCCCCCCCCCACAAGTTCAATAGGATTTAAGTCTGCGTGGTAAGGTGGAAGTCTTATTATAGTGTGCCTCGTGTTTATAAATTTCTTGTCAATCGCGTATTGTTTCACATAAGGTACATTTTGAATTCTTAAGAAAAATTGTCTTTTGTTCATTCTCCACAATGTATTTACTCTATTCTCCGCTTCAATTTCGGTTTCGTTTATAGGTTTGTCTGTCGCTGATAGCCACTATATCATGTCGCTTTTAAGTGAAGACATAGATAGTCTTTTATTGATTTGAACATTGTGATAACTGGCATTATCAACGACAACAACGCTGTTTTCGGGAAGATTAGGAAGTAGTTTTTCACCGATCCATTTTGAAAAATTTCTACTGTTCATGTCATCATGATAATCTCCACTTTTTTGCTTAGATTTGAAGAATAATAGAGCATTATCAACAAACCCAAATTCCCCTCCTGCATGGACAATAATAAGACGTGGCCCTTTTCCAACAGTTTCTGTTGCACCTATTTCACTCTTACTTTGCCAACACGCCGGTACTGAATGTGATGCGTGAATGTAGGTTTCATCTCAGGCCGGGCCCGTGAATTAATAATGTGAGGCCCGACTCGAGTTAGAAATATGTGAGACCCGACTCGAGTTAGCATTTAAGCCCGACCCAAGGGCGCCGATTTCTCTGTAAAGTTGGGGGGGTGGCATTCAGATGCAGAAGGCATATACATGAGGATTTAAGACAAATTGCATTCAAATTATGCCAGATAATGTATATTCATAAATACAATAGGGGGCCCACATGACCTTTGGGACCTCGAACGTATAACTAGGGTGATAATTAAATCAAATATTTTAATTGCAACTATGCCAAATATTTTGATCCGCACTTCTGGAAGAGGAACTAGCTGAAATAAAAGAAATCGTTGAACAAAGTTTTCTCTACTAGTTATCAGTTGTTATAGTTTTTTTTTTTTTTTTTTTTTAACACAAGTTGTATCTTCGGCCTTGGAAGTTGAATAATTATTCATTCTTACTCAGAAGGATGGGGGGCGCAAAATGTTAAACATTATAACACTTGAGACATAGTTTGTACTAACAATAGACTGAAAGCAGCTTATTTGTTGTCTTATATTGACAAAAATACTTTTGTCAACTCGTCTCATTGAAGTAAGACAGAAATATTTCCCTTTCAGAAAGATGCGCCCCCCGTTCTGTATTTGCCCCTGGTTCAGTATCGTAATGTTCTAGTAGGCTCGGCTGTCAGTTCAGTCTTTAATGTGGAATCCAGAAAATTAAGTCATTTGCCTTTTGGTTTCTCTTCGTTATAAAGTTTAATAACGAACATACGCAGAATATACTACCGTAGAATACGAAGAGCTACCACCGCAACGCATTTTCAAAAGCGGGATTAAATGAAATGGACCACTGATATGAGAATTACGAGTCGATACTGTAGGTATAAGGCTACACGGTAATATTTGTCATTTATTTTAGCAGGTGATATTTGTTGAAGCATAAGTTTGCTGAGTTAGTATCACTGGTACTTTCAAGGCCAGATCAGTGGATGGAAGAGTAGTGGGGAGGGTGGTGGAATACGAAGTGCTCCGCAGCGATCTGCGCATCTTGGTTTGAAACTTGTCGAGTTATAGGAATGAGGGCTTAGCTGTGAGTTTAACTACAAAAGTAGTTTATGCATTATATTGTAAAATTCACTGGCGCTTAATCCTAATTCTAATACATCAGCTTTTTGTCTGTGGTCTTTTAGGCTCCTGATCACACACACACTCTCTCTCGCTGACTCAATCATTCCCATGTTGGTTCCCAGATTTACGTACCACTATGTGGTAAATCAGCAACTATTTCAGTTTCTTTGAAGTTCTTAAACCATATTTTAATAGTTTTGTCATGCGAAGCTTTTTTCTGTAAACGCATTTAAATATGCAATTTAAATCAGGAAACCACGCAACAAACTGCTTGTTCTCCGAATTGTCAGTCTTGTGCTTAACTGACTACTTTCTGAGACGCTGCTGTCTCAGTCTTAACGGCTTCAAAATTTTAAACTATCACGTTTATTTTACAAGTTATTTTCATGTCGATGTGACTCTTCGTTTGGAGTCCATAACGTTCGGAGCAGAGTTGAGCCGTATGGTGTCGCTACTATCCATTGACAGCAAGCAAAAGAGTATTTACCAGATTTTGTAATTGTTGAAGTTTTGTAACCGTATTTAAATAACCGAGTGATTTGAAACAAAATGATTCAAGACGTTGTATTATTTTTAAAACATTTCATCCAAAAGTTTCTATTATAATTAAGTTCGAATTCAGTGGATATTTGAACTCCTGGATTTGTAGTTCTGTATTCGTTGGATTCTTTTGGGCAGATATGCCAAATGTAGTATCTCATATGGATCAAAAGTGAGAAAAAAACACCAAAATCTCACTTAATACTTAGGAACATAAAGAAATGCGTAATAGATAGATACCTATTGTTTATTTCCCGACATCTGGACCTTTTCTCCTGCAACCAGCTTTCGGATATCTGGAGATATGCTGCTCGCACTAGCGATTTTCAGAAAGAGGTCAGATGAATGTCTATTAACCTTCACCTCACTGGAGTCTCGTAAGCAAAATAAGTTGTTCACACTGGTATGTAATACTGAACCTTGGAAATCATGTACAATCCAGATTTACGGGTTTTTGGGAACCGCGCAGGCAAGTATTTGTAAAATTCAGTTATACCCACTTATAGTTGAGTCACACTGAATTTCTGTTAATTCCATGTGTAAATAGGCTGACACTTTCTTAAGATTGATTTTAACAGAAAATCATTACAATTGTGTAAATACATAATTTGTAGTGAACTGAGGGCCCCGAGTTTGACATGCCATGCCTGCTTTACAGGATTGCTATAGTTATTCAATCGATAGGACGCCATTGCTCCAGAGGTTCACCCCTTTGTGCACATAGTTAATGATCACACTCAGGGGTCTGACACCGTAAATCACCCAGAGGCTGCTCTTTGATAAAACTCTTCCTGATATGCCCTCCGGACTAGAGAAGGAAAATAAATGGACACGAATCATAACGTTATAGTTAAAATGAAAATTTGAGAGGGAAACAGAATGTGGGGAAAGTCCCCAAGGACACGAAAACCTCATCTCTACGAGAGTAAGTGCTTGACCATGAACAAACGTGCCTCCTGGTAAAGATTCAACATAGAAAGATTTGAGAAAAGAAAAAAACTATTCTCCCTCTGAGAGTGACATAAAGGAAAGGAAGATAAATTTGAAATCATCGTTTTCCCTTAGCTTGTGAGAAATCTCATTTTCAGTCGTTTATAAAATTCCTCCAAATACCTTTAATAAAGTAGACTATCTCACAATAAATCTCGTTGTTGACCACACGAGTTCGCCGTTGCATTTCACGTTTCTTGAATTATAGAAAAAGGGAGGTCTTGAAAGAAATGATGCCGTGAATAGCAATATTAAAGACAATTAATAAAATGAACAAAATCAGTTGAGAAGGAATTTTAAAATATGGTCAAAGAAAAAGTAGGGGTAAGAATAATAATAATAAACAATATTCAAGAGATAATATTTTATGTGAAGGTATGCTTAAACTGACAAGGTACATTCGCGAAGTGCCCCCTCGGAATTCGTGTAAAATTGATTCAAATGCAAAGTTCTCCACGGCCCAATGTGTATTGTACTAATTTTAAAATTAATTGTACTAATTTTACCGGTAATTTGCATATTTATGGACCTTCATATATCCAAAATTCAATCATACTAATGCTCGGACACAAAATTACTTTTAGTTTCTTTAGATGTAACTGGACATGAATGTGGGCATATGTAAAACAAATTGGATCAAGTACTTCTTCTCTGACACATGTTACCCACCCCGGCCGCAATTTTGGATGCGCCATGTTGGATTCAAGGAAATTCACTGCTGTAGTGAGTTTTACCGTAGCTTGTACCGTTTGGAAGGTGTTGCATGTTAATCCTTCCAGGCACTTCACGAATAGACATTGCAGAGTAATACCAATTACGCTTATGTTTTTGATGTTTACAAATCAAAACAGTTTCTAACTGGAAAAATATTGTAGGTATAAACAAACTCTTTACAACATTGGTATCATAATTCTATTACATTTCTGTGATTGATTGTTATTGCTTCCATGTTATACTATAACAAGGAAGTATCGTATTACGGTAAAAATGCCTAATATAAATGCAGATACGACCTGATTTGGCTGAAGACCAAGGGCGCCCATCAGGGGGGCAAGGAGGGGCGCTCGCCCCCCTAGAGGAAATCGTACTTCGCAATATCGAAAACCCAATAGAATTTTTACATTAGTTACAGCAAAATTTGAAACTATATTTGAAATGTCGCTCATACTTGCCCCCCTTGGAAACCACAAAATGGACGCCCTTGGTGAAGACCTACCATTTCCGTATTGACATCTGTGTTTCTGTATGTATGTGCTTTCAGAGAATATTTCGTCAACGATAAATCACGTAAAAGATTACATATACACACAGAGCTCTGCATAACTTTCTATTTGGTTCAATATTTGTGAAGTGCCTGACACTTAACATGCAATACCTTGGAAACGGTACAAGCTACGATAAAACTCACTACACCATTGAATTTCCGAGAAAATTGTACATGAATTTGATGTATCACTTGCACCTATTCCCATTTGAAAAATCGAAAGTTGAATCCAATATGGCGGATCCAAGATGAGACACGGGTGGGTAACATATGTCAGAGAAGCAGTACTTGATCCAATTTGTTTCACACATGCCCACATTCATGTCCAGTTACATCTAAAGAAACTGAAAGCAATTTTATGTTCAAGCATTATAGTAGTGTATGATTGAATTCCGGATATATGAAGGCCCATAAATATGCAAATTACCGGTATGAGCCGCTAAAATTAGCACAATATACGTTGGGTCGCGGAGAACTTTGCGTTTGAATCAACCTTACACGAATACTGCGGGAACACTTCGCGAATGTACCTTGTAAGAATGTTGGAGTGGAAGCTTCGAATTCGTAGCAGATAAGGATATATAGCTTATGATAGTGATTTATAACCAGATAATACGCTTTTGAGCAAATATCTGTAATTCTTCCTTGAGATAATAAAGCCGTTCGTCACCTAATGTAATTACCTTTAAAAACACTAGAATATCTGAAGCAGGAAATGTGTTGTTGTAGAACACCTTTTCATTTTTGGGAGAAAAAATAATATAATAATAAATTGGCATTTATCTGAGTCTATCACAAAAGCCACTAGTCGTTAACTAATGGGGTTTTTCATTAGCAGAATGGTTGTTTGTCTCCGCAAAAATAGCTTTCAAAAAGAACTCGTAAGGAAGGAAACTATCTTTCGGATTTATTACATTGTTTCTTTGTCGTTATAACCCTGTAAATAAATGCGGGGATAATACTGAAGGAAGTTCATGGTTCGTTTCGTTGGTCTTTGTCGCCGTCCTCTATTACCAAGGTCTTTTTTTTTTTCTTATTTTTTGTTAAAGATAGAATCACTCAGTGAAACGTAGTAGAAGGGAAACTCCATGAAAGGTTCAAAAATGAAATAAGAAGAAAATGGACCAGAGGGACACAAAGAGAGAAATAGGTAGTTTCCTCAACTTTGGGAAGAAGTGAAAAGAAAGATGGGTTTGGGGAAGGAAGGGAGATTGTAGGAGAAAACCTTTTGGCAGTCATTCAAAAGACAGAGGCAATTAAATTATTGATTGCGGTAGGAAAAGGTCTGGAAGAACGAAAGCGAAAAGAAAGGGAAAAAATAGATATCTTTCTCGTTGTGGTCCTTTCTTTCTATTTATTTTGTAAGAAAATCTTTTGTGTTATTTACTTTTTTTTTTTAAAGAAAATATTCGTCTTTGTTCTTTGCACATGAATATATTTTTAGACCTTAAAATTCTTGTATTCTTCCGTACAATTATAAATTCTAACATGTTGTCAAAATAGCGTTATTGATGTTTATTTTAGTTATATTTCTTTGTTTTTAAAAGCATAAAGGACTGAGTCAACAGGCAAGTAAACTACACAGGAAGGTCATTTTTCCTCCAAAAACTTTTCTGTTAATGGTTCCGAACTTAAATGTTTCATCTTCTTCCGTGCACAGAAAGCAGAACTACAAGAAAGTTCACTTAGGGTTCAGTGCCTGGAACAGTTTAACAGCTGCGATTTCTTCCAGGCTGGAAACGTTCAAAAGACGTCGACGCCAACAAAGGAATTTTTGATATCAATACTTTCTACAGGAAGATTGTAAGCAAATACTTGTGTGCGTGTGTCTGAATTCGTACAAGCAATTCGCTTTTCCAATCGGAATGTCTTGCAGTAAGATCAATCCCTGCTGTTTGTCCCTCCTGGCAACTGGACTTCTCCGTTAGAATTCAGAATGTCATGAAGAAAGCTAAAAAAAAAAAAAAAAATCTCTCCCGTATCTAATTGGGTAGCATCGTCGTCCTTAATCCGGAAGATCCGAGTTCGATTCCCTGCGGGAGTTAAATATAATTCGGATACAACTTTAAGCTCCAGATTCTCGTTTGATGTAACTGGAGGGAAGATTGAGAGTTGTATGAGTTAGCAGCATTATTGGGCATGTTGTTGTTGAAGTTTGATCAATATTCTATTGTTGATTTGTAGTTACAGCGGTTATAAATTGTACACAAATATTTATAACAGAGATTTAAATTTGGAGTAGCTTTTATCTAATATTATATGGATTATATTAAAACAGAAAGATCATACGCGAAGACGAAAAAGTTAGCGGAGGACCGTGGAGCATGGAAGCTTCTCAGCTGCGGCAAGTGACCTGCCAATAAAGGCAGAATACCTATGATGATGATGATGATTTATCTAATAATTGGTAAGAAATTATATTTGTTAACGTTGAAAGAATCTTATTGAAAATACAATGAATAATGCTATGTCCGTATTTAATTGCATAGTGATTCGCCAGTGATCTTATCTAAGCAATTATTTATAGAGTTCGTTTATCCACCTTATCAAGTGAAATAGCTGTTGCCATAGGCGCCAGGTACGTGGCTGATCCTGGACTGGAGCACCCATTGAACTTTTGCGTTGGAATTAACTTCGAAATTACACGCTCATGCAGTGAATAATAAAAAGACACGATAGTGCATGTGATCCCAGGTTAATTTTAGATACGGATGCATATGTGTTGAATAATAATTTATTAATACCTATTTTAGACTCTTCAGGTTTACGGCATATCGAGTATCGAGCGATATATTACAACGATAATAATAATGATAATAATCCGTGAGTGTAATTTAGTATAATTATTTCTTTAAAGATCTTGGTGTTTCATGTTAATTTTTATGTTTTTAAAAAATGTAAAATACTTTACGTAAATTACAAGATAGTTGAATCATTTTGTATTTTCACTCAAATTATCTTTCAATGTTCTAAAGGTTTGACTGTAATCATTATTATTTTAATAATTTTCTGTCTCCTTATTTTGGTTATTATTGCTAATCATGTTTGAAATTTACAAACAAAATCTTGGTGTTCAGGAATTTTGTTTAGTATAAAGTTTAGGAAATCGTTCTATAATAAATTATTATTTTCGCCTTTGCAATTTAAAAATAATTTCACAGTTTGCAATTTAAAAATAATAAAATAATTTCAGAAGGTATTGATAGACTTTCTCCCCTCTCAGGAAGAATTTGGGATCCATTGGGCTATTGGATCATCATCTTTCTTCTTCTTCTTCTTCTACTACTACTACTACTACTACTACTATTATTACTACTAATACTATTACTATTACTACTACTACTACTACTACTACTACTACTACTACTAATAATAATAATAATAATAATAATAATAATAATAATAATAATAATAATAATAATAATAATAATAATAATAATAATAAGAGACATTAGTGCAGAAGCCGAGCACCCATTCAGAAACTTAAAAGTCGACTCCTATGGCTGTTGCTCAAGCAAACAATAAATCTCCTTACTGTTTATTGACTACATCGTTAAGTTTAAAATCTACCTAAAGAAATTTCATCCATAGAAGTTCCCATCAATAACCTTAGTGTTCAAAAGCGGCGTTAAAAACTCCCAACAAAGAGAAGGATGAAGAAAACAAGGAAATTATGTGGTGTGTAAGGCCCAGTGTTGATGACTTGATCCCTGACACGAACTTTACGCATTACAAGCCGTTACACAGTAAAAGACAGTAGGTAGAAGGATTTACTCCAGTTCACCATTATGTAAATAGCTGTCAATGTAATGTAATAAGAAACTTCTAATGCTTTTAGCTTCTAAGACATCATGTCATTGTAGTTGGGATTTAATCTATCTTATAATTATCATCATATCACATAATCACCTGAAAATGTACCATATAGTCACGTTAAGAAGTAAACATACGCTTAAAACAAGGAAGAAAACAGAAACTATCTTATCCTTAGTTACAAATGGAAAAGTAATTGTGTTATCCGTAGTTAAAAAAGAAAGAAAAGGAAATTATCATTAGTTAAAAAAAGAAAGAAAAAGGAACTATCTTTAAAAAAGAAATAGAAATTAGGTGTTATCTAAAGTTTTAAAAAAGAAAGATATGCTACCTCGTGCTAAACTGCTAGCGTACGCATCTTCGCCGCGGGGAGCCGGGTTCGATTTCCGGCGGAAGCTCGCGTGGTTCGAATCAAACTTTAATCTGTAGGTCGACGTCTCATATAGCCTCATGGTTGAAAGGCACGTTAAACTAAAATCAAACGAAATTTTAAAAAAGAAAGACCAAAAAAACTGTTATTTTTAGTTAAAAAAATAAATATGAAAGAGAACAGTTTGTTTTATCTTTCTGTGAAGTTGAAGCAAAGATAGGAGTATATTTCAAATATATTTAAAGTTTTAAGGATATGTTTATTTAAGGTTGGTTTAAAGGGTCAAGTTTTGCCGATAGATGTCACTACAGTCTTCGTACCTCTCTCATGTATTTTTCACCTTTCACGAAAATTCACGATTACTCTTACAAATTCGAACCTACAGACTTCAAAGTTTTAGAGAAGGAACTACATAACCTATGGAAGGCAACAATTTGTGCCGATTTTTTATTTATAATTTTCTTCATTGTTGAAATGGCTCGATTGTTGAAATGAATATCCAAACCTTTAACAATGGAACTATTTCAACAAAGAAGAAAATTCTAAATAAAAATTCGACACGGGTTGTTGCCTTCGATAGGTTATGAAGTTCCTTCTTTAAAAATTGGAAGTCTCTAGGTTGAGATTCGTAAGAGAAATTGTAAATTTTCGTAAACGGTAAAAAAAAAAAATACACGAGATACGAAGACTGTAGTGACATCTATTGACGAAATTTGTCCCTTTACACCATCCTTAATTTCTTTTGTCGCAACGATCGTTTGTATAAGATAGATCATTTTCGGCTACTTACTTTTAACTTGTGATGACTTCGTAAGAAGGAAAAGGGAGGCGTGAAACAAGCTTTATTCTAACAATATTGTGACTTTAGATTATTTTTGCCTTACTAGGAGAAAGCACGTTGTGCAGGAAGGTATGTTCAGCAAACCTGTCACATGAGACTATATATATAGTGGCGGATCTAGGATATGATCAAGGGAGGGACTAAACCATAGTTTGCAGCTTTATCCAGTGTAAAGCAGGATTAAAGCCCATTTTATCCAGTGTATACCTGAGCGTCAAGGAAGGGGCTATAACCCCCTTGGATTCGCGCCTGTGTGTATATATATAATAACCCGGAACATTATATCGGAAGTAATAAACTATTTTTGGTTTCAACCTTTTTCGCCATAGAACAAGTACAGTAAAAATAGCGAGTAATAGCTTTATGATACGGATTCAGCTTCCGAGAAATAGGTTCTATCTTTGATTTTATTACTCTATTGCAACTAGTAGTTCTAGATGTACTACTTTAACTTTGTGTGTTGAATTCGCATACTTTGGAAGTCTTAGTTTTACACTGTGAAACGAAACTGACTTGTTTAAAAATAAAATGTGTTTTCTTCAAATCTATTATGACAACATGCGCTGTGGCAATGAACTGTTTAACAACGAACAACACCTCGTAGCCCCTATTATTATTATTATTATTATTATTATTATTATTATTATTATTATTATTATTATTATTATTATTATTATTATTATTATTATTATTATTATTAATTGATGTATCTCGATTTAAACCGGTTTCAGCTTAATCTAACGGCCGTCTCTGACAAGTGCAGATTGTTTCAAGAGTTCTTCTCCAAAGAACTTTCTGACCATATGATAGGTGTCTAGTATTACTGATTGTTGTCGGTTCGTTAGATATGTTTTGCGTTTCTCTGTTCAAGTTGTGTCGCAGTATTTTTAGGGACAATTGCTGTAGTTGAGATAATGATTTTATAGTAGAGGTTTTATTGTAACTTCCTGACATTTCCATAACATTTTGATTTCGTCAGCCACGTCTTTATGTTTTCTTATTTTCGTACTGAATGTTGTACGTATGAGTCGATGGTACCGCTACATCTATGAGGGTTACTTCTTAGTCCATTTTAAAGGGGCTGTGGTGGCTCAGTGGTTGAGCGTTCACCTCTGGTGTTTGGGGTCCCGGGTTCAAACCCTGCTCCCACCAAGTGAACTTTGTGGTGGACAAACACCATGTGCGTGGGTTTTCTCGGATTCTCCCGTTTCCTCCCACTTTCTTCATTCCACCATTTCATTCATATCTCATCATCACCGTCTCCTTTAGCCTAACCGGCATAACCGTGGGACGTAAAACTCAAAAATTTCATTTCATTTTTTCTTAGTCCATTTTATTGATAATAGTGATGTCAGGTCTGTTTGCAAGTATTGTTACATCTATTCTGATTTCTCGATCCCAGTAGAGTTTGTATTCATCATTTTTAAGTGTCGAACTTGGCTGTTATTTGTAGTATGGCTTGGTATCGGTGATTAGTTCCATGTTACGTGCCAAAACTGATGATTGTTTCTGCAACATTGTTGTGTTTTTAAGATCGTCTGTGGGGGCCATTATACAGCATGAGCTTGTGATGTATTCCATTGTTTCTGATATGTCTCCGCCTTTTCAACAGTATTCATCCTATATATATATATATATATATATATATATATATATATATATATATATATATAATATAGCTTCAATATGTATTTCACCAGTTTCGGATTGGTATTACTCGGTCCTGTATGACCATCATAAATACTACTGTTACAGAAAAGTCCAGTATTCTTGAGCTAGGCAGTTGGTTGTCGTTTATTTATCTTCCTGCCCTCTAATTTAATCTAAATAATAATAATAATAATAATAATAATAATAATAATAATAATAATAATAATAATAAAGTATTATTATGTCCGTGTATGTCCTTAGACATATTCCCTTCCTCGTGAAATTTTCTTTCGCCTATGACTTTAGAAGATACACTCATGTCCAAAATTATTGTCGCATGTCTATAAATATGTTGTTGTAGGAATATACAGTAATTTGATAACGAATTCGCCTGGTATTTCTTATAATGTTAGTATGTGTATAATTGGCAAAGATATATGTGGCAAATTTCATGTCAAAAGAGCAGTAAGTAAGAACAGTAAAACAAATTTTTTTTGTCCATTTTAGCAACATTTTGTTTTACTCATTCTAATTTTCGTATTTATAATTCTTTTACTATGAAAATTGCCACAAATATGCATTTCCCGATTGTACAGATAGTATCAGTATTAAAAGTATCCTGTAAAATCATTATCAAATTATATTCTTACAAGAAAACAGTTAAAGATATGCGACAATCATTTTGGACATGAGTGTACCTTTCAAAATGTCCCAATATGGTTATATCAGGTAATAACTGAATTTGTGTATTATCTCTAAAATGTATGAGTACATTCAAAAAAAATCTTGTAAATATTCAATCCTCATTATTTATGTCTTTTTTTTTTTCATTTCAGGTGAGTGGCCATAGCAGACTGAAATGAAGTAATCTGTAAGTAAAATAAAGCTTGTCTTTTTTTCAATCCTAATTTTCCTTCTGGTCAGGATATGACAGTACAAGATTTTCGAGCTTGTAGTCATTTTCCGAAATTTACATTTTCCCCTGATTTATACACTTTTCCTTCTGGTCCCTTGCATCCGGGTAGTGCTGTATATATTCTGTTTATTTGATTCGCCCTGTATATAGGGATCTTAATTTTCTGTTGCGGATTGTGTAAGAAAGGGCGGAGATGGAGGGAGGTCCTTTGGAATTTCGGAATCTGAGTAAGAACGACCACGAATACTAATTTAGTTTCCCCCGAAGGCAACGTCTGCGACAGAACACAACGCTATATCTTGAGTCCCTTCTATTCTGTTTTTTTCTTCCTTTTCTGAGCTTTCGTTTTCTTTTTCCTTTTTTTAGTCTGCCAAATAATCTTCCTCCCAGTGACGTAAAGTAATGGGTTTTACGTATCCTCAGTCTGCATCCTTCTTCTCCTTCTTCTTCTTGTGCTATTTCTTACTTTTAAGGAAAACTTCTTTTGGTGTCTCTTTAGGTCAATTTGAGATCTCAGCTCGCCGTATCATTACATTTTTAATGAAAACTAAGCGAAAGGCTGCTTTGGATCTTGGTGGCTCTATATTTAATACCTGTTACTTAATTCTTTACATCGTTATATTTAACGTTAGTTTTTTTTTTTTTTTTTTTTTTTTTTAAGAAATAAGTATATCCGCCTCAGCTACATTTAACTTTTATTTTATTTTATTTTGAATTTTCGTTACCGTTGTTGTGATGTTGTTGCTGACGTCTTGGCATGAATTTTTAAACAAGCTTAAGCAGCTCACCACAACATCAGCTCATTCTACATTCACGTGAAAAGTCTCTATTTACAGAGTTGGTCTTTAATAATTTAAAGTTTCGTTTTCAGTTTCACTTTCTTCTCGTTTTTGTTTTCATTGTTTAAGTGCATTGAAGGACTTCGTGACATTTGAACGATAGTGTGCTCATCTCTAAAGTGAGAGATTCATAGTTCGATCCCATCTATGTGAACTGACATAGGTGGGACAATATCGTGTGTATATCGTGTTTATACATTTACAATGACAATATCGTGTTCATACATTCTGTCCATTTTTTTTTTTTTTTATTCTTTCATTTTCTCATCCCACTGATTCTTTTGTCATAATTTCACGTCCATTTATTAGGCTCAGGTTTTGGGACTTGTTACCAGGGGGTGCATCCACGGAGAAGGGTTGCCCACCGACTCCAGACCCACTTCCCAGAAAAACTTCATACCTCAACGTACATTTGTACACTTTAAGAGTCCCTATCACTGCGAAATTAAAATACCGCTAATTTTACAGTAATTATGTGATATCTTCAAACAGATAAAAGATAACCGAAAAGTGGATCAAGACCTCCCTAGACGATGGTATTTTGCATGAGGTACCGTTATCACGAGTCACCTAGTAGCTTTCCGTTTTCAGCTGTTTAGAAACGCGAAAATAAATGCCGATTTTCTAAATGGCTGGAAATTGAAAGCAGATAAATGAGTCGTAATAACGGTATCTCACGCAAAATAATATTGTCTAGGGAGATCTTGTTCCACTTTTCGATTATTTTTTATTTATTTGAAGATATCACACAATTACTGCAAAATTAGCGGTATTTTAATTTCGCAGTGATGAGGCCTCTTAAACTATACTTGTTTAACAAGGAAATGATTGATGTAGCATGAAAATTTGATCTTACAATTCATCTATAAAAACAATCTAGTTCTATAATTTTTTCTTAAAGGGGCCGCGGTGGCTCAGTGGTAGAGCGTTCACCTCTGGTGCTTGGAGTTCCGGGTTCGATCCCAGCCCCCGCCAAGTGAACTTTGTGGTGGACAAACACCGTGTGCGTGGGTTTTCTCGGGGTTCTCCCGTTTCCTCCTACTTTCTTCATTCCACCACTTCATTCATTTCTCAAATTCACCATCTCCTTTAGCTTAACCGGCATAACCGTGGGACGTAAAACTCAAAGATTTCATTTCATTTTTTTTCTGAAAATATAGGTGGAAGTATTTTACAATTATTTATCGCCATTTCAGGTGCAGACATTCCCCGTTTTCCTTCCTCTATGGTTCCGAATGTTCGTCTCAGAATCTTACTCTCAAACAGTTTACGTTCATCCGTCAGAGTAAGCGACCATGTTTCGCAAACATACAGCACAACAAGCATGATTATCATTTTATATATTTTAAACTTCATATTCCTTGACAGAATTCGCGACGAGAAAAGATTTTGAAGTGAATAATAACACGAATTCCCTGTTTTTAATCGATACATAATTTCTTCGTGAATATGGTTCTGATCTCCTAATATTGATCCTAGATATTTAAAAGTATCCACTTTATCCAAAGTATTATTTCATATTTGATGGAATAATAATGATAACAAAACGGGTCCCAAGAAGAAAAAAAACATGGACTACTGACCTAGTTATCCCAGAAATCCAGGTTAAGAAAATGGAATAGAATTTCCCTTATGCCAGTACACTCAGACAAGACAAAGCTACTTTTTATTAAAATATTTTGATAAACGTAATATTTACCCCTTTATAATATTAATAGGTTTCCTTACATTCACACAATGTATCTGGATACAAGGGTTTTGTACCGTTTACAAATTTATTTCTTTGCTTAAATCTAACGTAAGCGATCTTGCGAGGCGAAACGTCTTATGATTTCATTAAAATACACTCGAAAAGTCATACAAAATAAGGATAAAAACGTTTTTTTCGAAAGCACTTGTCGTACTGGATCGTCCAAAACGGATGACTCTTGACGAATGAGATTTTCTTTTTTTTTTTTTTAATTGAAGTATCATTACCACTACTACTCTAATCGTTGATAAAATTTGTCAGTGTACCTAATGAGAATATCGCACAAAATGACATTAAAGGCGTACTGAAAAAAGTGGGAAAAGAAAGGAGCTTAAGAACCCCAAGGGGAAGATTATATCACATCAACATCTTTTACCTTTTTGGAAGCACGATCTTCTACCTTTCTGTAATATATGTGTGTGTGTGTCTGGCTTCTTTTCTTTTCCTTTTGAGCCGCGCTTTTGTCTCTCCAACTGTCCGTGAATTAGCCAAGCCAAAGAAAGCGAAAGATGAGACGAGGAAGGCGAAGAGGGAAGGGGAGGGGAGAGTGTTAGATGACTGAAATGTGACATCGAAGAGAAGCGCGACTCTCTCATTACGTGAAGAGAGAAAAGGATATGACATAAAAAGGGTGCCGTGAACAGAAAATCCAAGTACAAAAGCCGGCGCTGAAAAGTGTAAAGAGATAGAAGATTGGAGAAACATTTCCTCTGATGAAGATGAGGCGGATGAAAAGAAATAGAGCGAGGCATGTTTTATGGAAACTCATGGCATTGACCTAACACACAAACATCTCATCCCATATCTCATCCAATCCAGTTTCTTTCATGGATAAAAGTGGGTTTAAGCAATCTTTACTTTTTGTAATTTTGTTTTAAGAAACGAAAACGAAAGGAGAAAGCTAGAACAAGAACAGTGTCTTAATCCTTTTATTTACAATGGCGTATTTTTCTTTAACTTTGTTCGCGCTCAAAAGAGGCAAAGAGAAAGGAATTATGTCACATGGAGTGCGGTGAAAAAATTTCGTTTATTTGGCTTTCATATCTCGTTATAGTTTCTTACTACAGATGCTCATTTCTAAATAGGGCTCATTCAGGCTCGCGCGAGCATAAACTGCTCTCATTAATCTCAATATTGCTCGTAGGCAGCGATTTTTAATATTTTTAAGGGCGCTCATACTTTGGTATCTACAAGATAAATCACAGGATTTATTTATTTATTTATTTTTAACAACAGATCCAATAGATCATTACTTCCCAGGCTGGAAGCCTCCCCGTGAGAGGTGTGAAGCTTCTTGAAGAAGGCACAAGCTACTAAAATAAAATAAACTGGAAAATTACTTTTAAACAGCAAACAGGTCTGCGAAACATGGTCACTTACTCTGAGGGAAGAACATAGACTGAAAGTATTTTAGAACAAGATCCTGAGACGAATATTCGGACCCAAGAGGAACGGGAAAGGGGAATGGCGGAAACTTCATAACGAGGAACTACATAATTTATATGGTTTACCCAACATTGTTAGGGTCGTCAAGTCTAGGAGGCTTAGGTGGGCGGGTCATGTAGCTAGAATGGAAGAAAGTAGAAACGCTTTCAAAGTCTTGACTGGAAGACCAATCGGAAAACGACCATTAGGAAGACCTAGGCGCAGATGGGAGGACAATATTAAAATGGATCTCGTAGAGATTGGAATACAAAGTAGAAACTGGACGCAGTTAGCTAAGGATAGAAGTCAGTGGAGAGCTTTTGTGAACGCGGCATTGAACCTCCGGGTTCCATAGGCCATAGAGTTAGTTAGTTAGTTAGTTAGTTTTTTTTAAACCGTTCTTTTTTTTAATAATCTAGAATTACGTAAACTTTGAATTTGATAAAATTCAAGCTAAACATTGAGGTGAAATCTTTCAGCTGAACGTCCTGCTATTATGTCCTATAGGGTAAAAGAGATGATGATTAAGGCAAGTGAATGATGATGGAAGAATTGGTGAAACTAGGATGTGGGAGGAAACGGGAGTACCCTGAGAAAACCAACGGGCACGATATTGTCCACCACAAACTTACTTGAGCGGGAATTGAACCATAACCCCACGTACCAAGGGTAAGTACTCCACCTTTGAGCTACCGTGCCCCCGGCAAGAATTTGAAGTCTATCCCCTTTAAGGATACGGATTTCAGTGGAAGTATGCATGTATAATCTGATAAAAAATTTTAACAGATTATTATTGGCATAATTGTTTGAATCCCCTGCCCATTTAGGATACGTCCTTTACTTAAAAAATGTGGTAAATATCAAGCTCTAAGTACTACCATGAGCAAAATAAATGACGCGTCTCTTTATTTTGAAGTTTTTTGAAAATATCTCCGTTTTCTTTATATGTTCGAAATCTCGGAAGGTTTCCCCAGCAGGACAGGTTAATAACAAACCCGTTTTTAATATTTGTGTTAGATATTAGCTTAAAATAAAGAAATTAGAAGCAAAAAACATTAAATCGACAGAAATCTCGAGAATTACCAACTCTGCTAAAGTGGGAAATTTTCAAGAACGCGAGGGAATTCTGCAGTTCAACACGAAGCAGCGACATCTATGTCAGTGAGAGAAGCGTGGATTAGATCTACAAACGAAAATTTTAACGAAATATTTCTAGTATGTCTTATTATATGCATTACCAGCGGACTCCAAATATATGAATCTATGCTAAGTATTAACGTATAGATAGTGCAAATAGTGGAAATTACCTATGGAAAAAGACGAATTGTTAGCCCAATCGTAATGAAAAATCGTCTTTACTGTAGAACAGATTCAGCTTACGTAAGAAAGCAAATAGCTCAGTTAGATAAAGCAACGAGTTTGTATACCGAAGGTAGACGGTTCGAATCCCGTGAAGGACTGTTGTCATTTTTATCACTAAGGTTATTTTATTTATTTTTTTATTTGGGAAAGAATCAAATTGTAACATATGTGTAAAACTCATGACAATACCAAAAAAAAAAAAAAAAAGAGAGAGAGAAAATATCGTCGCATTTGCATTAGTGTCTCCAATTTTTGTTTGCAAACAGATTCGTAATTATTTCCCCTGTGCTCACTGATGCATAACGAATGTTTTCCAGTAAATGTTAATTCTAATTTGGAGAATTTTATAGTTTCACAATTCCTCACTACATAGTCTTCTATCTACGTGTTTGGATATTTTGATAACAGATTTCCCTATTAAATGTTTAATTTTCTCTATAAATATTTGTCTTAAATTGAAATTGTTTTGAATTTACTACATAAGCAAAGTTGCCCGAAGGAGGAGAGCTCAAGTAACAGATATTCTACGTAAAAGCAACCTATTGTAGAATGATGATGCTTCTTACCTTCAGCACATAATCTTAACGTTAGAGAGTCAGAGAGAGAAAAATCCTGTTTTTCCTCCCCTATGACCACTCATCTTAAAGCTCTACCTATAATGATTCGTGTCACATACTTTCGGCTCTCCAAAGACATTCATATTTATTATTATTATTATTATTATTATTATTATTATTATTATTATTATTATTATTATTATTATTATTATTATTATTAATATTATTCCTGTGACTTTTTGGCGCCCTTCCCCTAGTAGTAGCCTATATTTTACATTTTATCATAGTGTTTTTAATAGTTTAAACCAGGAGCGTCATTTCAGATTTTGCTTTGGGGGGGGCAAGACCTCTTGATATAAGTAAAATTTCGCGTTTTTCACTGATTTACCACTATTCTAATGATAAACTCTATATACATCTCAAATTCAGGGGGGGGCAAATGCCCCTCCCTGCCCTCTCTAAATGACGTTCCTGTTTTAAACCCATTTTCAAAAAGAAATCCTTACCTAGGAAAACTTCACAAAGAATATGGCCCGCTATAAACAATACCAACTCCACCCCCCCTGGTCTAGTGGCTAGCACGCCTGCCTTCTGTGGTACCGGGTCCAATTCCCGGTGGATTACTGTTGAACGATAAAAGTGGTTCGGATTCCACTATAATTAGTATCCACATCTCCCTTGCCCATTAAGGCATAACCGTGGAACGCTAAACTCAAGCAAACAAACAAACAATACTTAATTCCCGGCACTCTTTATTCTACATGCCATCTCTCAATTTTTCGATACAGCCCCCTTAGTACTATGAAACTCTCTTCTTCCATAGTGAAATGGAAAAAGATCATATAATTGCCACTACTTTACAAGAATATAAACTAAAAACGTCAGTAGAAAGCACATTATAAAATTTACTTTTTGAGGCTCGTTTTGGTGCCCCTCTTTCTCTGGCGCCCCGGGCAGTCGCCCGGCCCTTAGTCCGCCCTTGAAAGTACGGACGCATAACTAAGGACTGCGGAGGAGAGGTTAACCTTCATGTTATGCCACTGGTTTGACGTGTTTGAAATGTTCAGTAAGTGATCGGTTAGTGAAATAATTTCGACAGTTACTGATGTTTAAAGTTTAGCTAAGACAAAGCTACCTAATCAAATACATTTGATATCGGGATGTCACAATTTGATTTTTCCTCACATAAAAAAGATAAAAACAATAGTAATAAAAACCCTTACTCGTACTGGGCTCCTAACTAACTAAGAACCTAATTCTTACAGACTAGTTGCTCTGACCAACTGAGTTTCGATTTCTTACGCGAAAGAAGTCTGTTATATTAAGAGGCATGCTTTTCATTATCAAAACTGTTCGAAGTAATACGAACATGGCTTAAGAACAGAGACGGAACTGAATTACCACTCGATTGACCTTGAGGGCAAATCACCAAAGCGTAAAGACGTAAGTTCAGCATGCATTTCTCTGGAGTTGTGTTCAGTATTCCTATCTGCCAGTCATGCTTGTTCGTAGGAGTAATATGTTACAAACCTGACCTTTCGATACAGCACAATAGCAAAAGAATAAAAGGGAAGGAATTCTTGCCCTTGTGAACGTTGGATACCACCATGTGCAATAAAACTGTCGCGTCTCCTTGAAGTGATATTTTATCGAAAATAACTCGTTTTCCTTTATATAGTCTATCCGAAGTTTTTGAGGGTTTCAAAATGAGGAAATGTTACTGACAAACAAGGACGCATTCAGGGGTGGGTCCAGGGGGTCCGGACCCCCTCTGAAACCCCAACTTTTCTGTAAATTTAGCCTAATTTTGGGGATTATCTTTTAAAATTTTATTATAATTTATCCTAATATTGAAGTCGGACCCCTCCCGAAATAAATTACTGCATACGTGTCTCTGACAATTTTCAATATATTCGTTAAATAATAAAGTAAAATAACTAAATTAGGAGCAAAAAGCTTTAATAATAATAATAATAATAATAATAATTGAAGCGAGCTTAACGAGTTTCAACCGTACGACTCAACCAACGTTTGGGTGCCTGTTCGTTCGTCTGCTCCTCTCATAAAAGACATTTCATTTTAATGAAACTAGTAAGTGCCTTCTTTTAGCTCTGCGGAGTAACTATTGCTTGGAATATGAATCTGCAAAACATAAGAGGTAAAATTAACCAAATGGTGCAAGTTTCCACTTATATATATAAAACAATTTTGCAATATCAACTACGTGAATCTTGTCCCATAAAGAAGCCGAAACCCCTACACCGAAGAGCCCTCCGAGATTTGATCATTGTCCACACGGACTGAAATTGTCATTTGAAGCCAAGACTTTAATATGAAGCCATTAATTTCTTTAAAATAGACGGAAAATTTGGAAGTTATAAGCATTTTCATATTTTTGCCTTTTCCCATAAGGGAGCCGTAGCCCCCTATTCTGAAGAGCCCCCCCCCCCCGGAGATTTGATCATTGTCCACTCGGACTGAATTTGTCATTTGGAACCAACACTTTAATACGAAGCAAAATATTTCTTTAAAATAGACGAAAAATTCGAAAGTTATAAACATGTTAACAATTTTGCCTTTTCTCATAAGGGGGCCGTATTAGCCTACACTGAAGAGCCCCACGAGATTTGATCATTGACCACTTGGACTGAAACTCTCATTTGAAACCAAAACTTTAATATGAAGCCAAAAATTAAACTTTTACATCAATTTAAACTGACTGGGTTCAGGTTTCCCCCACTATTGTTTAGTTTAGTTAAGTGGTAATTTGTGACAGCTTCACATCATCAAAAGAATGTTTCACTTCCCCTCCCCTCCCCCAGGAGTTCGTGCTGGATCCACCACTGGAATCAATAGACACTCTTCCTATTCTTTTTGTCACCCATGATTGTGTAGGGGCTCCTTCGTACAAATAAAGAAGCGGCAATATTACAATCAAGGGGCGCTATATATTAGGTATTCTTTTAGTTACCTACCCCTAACCGCACAGGGCCATCTTTCGTAGAATAAAAAATATTACGTGATATTCCAATCATGAAAGGGGAGAGGATGCTGTAAATATATTTCTTATTTATTTTGTCTGTCCTGCTTATCAAAAATTACTTTCTGTTGGAAGGGTACTGAAATGAGAGGGGCAAAATAAAAAGTCGTACCCCCTCCTACATGGTTGCTCAAATAAGTACTAAAGAAAGCATTTTAAACTAAGATATTTAAGATTTAAACTAGGAAACTAAGATATCCTTACATTATGTAAGGATGGCATATTCAGGATTATTATTATTATTATTATTATTATTATTATTATTATTATTATTATTATTATTATTATTATTATTATTATTATTTGAATGTTTTTGGAGCACCGAAATTTTGTGAGACGAACAACGATATGTAGAGGTTTAAGATGGGTGGTCATAGAGGAGGAAAAACAGGATTTTTCTCTGTCTGACTCTCTAACGTAAAGATTATGTGCTGAAGGTAAGAAGCATCATCATTCTACAATAGGTTGCTTTTACGTAGAATATCAATTACTTGAGTTCTCCTCCTTGGGTCTACTTACCTTATGTAGTAAATTCAAAACAATTTCAATTCAATACAAATACATTGTAAAACTTTTCCGTAATTAAACATCTAGGGAAAATTAAACATTTAATAGGGACATATGTTATCAAAATATCCAAACACGTAGATAGAAGACTATCTAGTGAGAAATATTGTGAAACTTTATAAAATTCTCCAAATTAGAATTAACATTTACTGGGAAACATTCGTTATGCGCCAGCGAGCATATGGTGAGCAGTGAGCACAGGGGAAATAATTACGAAACTGTTTGCAAACAAAATTAGGGACGCTAGTGCAAGTGCGACAACGGCATTTTTTCTTTTTTTGGTATCGTCATGAGTTTTACACATACGTTACAATTTGATTCTTTCCCACATAAAAAAATAAATAAAATAACCGTAGTGTAGTGATAAAAATGACAACGGCATTTCCAGGGGATCGAACCCGCTACCTTCAGCATATAGACTCGTTGCTTTAATTAACTGAGCTATTTGCTTTTTACGTGAACTGAGCCTGTTCCGGTAAAGACGATATTTCATTACGATCGTCCTACCAATTCGTCCTTTTCCATAGGTAATTTCCACTATTTGCTCTATCTTTATGTTAATACTTAGCATATATTCATATATATGAAGTTTGCAGATAATGCATATAATAAGACATACTAGAAATATTCGTTAAAAGTTTAGTTTGTAGATTTAATCCACATTTCTCTCAATGACATAGATGTCGCTGCTTCGTGTTGAAATGCAGAATTCCCTCGTGTTCTTGAAAATTTCCCACTTTAGCAGAGTTGGTAATTCTCGAGATTTCTGTCGATTTAATGTTTTTTGCTTCTAATTTCTTTATTTTAAGCTAATATCTAACACAAATATTAAAAACGGGTTTGTTATTAACCTGTCCTGCTGGGGAAACCTTCCGAGATTTCGAACATATAAAGAAAACGGAGATATTTTCAAAAAACTTCAAAATAAAGAGACGCGTCATTTATTTTGCTCATGGTAGTACGTAACGTTCCAAAGCTCATTTCAGACGGGTCAGCCGTTTTCTCGTGATGCGATCACGAACAACAGACAACGTCAATTTCAGCGTGGCCAGAAAAATATAGAAAATGTTTCCCTTCTCCTCTCGTTAAAATGAGAAATTTCAAAGTAGTAGGACACGTGCCCGCTTATTTAACATGAGAAGTTTACTATCTACCGAGTTTCATGTTTCTAGCGTGAACTCCTCTCGAGATATTCTAATTTGTCGCGTAAATTTGGACACCCGCATATCCCCCTTAGGATACACATTTTAATCAAATTGCGTGATGAAAACCCAGTTTAAAGTAGATGTTAATTATATTCCAAGATTCATTTCAAACGATTCAGCCGTTTTTCCGTAGTCCGATCACCTACAATATCAGCTTCATTTTTATATGTAGAAGAAACTCCGTTATTTTAGACACCAAATCCTTTATAGGTGTAGAAGGTACGTGGTTCAGTGGTAAAGCGCTCTCACCTCTACTGCATGAGATCCCTGATTCGATTTCAGGCCATATGAGATTACGATTGACAGCCCTCACATCCGTGCGTGTTCTCAAGATTCTTCCGCTTGCTCGGGGGCGCGGTGGCTCAGTGGTAGAGCGTTCACCTCCGGTGCTTGGGGTCCCTGGTTCGATCCTAGCTCGCGCCGTGTGAACTTTGTGGTGGACAAACACCGTGTTCTTGGGTTTCCTCTCACTTTCTTCATTCCACCATTTCACTCATCTCTCCTCATCGTCTCCTTTAGCCTAACCGGCATAACGATGGGAGTAAAACTTAAAGATTTCATTTCCTTTTTTTTCTTCCGGTTGCTACCACATTCTCATGCCAACATTTTATTTTTAATTTCATTAATCATACCTTTTTACACCTAAAGAGTTATCGGACGTTAAATTAAATATTTCATTTATATGTGTACATTCAATAAGATACGATATATAAAAATGTTACTAAGCCGGGAATCGATCCTGAGTCTCTAGTTTATTGGCTGATTAAGGAACAACTAGGTAGCGTAATAGCGCATTTGGATAATAAGGCACAGACCTGTGTAATGTCCTTGACCTAGTTACACTTCTACATTATTTGAATTTGATTGAATCTGAAAATTTGGTGTTGAAAAAAAGCTGTTTTTCAAGCTGGAGAGAAAAGAACGAACGGGTACTTCGACATAGTTGTACTAGAAACAGACTAACCAGAGGATCATTTATCTTCGTTTATGAAAACTAATGAATGCATCTCAGTTCGAACCAGATTATGAGACACTGCAGTCATTAATAGGGAATTAAAGAATTTCCTAAAATATAATATTGTTGATTTTAATAAATTACACTGTATTGTCCCACTTAAGTTTTTTTGGCCCCTCTCCTAGAAAAGTTTGCGCACCGCTGCTGTAGACACACACAAACATACACCATTTAAAACTGTTTATATACGCATGCATATATCCAGTGGCGTATTTAGGGGGTGGCTTCCGGGCTTAAGCCCCCCTCCCCGAAATCTTACTTAGTATAGTAAAGTAAATGAAATATCTTGCAGAATTTTAACATTTCCAGGCAAAGCCCTCCCGAAAGTTAGCAAAGCCCCTCCCGAAACAAAATCGTAAATACGCCACTGCATATATCACTTATATTGCCGATAATGTTTACGCACTGAACCTGATAAAATATAGAGTTTGTTGGCCATTTTTTAATTACAATGCAAAGTAGGTTTAATACGAATACCACTGAATTAAGATACGAATTTATTGTAAATTTCGCTGAAACATGATTATTTCTCAATAAAGTCTTTGTGTTAGAAATACCATCAGAATATTTATATATGGTTTTAGTTGACATGGTTACACGAATACAAACAGAAATACAGATTCAAATATACAGTGTACATTTCATGCTTATTTCTATTATTATTATTATTATTATTATTATTATTATTATTATTATTATTATTATTATTATTATTATTATTATTATTATTAAGTAAATGCTTTTACGATAATTTCCAGCACTAAGTAACTAATACTTCATCATTTAATTTTTGTTCCTTTGCCTTGTGTATACAATTAACATTTATAGAATACATCAAAGATCTCTCTATGTCGTTAATCTCACAATCTACAACTAAATTTCTTGTAGCTACGAGTTTTCATGTTGACTGTGTAATGTATAATGTTTTTTTTTAAAGAATATGTTTATATGTCCTTATGTATAGTGTGTACTTCTTTTGACTGGCAAGTAAAATAGACAAATGGATGTGCTCTACACAGCGTCAATTGCGTCTATGTAAAGTTATTTTTCTCGACTAAACAAAAACTCATGAGACCTCTCAGCACTGTTTAAAAAGTGTTTTTTTTTTTGTGCTTCAAATAAAAAAAAAAGAAACCAGCATTCTGCGATCGTTTTTTGGAGAGCTTGTCCAAACATTTACAAAGAAAAAAGATAACAAAAGGAAAAACGAATGTAGAAATTACCAAACTGCGTTTCTCTTTGATGGGTGTGCTTCGGAGAGCGAACTGTGACGTTACAACTCAGCAAATTGTCAACTGCATTATATTTATTTTTTTTATTGCTTTACAAACTACGGGGTATTTTTCATGTATGCATGAAGAAGGAAAAATGAAGTGAGTATTCCAAATATATTTACAAAGCTATCGATGTTGTTCAAATACGTAAAAAAGTCACCAATATATATTTTTTAAAAATTTAATTACCTACTACATAACATGTAATTAACAAGAGAGCTTTACATGCCATCACAGAGTTTCTCAACATATTTGGAATCGTAACACAACATTTCTCAAGAACCTCGCTTCGAGGTATTAATACGTACAGTGAGAAAAATGCAGGACTTTACGTGAGCTCGAGTTGAGTGTGTTGCTATTAACATTGAAATCTTCAAATGAAGCCATGCTTTCCTTCAATTTTCTTTATCTATGAAACATAATACAAGTAACTAATAGCTAAGTTTCTGTCATATATTGGATGTTCCAATAAGTATCTCATTTTTTTAGTATCTGGGAAATATTTTGACGAGAGATCATGCACCAAAGAGATCAGGTCAAGAATTGTCATAGCCAAAGAAGTATTCAACAAGAAAACATCACTCTTAACTAGCAGGCTTAGTTTTGGACTAAGGAAGAAATTGCTATACCGGTATATGGAGTATTGGACTGTATGGTTCAGTGACTTGGAAACAAAAATTAAATGAATTCTTTAAGTTTTACGTCCCGCGGTTATGCCGGTTAGGCTAAAGGAGACGGTGGTTCAGAGACTTGGATACTACTGAGGTTAGAGAAGAAATACTTAGAGAGCTTCGAAATGTGGTGTTGGAGAAAGATGAAGAAGATAAAATGAACAGAGAGAAAAACGATGTAGTGTTTAAGATTTTGTCAAGATCAGTTAAATTATTGTGTATGCATAAAAAAAAGAGAAAAAGAGAATTGAATTAGTGGTATTATATTGTAGTTGGATACACTGAACGTGAAAAGTTACTCCAATATGTCAGTTGGAGAGGTACGATCCTAGTGTTAAGACGTCCATGCAACATTATAACATTTGTAATAGCCAAAGCTAAAATATACATATTCAATATATTAATGAGCAATAATTAACATACAAACGTATTAACCCGTCCATGTGAGCTTTTATTACAGTGTGCTATCGAAAGAGATTTATATAAAATAAGTTTAGTGGAGTCAGATTGCAGAGGACATTATCCTTTCGATAAAGATAAAAAGGAACATTGCAACGAATAAATATGTTTTTAAACGGATAGGAGAGAAGATGACTTTTTAGCCAACATACTTCGCAGGAAGATCAATTGGATTGGACACATTGTACGAAGAAATTGTCTTCATATCACGATAGAAGGAAAGCGAGGAATAGAAAAAACAAGTGATCGATGATTTGAAAGGAAGCTGAAGATCGAGAAACGTGGAAGAAATGTTTCCAAGCGCAAACCTTAAAAAAAAAAAAAAAAAAAAAAGTCCTAGGACCTGTCAAATGTGGAATACTTAATAATAGAATTTTGAAATAAAAGCCATAGTTTATTGTGAAAAGTGCAGATATTTTGATGTTAATGTAAATTCACATTAAATGCGATCACAATGAAACGAATTTAATCTCCGGTACTAACTCCCAACGGACAAACCTATTAGTCTGCGAATTTAAGTTACGGGATTGTTGCCAGCACATCATTAGTCCCATCGCCATCGTTGGTCTATTATCATGTAGCTCCCCAGCTTTCCTCACGACGCTAAGTGAAAGCAATACTGACCAGACTCCACAGTTCTTCACATCTCGTCTCGAAAAAAAAATGCCATGAAAGTAATGTCTCCTCACGGAAGGTGTATCTGTTTTTATTGGAAGAGCTCTGTCTCGTATCTTATATCATCGTGAAAATTTTGTCTCGTGTCATCTCGTCTCGTAGGTAGCCTGAATCTCAGGAGAACCAATAGACCAGTGTTGGGTTGGACATTAGCAGAAATATCCAACATAATGTCGGACATAAGTCTCTTATGATTGTGCTGCAATATTTTTACCTTCTCGACTATTATACGAGGATGATCGGAAACTAAGGTTCCAAAGCCTGCAGTGAAACGTGTATATATTCTTTCATACAACCTATACAGCCAACAGATAGTACATACGTTAGGTTAATTTTCGACATAGTCTCCATATCGATAAAGGCACTTGTAGTATTGTGGGATGAGTTTGAAGATTCCCTTCTAAAAAAAAAAAAAAAAAAAAAAAACTTTCATTGCCTATTCAATCACGTTGTCACAAAGTGTTTCACCTCCTCGTCTGAAGCAAAGCGGCGATCTTAGGGCGGCGTGAAAATCGCTTGGAGCGAAGTCCGGATTTTAGGGAGGGTGGTCGATAATATCCCAGCGAAAGTGCTTCGACAGCGTGGTTGGTCGGCCACTGCGCCCTTCGTTTTATCTTTCAGCCGCAAACTTTCGACACCGTTCAGCGACATACTGATGAGACATACAGTCTATCCGTAAACCTCTACTACCAGTGAATTTCAGCCCCGTTTACATGTTTCGTCCGCAGAAATCGAATAACTGAGCGGACTTCTTCGCGAGACGAGTTTTCCAAACGAGTCGCCATTTGTGTTTGCCTACAACTAGCGCCGTAGGTGGCAGCTGGCTGAAACTCTGCACAGTTGCCAGTTCCATGTATTAAAATTACCGCACTCTCCTCATTCCTCTATAACAAATGAAACTCCCGAAACATCGGCCTTGTAACCGTAGTTTCTGATCCTCCCTCGTACATATATTAGTTCAACATTGATAAGTAAAATCTTATTCTTCCGCTGAGGCACTATTCTTCGTTTTCCTTTTCGATACACACACACACACATTTCACAAATGCCATATAATGCCAGATTGCATGATCTCGGTGGTCGTTACGCAATTTGTGAGTATTTCCGCGAAACTTACCCCACACCTGCATATAGTTTCTCCTAGATAATGATATAAACTAAATTATGTATTCGTTTTCTGGATTTGAGACAACCAATAACAGAAATGAATTCTTTGTAAAATGTTATATAATTTAAAATACCGCAGAAATCATCTTCCTATTTTATATTATCGGTATCGATGCAAAATGGCTGCTTTCAAGATGGCGATTATGAGGATTTCTCCAGTCAGCAAGTAACCTATTTTATCTAGTATTGATTAATATGACTAACTGTCAATTTCTTGAAATATTTCCAGACGACAACTATACTTTCTCACGTGACATACACTATAGTTTACTTTCAATCTGCATGTTACTTTTAATGAGTTTCTTGTCTTACACTGTGAACTGTAAGAGTACATTTTTTTACTGTGAAGTTTTCTTAGATGCCCAACCTATATTAGAAGACTTTTCGAGATACCTAATGTCCCTTGTTAGAGGAAATTAAAGCTTTTTCGAACGTTGTGATATTGCCTCTGATCATCTAAATACTGTTTTTTTTTTTTAAATAATTTTGTTGTTTACAAAACATGTTATCTCTTTTTCTTACAGGTATGTTATGTGTACGTATGTATTGAGTAATAGAAATACAGTTAAATAATACCGCACACGCTACCAACCAGTGGAGGAATCAAAATTAATTCACCGTAGGGTATATTGCATCGAAATGACATATCATGTTCGTTTTAGAGATACAAGAAGAATTGGTTGTCCCCTGCGATGCTGTGTTGCTAATTCTCGTAATAGCATAAATCATTTCATTTTCATAGTGAACAGCCAGGGTTTACCAGACTGTCGAAACGGGTGTAAAATTATTGCATATGTGATGTCCAAGTGCATCCGTTGCAATTCATTCAAGCTCTCTTTCTCACGTCACCTGTGCTAACGAAATTTGTACGAAAAGCAGAGTATATATATGTACAATACATGGTTCATGCGACTATCGTGAGAGACTAGTGCACGTTTTCGTAAACACATCCGTTGAATTGTTTGCTTTGACAAATGTACAATATGAATATAATCAATTGAGTGACACAAGCTTCTAGGTTTAAGGACAGATGTTCTGCCCATTTATCATTTAATTAGAAATCTCCCGATTTAATAACAAGCTGTATGGCTAAGAGGGTCACTTCTAAATATTTTGGGAAAAGCTAAAAATTATGTTCCAACAATTATAGCCTAGTACAAAAGAGATAACAAGTAACAGTGTAACGTGTACAGAACACCACGCGAAGGAGTTTGCTTTGTATACGTGATTGAAGCCGAAATTGATACCACATCCGGATTGGTATTTCTACCACATCCGGTTTTAGTAAACAGAGTGGAGTTGATATTGAATATATTCGTGGAACGCTTAATTGATTCCAGGAAATAGCTTCTCGCTATATATTCCAGTTTTAATCTAAAGCGATGAATGTTAAACTCTAAAGTGGTTGATTTCTTCCGCTTCCGGTTTGAATAAAGGGTTAAAGAGAGGAGACGGTAGCTATTCTTAAAATTATAAATCGATTCCAAAAACATCGTTTCTCGCTATCTCGTTGTTTTTTTCTCTAGGTAGATCAATATTGAAACCGGAAGTTCAAGTAGCTTTCTGTCACTTCCGGTTTTAGTAGAGAGTTAAGGACTGAGGTGAAATGTATTCTTGGGATACTTAATCCATTCCAGGAAACAACTTCTCTCCATCTATGACCGATTTTACTCTATAATGATCAACATTGAAACCGAAAGTGTTGATTTCTACCACTTCTGGTATGAATACCACCTTCACTAACTAACTCGATTCCTGACTTCTGATCCTCTACTTCCTGGCCAAAATTGATTCTGATTCATCAAGTAGTTCTGTAGATTTTTTACGTTCTAGACAGACGAACACACTGACAAAGATCCTTAAAAGCGAAATAATCTGCTAACTTTTCCCTCTTACAGAGAAATTGCCCTTCATTGATTTCTTTTTTAAAAAATATCATCAGTGTGCATAGCATTAATAGCATAGTTAACCAATCCTTTAATCTCTTATGCTTTAAATTAAGGTTTAATAACAGAGTTGTTCCCACGTATTTTTGTGCTAAATAGCAATTACGGTTGTTTTTTTTCGAAAAGTCTAAACTCAAACTTTGATGGCCCATAAATCAGGATTCGGGAATCAAATATAGTTTCACACTATAGCATTTCATATCCATATTAAGGTCCTTAATATCTACCATTATAGTAGAGGATGAAAGTGGAAGTGTCATAATAATATGTTTCGGGAAGACGATCAACGTGTGTGGATCAAGATTAAAGTAGGACGATGGCGATGTGCATAACAATGTTTTCAGAGACTTCGTGACTACCTTTTCGCCAAAAGAAGCAACTACTTCGCGGGAAGCACTACGACACAATAGAAGCCATCATTCGCGCCATTATGTCTGTCTATGCAGGACATTGATAAAGATTGGCGCCTAACAGTACACGACTCCTTCCACACGTGCGGCAAAAGGTGATTGGGATAGAAGGCGATTACATTGAAAGAATTGATTACATTGTTCTGGGCATAAAGCCTGGTACTAATTATAACAATGTAGCCGTCACTTTTTTACACAGTCCTTGTATATAGTCACTGTGATTAATTGTTTTTGGAAAAATCAAACGAAAAACAAACAAGAAAGATTATAAATAATAAAAAATAAAAATATAGAAAACCATTTGAGAGAATTAACTCTGAATACCAAGGAGAAGGTATTTATATATTCTGTCCGTTCTTAGAGTTATACCTTACATGAATTAGTGCGTGTACTGTGATATTTATGTGATACAACTTGTTTAAATAATAGTGTTATGTTGAAAATGTATATTTATGCGCCGAGAAAAGTAGATCACAATAAAGGGTCACTCTTTTTTACATTTTTACATCACTCTTTTTTTAAAATATACAATTAAGTATTAAAATTTTACATTGTTTACAGAAATTAGATTACAAATGAGAAAGCAATTATTTATTTATTTATTTTGTCTGTTTTGACTTACAATATGGAGAGTATCTCCTATAAGATCTACAGTTGTCAAGTATATAAATGCAAATTGTAATTACAACTTATTACACCATTTGAAGTACAAAATTATAAACAAACAACACATGTTAAATTTGTTATATCATTACATCATATACATACATCGTTATCATTTGCAAATTCCTGAACTGAATAATATGCTTTAGAAAGTAACAGAGTACGAATTTTGTTTTGGGTGTTAAAATTTACCTCTTTATAATGTAATGGTAACATATTATAAAGTCTCGTACAATTTAAATAAACTTTTTTTTTCTTTTTTGGTATTTGGAGTAATTTTGTTGTACTACGTAAACGTCATTTAATTGTCGCGTGTTGTATGCATGAATATCTCTTGCTTGTATAAACATCTGTTTGTTTTGTTTCACGAAGTGTATAGATTTATATATGTATAGGCTTGGAAGGGTTAAATTTTTTGTGTAAATATTTGTTTACAGGATGTTCTTTTATTTAGTCTTAATATTTTCTTTTGTATTCGAAATGTTTCTTGATTGCATGCGGCTGATCCCCCAAAAATAATTCCAAAACTGAGGAGTGATTGAATTTTGCATAGTATAATGTCAATAAACTATTTCGTAAAACTGTATCACGTAACCTAAAGAACGCAAGACATAAATTAGTCAATTTTTTATTTAGTGTTTTAACATGGGTTTGCCAAGACAAATCATCATCGATGTAAACACCAACTACTTTTGTTGCATTAGAATACTCAATTTGTTTTCCATTAATGTTTAGCGAAGGGAATAATGGATTATTTCCTGGAAAACGAAAGTTTATTGCGAATGTTTTATCTGTATTTAGGAGAAGGTTATTTGCATTCAACCAAGTAACTATTTTGCTTATAACCTTTTCCGCCTTTATCAATACTAAATTTGGGTCTTGTTCAGTAATAACTATATTTATATCATCATCATATAACATGCATTTTGTGGAGTGTCAAGTTTTTATCAGATCATTTATGTAAATTGTGAATAGAGTAGGGCCTAAAATAGAGCCCTGAGGGACACATCTGGTAATTTTTGTTGGTTTTGAGAAGAAAGTGCGGGATTGATTTGATTCAACTTTTGTAATTTGAACAGTTTGGCATCTATTTGTTAGGTAGGATGAAAACCACTAGTTTGCTACGCCACGTATGCCATATTGAGACAATTTATTTAGCATAATATTGTGATCAGTTTTGTCAAATGCCTTTGACAGATCGATGAACAAACATATAACATAATTCTTATTATCGAGTAATTTCAGGACATATGTAAGAAAATCAAATAAAGCGGTATCAATACTTTTATTCTTCTGAAATCCGTGCTGAAAAGTCGAGAGAATATTATGTGTTATTAAAAAAATGCTAAGACGTTTTGCCATGACTGACTCAAATATCTTTGAAAATATCGATAACACTGAAATAGGTCCATAATTTGTCACGACATTTCCATCACCCTTTTTAAAAGTTGGGAGAACCTTAGCATTTTTAAGCAGTGTGGGAAATATACCGGTTTCTAACGAGAAATGTACGAGGTAACAACGTTGATGTGTGATATGTCTCGCACACTTTTTAATTACAATGGAAGGGACTTCATCCATACCTGAAGAACTGCTGTTTGATAAGGATTTAATTGTTCCTATTAACTCTTCTACATTTAATTATTCCTATTAAATTTAAGAAAGTTAACTTTATTCAAATGTTGTCGATGTGCATGAGTGTTGATGTCTTTCTCTGTCGCCAGTTTTTAAATCAACGTAAATGATCATTGTGATTATGTGAAACATTTACACATTAGGTGCCCAACGGGCCACGGTCGCTCAGTGGTAGAACGCTTACCTCTGGTGCCTGGAGTCCTAGGTTCGACCCCAACTCGCACCAAGTGAACTTTGTGGTGGACAAATACCGTATGTGGGGGTTTTCTCTGGGTTCTTCCGTTTCATCCCACTTTCTTCATTCCACCATTTCCTTCATTTCTCATCATCATCGGCTCCTTTAGTCTAGCCGACATAACAGTGGGACGTAAAACTTAAAGATTTCATTTCATTAGGTGCCCAATCATATAAAAAGTATCGAGTTGTTTATTGCTATTAGATATAGTTGTTAGAGTGTATAAAGTATAGGTAAAATGTGGAAGAGCAAAGAACAGTATTTTTAGATAATTAAAAGGATATGATATTGTGAGACACATCTCTAAAGTCGGGATTATACATATTTTGAGGAATATAAGGTAGTGAACAGTGAAAGCTTAAAAAGGGAGGGAGAGGAAGAAAAATAAATGAAAATATGGAATTTTTAATTTAACGATTATGCTTTTTAGGCTACAGCAGGCAGATAATTAATAAAATGTAATACTTAGGCTAGCAACTAGGCTAAGTGTCGTCCGGAGCAAAAACTCGCCTTAGCTCCCACCTCCCGACCAACCAAACCAAAACGCTCCCCGACTATACCTGATATTGGCATCACATAGTAATTCTCCTATTCCATTTTTTTCTTCATGTGGTAAAACTTGTTTTCAAAATTGTAGTACATACTTTAATTTTTAGTACAAGATAAAACTCCAAACTAATTAATATTTGATTGCCAAATAATCTGAGAGTAGCATGCTTGATATTCTTATAGTCTTATCATAATGACTGAAAATCATAATGTTTTTGGAATTATATCGGAATGTGCATATGTCTAGAATGAATCAAAAGTCTGTTGCTTTAGAGTAGAATATTTAATTATGGCAAATAGTCAAGTTGTTGTTTCGAGTATTATATTTGGACATTTTGCAAAACTCTTAAATCGGCGTAAGTTAAATGAAAACACAAAAAAACTGGAACTAAAATTTAACTTTGCGGCTCTTTTGGCTGCAAAGGTTTTTACAATGTCCTCAAAAGATAGCTTTGAAGCTAATTTTTGCTCAATGGATATGCTCCTAAGGTTGGTGAGTCGTGGTTATCATGTTAAGTTTTTGAGGTATCTTTTACGATCCTCAACTCCTTTCTTTGCATATTTGCCCAGTTTTGTGCCCCCAATTCGGCGCCCGGAGCACAAGCCCTGTTTGTCCCCTCTTAGTTACATCACTGGAAATGAGAAATTGAGAGAAAATGGGTGGTAAAAAACGCTTGGACACGATGATGTCCACCACAAGCCCATATGCCCAAGGATAGAACCAGAGACCCCTCATTCATAAGGAAAGCGCTTTACTATTGAGCTATCGTGCCCTTGTGTTGAGTCAATAAAAGATTATTTTTCTCCTCCAGTTTGATATTTTTAAGGGTTACAATTAAATGAAATTGGAATAAGAGTTAACATTCTGAGCTACATTTATGTTGTTAACCAATGAATATTGGAATATTCCTTTCATATGGATTTGAAGGTGAAAAAAAGAAATTTCCATAAAAATGAACAATAGTGAATACCCTATGTAGTGTATAGACCTACCGTCCAAATTGGAAACAAGTTTCTATTTTTAATCTAGAAGTTCCGAAGCACGAATCCCCATTGTCTTTCTCTCTGTACATTTCCCACACACATCCACTGTATTGTGATACTGTATTAGTCTCGCAGCTGTAGCATAGAAAGGAGGAGAGCCGGGCTTCTGATCCCGTTTGGGGAGTTGCACTCTCTTTTGACCTAACTGCGAAAAGCCATTGGGGAGCCGTCAGAATTCAAACAGCACAAAGCTGTTACGGCTTGTGGGAGTACGCGTCGTCTACGTCGACTGACGATTTGCCTCTGCAATCAGGTCACTGGTTGCTCTGACATTTAGAAGCACAGAATACATTTTTAAAAAAAAGAAATATCTCTCTTTTAATTCACTATGTGTCCATCTGTATTATTAGCGAAACAAGAGTCTATTTAATGACTTAATTAGCAATTATCTTCTTTTTTACGTATATTTTTATAATAAAGTGTCTATTGAGCTGATGAGATTCAACTAGGATATGTATATAAATCATGGATTTCCTTGCCATTGTAACTGCTAGGTAAAAAACATTACAGCCAAAACTGATGGAATGCCTCTGTCATGTTCTCTGATGGCGAGATAGTTAGATGAGGAACGGCCGATATGTGAGAGTTCATCTTCTAAGATAGCTTGCACATTCGCTATCTTCGCCGGATTTAAGCCCCGGTCAAGCTTGTCCATAACCTCGGTATTGTATAAAGAAGTATTGATAAAACACAGTGACTCAAAGAATGTTGCAAATTAATGTTGAATAACTATATTTGAAATGTTTAAGTGAACTTAAAGATAAGTTTGTGATGTACTGACTTGTTAACTTTTATCTTCATCAGTTATAAGTAGGAGAAAAGCCGGAATGGCGCTGTCCATAAATTTGAACCCGTTTCCTGTCTTGTTCTATAGTATAAGGCACTTAATGAAAAAGAAATTCGGGATTGCTGAAACATTTTTGTTTGCCCTGAATGTGAAACAGTTACTGTTGCGGATAGTGTTACAAGGCACTGGATACAAGTAACAGGACGCGGATAGAGTTCAAATTGGAGAAAAGTATTCCGAAAAAAGTGACTGAAATCTGGGGTTTCGTGGGACATAAAACTAGTTATTTTATTTCATTTCATTGAACCGTAGGGCAATTGTTAGTACTAATCGTACTAATTGTTCCATCGAGCCTTCGGCTCGCTGGACATAATATGTTGATATCGTACTTAATTAAAACCTACAATTGTTTACAATTATTTAGTTTCTCACAAACCGCACCAAACTCCACACCATATTTATGTAATTATTCAAGGACTTCGTTATACATAACATGATATTGTGTAGCAAGTGATAACGCAAGTAGCAACATTTTTTATTTTTATTTTTTTTTTTTTTACTGTCAAGGAGGCATGCAATAGTGCAGGTAGCAACATCTTTATCTTCAGGAAGGCGTGCAATAGCGCAGGTAGTGACATCTATTAATATGACGCACAAATTGGCAGATATAGACGTTTCTTCTTTTTTTTTTTAATATAACAGTTATAGTTTAACTTTGGATCCATACCGGATTAAAGTACCTTCACCGGGAATCGAACAGGATCTAAATCACGGATAGAAATATAATTTGAGATTAGTCGTTGCATACTTGAGGGTAAAAGAATTGTTTTAAATAACGACGTAGTGGCTGACGTTAAATTAAGTTCACGGTTTGTTGGTGAATTTGGCAGCGAATACTGTTTCTCCACAAGAAACAAATAATGTGTGTGTGTGTGTGTGTGTGTGTGTGAATTTATTAGAATACAATTCTTTATTAACTTTGTTAAAACATTGTTTTATAGGACTGTTTCATTATATGTTATATTATAAACATTTCGGAAACATCTGTGTCCCCCTGTTGTTCACTGATAAATGGTAACATCTTTTGCTGTAAACCGCAGAACATCCCACGACACACCGACCAGTGTTACTCACAGGAGGAAACGACTGTTTGAATCCTTCTGGATAAACTTAACTACAAATCCTAAAGCGAGGTTTAGCTTGACAAACTGGCTCTATTTGCTTATACAAATACTAACTCGTACTAACTCGTGTATATGTGGTGTACTGAAACATTACTTTCTAACTAATGACGATATATACACGTGTGTGCATGATATTGTCTCTCAATGTATTTAATGACTCTATTGAAGGTTAATTCAGTGAATTGTCCACCGATAAGTTTTTTTTTTCTTTTTCATAAAAGTATCACAAATATGCAAGGGTTGTATAAAAGGTACTGACAACATTGTTATAATTCGTGCCTGGCTTTATGCACAGAAGACCATATGTCGCATTCCTTCAGTATGAACACTTTCCATTTCTATCGTTTTCTATCAGACGTGTGGAAGGCATCGTACACCGTATGAGCGTCAATCTTCCACGATGTCCTGCAGGGACTGCTGTATAGCACGAATGATGGCTTATCTTGTGTCGTAGTGCTTCCCGCGAAATGATTTTATCATTTGGTTGAAAAAGTCGCCACGAAGTCTCTGAAAACATTGTTGTGCATTGCATCGATGTGCCACTTCAAGTTTGATCCACGCACTTTCCGAAACACATTGTTATGGCGCTTCTACTATCCTGCTCTACTTTATAGCACTACTGCTTTCGACTGAATAACACACAATCCGTACCACTCGCAATACTTCATCGTCTCACATTCTCTTACCAGCTGCGGAAATCTTGTAATACTCAGACACAGCGCTCTGAAATGAGAACAGTGTTGTTCAGTACCTTTTATCCAACCTATGAAAACAGAGACTTAATAATTTTAAGTACTTCGCGTTATACAGAAAAAGAGTGGGAAGATAATTTCATATTTTTTTATCAGGTACAGTATTGGATAAATAAACTACAGTTTATTTTATTTTTAAGCAAACTTATCGTTTCAGTATACAGTACTCGGCATAGAAAATGTTACTAAAAGTTTAAGTCCAAATCACTAAAAAGCTCTTGCGTCATATGCTTATGCATTCAGAAACACACGTCTCGATCGACTATCTCCTCCGGGTATTCAATTTAACCCGCCCTCCTCTTCCTCTTGTCTAAAGCGGCCTGTGTGACGTAATATACTCTTTCCATTTAGACGGAAGAAACAGGAACCATGTTTATCAGCTTTATTGCTCTAAAACCATCTCTTTCATTCGTTTGTTCTGAAATGCCTTTTTAGAACCTGAATTAAAAAAAAAAAATGTCACAAAATGTTCACATAGCTTCATAAAACCCCTTTATTTGCATTCTTTCCCTTCTTCAAAGAATACACATCACATCAAGCTAAGAAGATGCTCCTTGTGAAATCTATGGAAGTTATCAACCACGACAGAAGGCTGGATTGAATATCAGGAGCAGAAGTCGTTCGAGACGCATGTTTCTGTATGCATACGCATAAAACACCAGAATTTGTTAGTAATTTATAGTAAGACATTTTGTAGCATTTTATATGCCGACTACTGTACAGTACGTATGCATAACAGGTTTACAGTTAGTCTACGGTTTACGACCACCCACACTTACGACCGGAAATGAAATAATAACAGTCATAACATGTAGTAAAAGTTATAACATGTCAGTGAGTTTCGTTTTACGTTGTGAAATCGTGTAGACTTCCAAACTACACGAACACAATCCTGCCATTGGTGCTGGTAGTTCGATAACTTTCAGTTATAGAACAGGAATAAAATCAGATACAGAAGTCATTTTTGGGACTCTGAAGTCATATCGAAAAGCCATTTTCTCACTATCTCGTACTTTAATATTCGAGCCGCAAGTGTTAACAGATGTCTACAACTTCCAATTGCACTAGGTGAATAAAATGAAAGGAAACGAAATATTTTATTTTAACGTCACACGATTATGCCCTTTAGGTTAAGGGAAACTATGATTATGATAATGGAATAATTAGTGGGATGAGAATATGGGACGAAACGGGAGTACCGCGAGAAAACCCCACGGACACGATGTTGTCCACCACAAACTTGCTTGGCTGGGAATCGAACCAGAAACCCCACTCACTAGAGGGAAGCGCTCTACCAGTGAGCCATCGTACCCCAACTAGGGAAATGTAATCTGAGATCGAACCTACTCTTCGGACGTTTATGATTGCAGACAACTGCTTCTCGCTGTCTCTCAACGTTTTTGTTCTCAATGTTGCATATTAAAATACATAGTGAAACCGAAGTAGTAGTAAAATTCTACCACTTTACTTAGGGTACCAAAGAAGGGAAGAAATAGGGGGCGGCAATTATTATATTAAAATGTCAATAACTGAGAATCTATAAAAATTAGAAACACGACAGTTAATATTTGGACTTTGGATTTCAATTAATTAGACGCATGAATCAGTTCAGTGCGTTAAGCGTGCATACTGCATGAGAAAATACGGCTGTTGGTGCCAAAGGTGCAATGCAAATCTGTAGCTCCCACCATTCAGCTCAGATTTAGTACAATCCTGCAACACAAAGATGAGTATGCATTGTTAACACTACCGGATTCTATGCAGGTAAAGGCACTATTTCTGTAAATATTTTTAATAGTTGGGTATAATGTTTTTTTTTTTTTTTTTTAAGGAAAATCGATCACATAGCTTTATTTTTAAAAGAAATAGAAAAATGGACATTTATCATTTAGTGTTGAAAATGGAACATCTTCAGAAAGGTTAGATTGAAGTCGTATTGTAACCGCTAGAGACAATCAATCATTTTCAGATGGCATCCAAAACGTTTCTCTTTACTTTAGAATATGATATATTCTCTGCCTCCTTTTCTGAAACTGTATATTTGTGAAGGGTGATAAAAAAGGGAAAATATACATATAGTATGTAGCTTTATTTTTGCCTATATATATAATCCAATATATATATATATATAATCCTATGTGGTAAAGTAACTAGCTGACATTGGTTGAAAATATTTCAAAGTACTCAGTCCAATTTGATTTTGTCATGCAACAGACGCATTTTCATATAAAGTAAAACTTTTATGTACTAAGAACATGCGTGATATCGTGACTTCATTTTTTGAGTATACCCACCATTTATTTATTAGTCAAGCAAAAAAAAAAAAAAAAGAAAAAAGAAGAAGAAAAATTCGATTAGATGATCTGTAGCTGTAATTCTTTTTCAGAGAGTTGCATATTCTGTTACCATTTCACATATATTTTCTTGTTGGATGTCATTATCTGAATATCAGATACTGGCATTTAATCCATTGCTTATTTCAACGATAATGAAAGACGTTTTATTTATTTCTTTTTTCTAGCAGAAATTAACAAATTAGAAGTTCATGATGTGCATAGATGAAACAAAATTAACCTTAACTTTCCAGGATTTTCTGAGGGGGTGCACCAAATAACAACCAGTACATTTGAATTTAATTTGAGTTTTTTTAAAATGCCTTTAGGCATCTGTAGTGTGAATTAGGAAGTGTCTGCTCTCGATGAATCCTCTTTCTTCAACCTTCAGAAAAATGACAGAAACTGTTGATTTTGCAAAACTCACTGCTAGCTTTTCACTTTAGGTAGTGTATATTTACAACGAAGGGGGGTGCACGTGCACCTTTGCACCCTCCTAAATCCTGCCCTATATATATATATATATATATATATATATATATATATATATATATATATATATATATAACGATTATTTTAAACTGTAAAGCCTTATGATTACCATGGGGGAAACACTTCCAGTATGACTTCCCGGCCGTTCTTTATCTTTTCTAAACCTATTGTAGACAGTGGTGTTATTCTAATTTTTTAACAACCAGTTCTGTATATATATATATATTAATACACAAACACACTGGGCAAGGCTATGTGATAATATGTAAAAAAAAAAATCAGTATCATGTAACAGTTTCAACACAATAACTGTGTCTTCATCAGACTTCCACTCCTTCTCCGATGAAGTCTGATGAAGACACAGTTATTGTGTTGAAACTGTTACATGATACTGTTTTTTTACATATTATCACATAGCCTTGCTCAGTGTGTTATTGTGTATTAGTACAAAATGGAAATAAGGCCTGATAGAATATATATATATATATATATATATATATATATATATATATATATATATATATATATATATAGAGAGAGAGAGAGAGAGAGAGAGAGAGAGAGAGAGAGAGAACCTTCTTGGGAAACAAAGAAACAAACCATACAAGGTAGACAAAAGCAAATATTTCACTGGATACTACAAGTGACAAATAAGAGACCTTCACAGCATCCGAATACAAGGTGGTGCGATGAAATTAGGGGTCACTGGGAACATCTTGAAGACGAATTATCCGAGATAGATGGTTGTCAAAAAGCATTGAAAAAAAAAAACTTAATCCAGCGATGGATTGACAGTTGTTGATAATGATATGTATGCGTTTGAAATATAAGTAACCGTCACCACTACACTCGCGTGATCCGTTCTCATTCTTGATATGTGAGTGTTTGAGATTAAGAAATAAACGCTTATAACTTGCTCTGTTTAAGCCTGTAGCTGTAAGAATTTCTAAAAAACGAAGATAGTTAAACTAAAATTTACTGTTTCTTTTCCGAACAGTTATTTCGATAAAGAATAATTCTGTGAATAATTGTTCGAATTACGAATTTCTAACAGCACTACCCAGCTTGCCTTAGACACCCATTTGACAAGGCGAGCGTGAATCTTGAGTAAAGTTTAGACCATGGTAAACCACCATAATACCGGTAAATGAATACTTCTTACCGGAAATCGAACCTAAACCGTTCGGTTGGTAGACATCATATTGGTTACACCATCATGGCTTTATAGTAACTAGTTGTTTTCAAAATACGTATTCAATTTGTATTAAACTGTATTCTCACAATATCATTTGCTAAAATTGCTCAGCTTCATAACAAAATTTCTCATATGCTTTCACATTTTGATGTTTGCAACCTGATTTCAGGAGCCGGTCATCAAAAGCTCTCCTCTCCCTCATAATCACAGCCCTGTGTTGTTGTTGTCCCGTATCATTTTCCCATTGTCGCACATCACTAGTTTTATGACTCAATCTGCTTGTCGAGGAAGGGTAGATTGCGTGTTGGTTTGTGTTTAATATATTCAGTACCGTATGCGTTTTGTCACATTCTGATTTCCAAACACGATGTTCATATTGCATATGCCATTGAACTTATAAAGTGACAACAGTGTTGAACGAATAACTTAATTAGCGTTTATATCGCACAAGAGATAATAATATTCTATCCTGCTTAGTAGTAACAATCTATAAATTTACCAAAATAAGCGGAGAATATTTAGTATAAGTAAAAGTTAATTGTGTGATAAGTACGTATCCAATTAAATGATGGCATAGATACCCATGAGAAGGGACAAGAGAGGCTATCACCACCTTGACATTTCATAATTTATTACTTAAAATCACTTTAAAGTCCTTACGTAAATAATATGGTATTTAATCAGGTTGAGTTTCTGTGTAACATTTAATATTATTCTGCGATATGTACAATATTTCCCTGGCATATGAAGAAGTTCGTGTGATACTATTAAAAACCTTTCTAATATTACTTGTAAAAGCTATCTCATCCATAAGAAGCTATGTAATTTCTTTATTGATTTTACGTTGTTTCTTTTTCTTGTAGTGTTGAGTGTTTCTCAAAAGATCTCCTTGTAAGAATGTACTTGGAAGATATGTTGAGACAAGGATGTTAGAAAATTCTTACCTTAGACCGGTCTAAGTGGTATTTTATGTTGTTATGGTTGCATGTTACTACTTTCTAAGATTCTTATTACACTTGCCGATTTTTAAAAGAGTTTTGTTTACCAAACCTCTTTTATTTATTTACCCTCTTTGTTCGTTCGGGAGACAAAAATGTTTGACAGTCTGTTAGGCAGATAAAAATGTATGGCTGTCCGTTCGGGAGACAAAAATGTATGTTCGTCCGTTCGGAAGACAAAAAAATGTATGATCGTCCGTTCGTTAGACAAAAAATGTATGACTGCCCGTCCGGGAAACAAAAGCTGTATGACCGTCCGTTCGGAAGAGAAAGTAAGTATGACCACCCGTACGGGAGACAAAAAAATTTATGACTGTCGGTTTGGGAGACGAAAATGTATAACTGCCCGTTCGAAAGACAAAAAATGTATGACTGTTGGTTCTGGAGACAAAAAATGTATGACCGCCCGTTCGAGATACAAAAAAAAAAAAAAAAAAAAACATTATGAACGTCCGTTCGGGAGACAAAAAATGTATGACAGCCCGTTCGGCAGACAAAAATGTATGTCTGTCCGTTCGGAAGACAAAAGAATGTATTATCGCCCGTTCGGGAGACAAAAAATGTATGACCGCCCGTCCAGTAAAACAAAAGCTGCATGACCGTTCGTTTGGGAGACAAAAAATGTATGGCCGCCCGTATGGGAAATAAAAGCTGTATGACCGTCCGTTTGAGAGACAAAAAATGTATTACCGTCGGTTTGGGAGACAAAAATGTATGACCGTCCGTTCGAGAAACAAAAATGTATGTCTGTCCATTCGAGAGACAAAATAAGTATGACTGCCCGTACGGGAAACAAAAAATGTATGACAGTCCGTTTGCGAGACAAAAATGTATAACGGTCCGTGCGAGACAGAAAAATGTATGACCGTCCGTTCAGGAGACAAAAATGTACGATCGAACATTCGAGAGAGAAAAAAACTCAAGAACTATTTGATGGGTCATAATCGAATCGACTTTTGTCAGGATGTAGAGGATCAATACTTAGGAACCGAGTCCTTGGTGGATGTTATATATAAAAATCTAAATTGATGACAACCATTTCCGGTCTAAATCATCTAAATCAACCATTTCCGGTTTTAGCATTGGTCATTATAGAACAAGGACGATAATTGAGAAATAGAAGCGGTTTCCTGCAATCAATTGAACGTCACAAGAATATATTTCGCATCCCCATTCTTAATCTACTACTAAAACTCGGAGTCACAGAAATCCACTGCAACTTCCGGTTTCAATATTAATCTACATAGAACAAACACAAGAGATAGAGCGAATCAGTTCTCTAGGAATCAATTTTGCGTTCTAAGAATAGGTATCGTCTTTTCTCTTAACTCTCTATTCGAAGTTAAAACGGCAGAAGTCAATCACTTACAGTTTTAAAAAATAAAATGAAATCTTTGTTTTACGTCCCACGCTCATGCCGGTTAGGCTAAAGGAGACGGTGATGATTAGAGATGAGTGAAATGGTGGAATGAAGACAGTGGGAGGAAACGGGAGAACCCCGAAAAAACCCACGTACATGGTGTTTGTCCACCACAAAGTCCACACGGCGTGAGCTGGGATCAAATCAGGGACCCCAAGCACCGGAGGTGAGCGCTCTACCACTGAGCCACCGCGCCCCCATTCCGGTTTTAATGTTTAATCATTATAGAGTAAAAACGATAATAGATGGCGAGATATAGTTTTCTGCTATCAGTTATGCATCTATGAATTTATTCCACCTCCACGCTAATCTCTTACTAAAACGGAAGTGTTAGAAATTGTACTACCATTTCGCTTTCTAGTAGTAATACAATTTGGGACATACGTACAATCAAACTCCAAGTATCGGCTTTTGACGTAAGGCTGTAATAGATATACGTTACTTTTTCTGTTGTAGTCTTGGTTATTCTTTGTGTTGTTCTTGTTTTATTGTAGATAATGACGATATAATATTGTATTTCAGTGCATAATGATTTAGTAGTACGATGTGTATATATTATTATACTTAGCTAAAATAATCATTGTTTTGTTTTATTGACTTTTCTTGATTAGGAGCTCCTCCGTGGCTAAGCGGTTAGCGTACCCGTCTTTGGCGTGGGAGACCCGGGTTCGATTCCCGGCGGGAGCTCATGTGGTTCGGATTCCACGTTAATCAGTAGGTCCACGTCTTATATACCCTCGCTGCTGAACGGGACGTTAAACCCAAAATCAACTCATTTTCTTGATTAGATTTTTTAAACAAAAGGGAAAAATATTAAGAGTTTATGTTCCCAAAACACCCTCATTTGCAGGTTTAATTTGAAACATAAAGTTGTTTACATGTCAGTGGAATTGATTTTTTTTTAACACTTTATATTAGACTCTTGTGCAAAGTTTTCCGTTGGTTTTCTGATAAATAAAGAGTAAACGGGATGCGATCAATGACAAGTTGTGCGCCAATTTGCCGCTCTTTTGTGTGAGGCTGACAGGTAAGGTAATGTGATTGTGTTGCATTTTGTGGTATATGATCCAATAAAGAAATGCATTCAGAGGATCGAGGTTTAGATATAAAGAAACAAGAAATTACAGAAAAAGAAACAAGATTCTGTTTACGTTACATATTTTCTGAATCACTTCAGAAAGTACCTTTGATCTTAAAACTTTACTGTACTTTCTACTCATACTTTGTATTATATTTTCTTCAAAAAATCTCAGAATATTTTAACCACAAATAAGCTCGTCTAACCTTGAGTTTAACCATTTTCAGATCAGAGTTATCGTGGTAACTTAGTTGCACAATTTGATTTCATGTTTTGATTGGATGATAGAAGATTTCCTTTTTCATATATATATAAAATACATACTTTTTCATACACTTTTACTTCTAAAAGCTTTTTTGTTACATGCAAATGCAGTGAGTTATTTCTCAAGTTTGTAAAGTCTTTTAAGATACCATAAAAATTTGGAAATTATAACGGTTGTTTTCAAAGAAAGCAATGTAAAATATAGTGTATACAGGATATTGTTTATTCCTTTCCAATTTGACTGTTATCAAGTTTTACGTCACAGTGTAAGAAGCCATTATTCAAAGGAGATAATTACGACGACTTCCTGGGTATATAATCTAATGTTACGGCTTACACAGTTTGGTACATTCTAAAAGAAAGACGACATACAAAACAATCGTTGGATTAGGCAGTCAAACAAGAGCTTTATCTTTTATATTTTTATTTACTCATTTAATTTGTAGATTTCTCTTTAACAAATTAAGGACTGCGTGAGATCACGTTGGTCTCACATAAAATATTTCCTTACCGCAACGTAGTGCCAGGTTGGTCTCACACAATCTTGTGTTAGTTTATGACCTCACTGATCTCACGTTTTACATTAAACCTATTTCAGTGTATAGTAGTCACTCTGATAGTACGAGAAACAGTCTTGGTCTGTAACTTATGAGTCCAACGTAATCTGTACTACTGAAATAGATAGTGCCGAAGCAGTATCATTATGGTCTTTTTGTTTGTTTGTTTGTTTTCTTAGTACGAGTAGCGTGCTTAGATTTCTTTTTACGTTGCTATATGTCTTCATCACTACTCTTACTTGAAGTGTGATATTCATCAGTAGTATACACATCACAGAATGTCTCGTTTTCGTTATCATCATCATCAAATAACTTTTCCTGCCAGAGTTCACGTATCCGCTTTTCTTCTTCAAAAGCATCCATCATTTCGAAGAAAAGTAAAAATTGTAGCAGAGTAGCTTATTCGCACTATTATTTTACAAACCACGTTATCCAAAGATCTAAATATTATTCAAGTCAGTTCAACTGAGGCGATATAATAATTACATGGAGTAAAAGTAAAACAAAGCGTGCAGAAGTTGCTGCTATACTAAACTCGTTTCTAACCTATACATTCGCATTTTCCCGGGAAAAATTCGGACACAATCGGCCAAAATTTGCATGGTGATATGTTGATCATACCCAGCCACTAAGCCTATTCCGGGCATTGGTCTATTTGGGGCCGCGTGAGACCAACGTGTCACCACAAGAAATATCAATACTACATAGTACCGATAATACAGAATTACCTAAAATGAGTAAATTATTACTTAGCTAGGTAGAAGGAGACACAGAAACCAAAAATGAAGCAAAGACATTTTGGCCATAGGGGGGAAGTTTTTATTGCGATATAGGTGACACTTAATCTCTTAAGCGTCCAAGATTATGAAGGAGAGATGTGTGAGTGGACTCCGAACGACACCGGCATTGGAGTTGGGTGCAGTCGATGAGTTTACAAACCTTATACAAGATTACTTTTCATAAAACATCCTTCACCACCCTAGTGTAACGATTAACTGGCAATGAATAACTTGTTGCCATAAAAGGAAGAAGAGAAAAGTTGTTTAATTTTAGTTTTTTTTTTTTTTGTATATAATAGAAACAGATGGATGAAAAATGAACATCTAGATAGACGTAAATAGTCAGAATGTTAAATACAAGATTATTGTAAAGTTCTATATCCACAAACACGGTAACCACCCATCTACTACAAACACATGGTTTTACGCTCATATAAACAATAGTAAGTGTCATAAAAAAGACGCGTCTCCCGGAAGTCATCAAGAAGAATTCGAACGAAACACGAAGAGAAACGACTGCCCCTACATGAACTCCTCTTCGGGAAGAGCCCTATAAAAGAAGACCTCAAGAGGAGCAATCTATCAGTTGACAGCTGATCACTTACCTGTCAACGCCTTTCTCCTGGGGCCGCCATGGGCTATGAAGAAATCCTTTAAAATCATCTCCTGAGTCTGCTATAAGCATAGGAGACGTCCTTTAATCATTCGCTACTGAGGCTACACTGAGCGAAGGAGTTATCCTCACTACCTGTCTAAGGCCATTTCGAGTTAAAGATAATTGAACCTTTTCCAACGCCACTTTTGTATGCTGAAGACTATTAAGCACTAAAAAACTTTAAAGGTTTACAAAAACTTTGTAAAGACTTTTATAAAGACATTTTTTATAATAAAAAGGTGAAGGGTTTAAATCTCGGACTTTGTTATTTAGACTCTACCGAGCATTATTTAAAAAAAAAAAATCCAACTGTTTCTTTAAACGATTTCGAGTCAGAAAATTAAAACGAAAACTACAGGCCTACTACACATGTAGATCCAGAATATGAATTAATGCGGTATTTTAAAAGGAAGATATGGTATATTCTGTATGCAGTCAGCAGTAAATTCTTGGTCAATGACTGCACAAGTTTTCGCTTTTAATTAATGGATCTACTTGACTTTTTTAAAAAATTCAATTTCTTCATGTTAACTACGTTTTAAAACTACATTCTGCAGCTACTACAAATTCTATTGGTTCGCTAATAGATGAAAGAAGAGGCAAGCATAACCACAAATTGAATCCATCTTCCAGTTATGATTGGATATTGTTAAAAAGGAAACTTACAAAGACAAGGTTCACCAGGGAGAAAAAAATATATTGAAATTTCGTAGCATGAAAATAACTACCAGCACCGTCAAGTGCTTTTAGAAGTCAATTTTATATAGTTCACTCCCATACCGTGTCCCATGTCATTCCTCCAGTTTTTCCGCACCCATCCTGCCTTCAGATTACTGTGAAAACCATTAAGCGCGCGCGGGTGGGAAATTGTAGCGAAATTGGAACAAGATGGCGTGTCTGTTTACTCTCTTTTCAGCGTCAACTGATCGTCTGTCACGGGGAAAAGCTGTCACAAGATTGAAAGGTACTTCGTGTTCCGTGTATGTTCCCGTAATTTAAATGCAAATGGAACACAAACTGGACGTGACCCCACAAGCAGTACGCTTACTTTTGATCATAAGACAGTTGACTGAAATTAACATTAGCCCACCAACCAGCTAACCACATAAAACGGAATTATCAGCTTTAGGCTACTTAAGTTGTTTTAAAAAAATGTTAATTGTCCTCTCCTGACTCATTTAATGCAATTGTTCTTGACAATCGTTATTTTTTTTCTTTCTTCGAAGGACAAGTGGAAATGACATGAAAGAGTTCGATCGATTTACAGCAGCTGTTTCTACAGTTTTTTTTTTGTAATATTTTTTCATGTTACTTTTTTCTACAGTTTTTTTCTTTAGTGTTTTACTGTCCATGTCCACTTTTTCCTTCTTTTTAGAAGAAGAAAGAAAAACGCGAAAAATGGTGTGCAATTCCAATAAAGACGAAGAAAAATAGTAGAAATTTCTGGTTCTGATGTTTTTGGATGTTGACTAAGATCTTAAATAGCTTCATTGTATAACATCAAGCAAACATGCCATCCTTTGTAGCTTTGGATATTATTTCTGGTGCTACTGCTGTTGCTCAGAAGAATGTTCTAGTTATTTCCCAAAATAGAGAAGAAAGTGTTTGGTATAATACACTATATTATAGTCTTTTATTATCTTAGCCATGTTGAAACCGTTCATTTTCTTCAGTAACTTTTTTTTTATCAAGATAAACTATGGTCTGAAAGCTTTCTTTGAAATTGTATGGCACTCAGAATCATACATAAAGGAGAGGTTCGGAGTTTAAGCATTTCCCCTTCAACAAGTCAATATGAAAACGTAAATATTTATACAATTAAGGTATATACATTCTCATAACGGTATGATCTTGGAAGCTTAACCCTCTATATAAATTCTCATACGATATGAACTTGGAAGCTTAATCCTCTATATAAATTCTCATACGATATGAACTTGGAAGCTTAACCCTCTATATAAATTCTCATACGATATGAACTTGGAAGCTTAACCCTCTATATAAATTCTCATACGATATGAACATGGAAGCTTAATCCTCTGTATAAATTCTCATACGATATGAACTTGGAAGCTTAATCCTCTATATATATTCTCATACGATATGAACTTGGAACTTAACCCTCTATATAAATTCTCATACGATATGAACTCGGAACCTTAACCCTCTATATATATTCTCATATGATATAAGCTTAGAAGCTTAATACTCCATATAAATTCTCATACGATATGAACTTGGAAGCTTAATCCTCTATATAAATTCTCATACGATATGAACATGGAAGCTTAATCCTCTGTATAAATTCTCATACGATATGAACTTGGAAGGTTAATCCTCTATATATATTCTCATACGATATGAACTTGGAAGCTTAACCCTCTACATAAATTCTCATACGATATGAACTTGGAAGCTTAACCCTCTATATAAATTCTCATACGATATGAACTCGGAACCTTAACCCTCTATATATATTCTCATATGATATAAACTTAGAAGCTTAATACTCCATATAAATTCTCATACGATATGAACTTGGAAGCTTAACCCTCCATATAAATTCTCATAAGATATGAACTAGGAAGCTTAACCCATCATGTAAATTCTCATACGAGATGAACTTGGAGGCTTAACCCTCCATGTAAATTCTCATACGATATGAACTTGGAAGCTTAAATCCCTCCCTTTCTTCCACGCTTCTAGTTGCATACGTATTTTTCTCAGACAGTTTTTTTAAATTTATTTCATTGTTTCAAACTATGTATGAAGTAATATGTATCTATTACTACTCTCTGTTTCATCATTCTTCTAAACTGTCATAAACAAAACTATATTTGTATCCTTCCGCGCTAATCAAAACCCTGATTGGTTTGTGATATTTCACTCCCACGCTTATGGGAAAGAGGCTCAATTCACGTGCTTTTTCACGAGCTTGGATCACGTACAAAAGATACAGCAGAAAACTGTCAGTACTTTGTAGAACAATGGTTTTCTCTATTTCTTAAAACTGACTGCATAATCAACATTAGTCCAGGCTCTTTTTGTTAATACACATACTTCACTTTATTTTCGTTTCACTACAACACACACGAAACCAGGACTCAACTCTCTTCCCACCTTGAAAGCAAGATGCCACACACCTACTCATATTTACACACATTACCTTTTTTTAATCATTCAGCGTTGCTTATTTAATTACAGTATTAATACTTATTTAATTGCAGTATTATTACTTAATTTTTATCTTGTTATTGCCCTGCTATAGTGTCTTAGTTTTATCATAAAATCAGACTTTGTCGTATTATAGTGTCTTAGTTTTATAATAAAATCAGACTTTGTCTTATTATAGTGTCTTAGTTTCATAATGAAATCAGACTTTGTCGTATTATAGTGTCTTAGTTTTATAATAAAACCAGACTTTGTCTTATTATAGTGTCTTAGTTTCATAATGAAATCAGACTTTGTCATATTATAGTGTCTTAGTTTTATAATAAAATCAGGCTTCTAGTTACAAACTATTTTCCGTAAGAGTGCTTAATATGTCAGTGACTTAGCATCAAATCAGAGTGCTTTAGTCACAGGTGGATTTGTTTATGGACGTTTTGAAGTAAGACAGAACAGAAAGTTGAGTCTTCATAACTCTAGTAATCAACTTGGCGCAACATAATGCTTAGAAATTATTACTCAAATCAGAATATGAATTAAAGGTAGGATGGGGAAATAATCTTTAAATTTAATACTTTAGTATACAACGAATATCAAACATAAATAAGGTTATGTTAATTATATATGTGAATGGACAATAGAAGCCCGTCCTTTTTTCCTTATCTAGAAATTTCATTGCACATGACAATCTAACTATTTAACATACATAGGTGTGATCCGTTATAATAAGCGAGCTTTTATCTCATTACTTAACATGCGTTTTTGTGTCCATAAGTTTCTCTACTCAGAAGTAACTTTAATTAACAATATATATATATATATATATATATATATATATATATATATATATATATATATATATATATATATATATATATATATATATATATATATATATATATAGCCAATCTTAATTTAAATTTCCATCTGTTTTGTCTAAGACTTCAGAAATAGATCTACTGATTAGTTGAAATTAGTAAAGTATAAAAGGTTAAATTGAACTCCAATTTGAAAGTTTGTGCGTAATGACAAAACAAGTGTTCACGATGATTTTCAAAAAATAATTAATTTTATTTAAATATGATCTATATTTTTTGAGGTTTCTCAATAAGTTTCGCATGGGCGAGGTTCAAGTCTGTCAAGAATATGAGGATGAATGTACCCTACGTTGCAAATTATGTTTTATTATAAATTTCGTAGAAATTGCTCTAATTTCGTTATTCACAGTGTATGTTTTCTTAGGGACTTAAGAATTACCCATATTGTTAGGTGATATCAGTCAGAGCTGGGTTGCAAATTCACCCTCATCGTAAACTTGAGTAACAAGTAGCAGCGTTAAGTGTACACCAGGTGGAGTTCGGTTTAAATAATTTGGTTTCATTATAGCGTTGTGTTTGACGGAAAGAATAGTGTTGTGCATCTTGAACGTTATACTAAGCCACTAATCTCAACAACATTATGGGTAGTCTATCAAATAAGGATGATATCCGTAATTACTCCCATAGAAATACATTGAGAAACAATTTTTGGTTGTCCCATCTTGGAATCCACTGGATGAGTCACCTCAATTAATGAACTCGATTCGTAAGTTTTGTTTCTCTACATTCTGTCCAAAATTGGTGATCCATCAAATGCTTCTTGTCTTTTGTTTTTACCGAACAGATACACTAGCAAACAGAGTAAAGAAGGTGGGCGGATAAGGGCCATTTTTCGCCCATCAGACAACGGAAAAATGAAGTGTCCGATTCCTACAAGTTTGCAATGTATTTTTATACTAGAAGATATGTTACATATATAAAGATAATAGATACGTGATAAAGAAAATAGTAAATCATAGAAATGAGTGCCCGAAAAGAGTTCGTTTCAGCGTTTTGCGACATTTTGGTACTGTTTGCTGTCTTTGATGGAGGCTTATAGGAAGAAGGAGTCGATGAACCAAAATAAATCTGACTCGTCATAATATAACGCTGTGTAACCTTTGATATGAGTACTAATTGATTTTGGTTCAGTGTGTCCTTCTACCTATTAGAGAACAAAATGTATTGCGCGAGAGTATAGAGCGATGACTACCGTTTATACGCTGTAATGTACGAGTTTAACTGGAGACTCCAGCTCTGATGTTATTTACCGATTGTGACTGAAAATACATGCTCAGCATGTCAATAAAATATATAAAGAAAATGTATTGTTTGCGCGGATGTGTGTGTAGGGCAGTAAAAATAGAGACAGCACGTTCTGGAGTATTGAGAAGGCGTGTCATTTCTGAAAGTGGTATGAGTAAAAGTGCGAGCAGGAAAACCAGTCGCAGAATGGCATGAAATTCTGCGATATATATATATATATATATATATATATATATATATATATATATATATATATCGAAGAATCATACATACCACCCGTCAATGAAGTAGCGATGGGAATTCATTGATGCGTTATATTGCAATACTGAGGGAAAGATGAAAAACAACGACCAACAATAGCTACCTGATGCATCCGATCCAAGCTAATACATACCCATACTCACAAACACCCTCCACCCCACCCCATATATATATATATATATATATATATATATATATATATATGAAGCACTCCTATGCCTTCGTCTGCTGTACAAAGAGATCGTGCGTCTACGAGTACTGCCGTTGACACCACCTGTAAGAGTCCTAACATAGAGTTAGCAATACCTCGTTGTCACTACTCTAATAGCTGTTGTATAATATGTAAGCGTAAGAAATACTTAGTGGCTGTACCAAAAGCAGCTCGAACGCAGGCCTTTACAGAAACGGGAATCTATATTTCGTCGGGAAAACGCTGCTGTTAAACGCATCTTACGGAGTCCGTATTCTGTGAGGAGGCTCTGCAAGCTGTGCGCCCTGTAAGTGAGAAGACAACAATGTCTGCCAAAGATATTGAAAGTCTAATAAACGATATCAGAAAGGTAGCACAGAAGAAAGGTATCGATTTCGACTTACCGGGACAACTTTCTGACTCCGATTATTATACTCTTATGGGTATATTAATGTCTGATTTTAACTGTATTTATGACCTAGTAAAGTCCAAAATGCATTCCTCAACAGAGATCCTCTCGTACTTGTTTGGCAGTGTTACTTGTAAGCTTCGAACGGGTCTCTCGAATGCTATTCTGTCCACATTATTCAATGTCAGAAAACGAAGAATATCATCTTCTGTGCACTCTGCACGTGAGGCTTTTATGCAGAACTTTGTTCCACTATATCTTGGAACGGAATACAAGGTTATTGAAACCATACGAAGCCTTTAGCACCACGATTATTCATTTCCGACGACGACAATGATACTGTAACACTTGTTTCTGATGGCACGTACATTTATATCCAGAAGAGTTCCCACTATTCCTTTCAGCGACGATCATTCTCGTTACACAAAGGAAAACCTTTGGTGAAGCCTATGATGTTGGTCACGACGGCAGGTTACATTTTGGATGTCTTTGGACCTTACTTCGCGGATTCAAAGAACAATGACGCTAACATACTCACTCATATCTTAAAAAAGATGCACACAATATCAGAGAGTGGCTGCAGCCAAAGGATGTTCTGATTGTTGATAGAGGCTTCCGTGATTGTTTGACACTTCTGGAAGAAATGGGTCTCGGACCTGAAATGCCTAGATTACTCAATAAGCAGCCACAGTTTACAACAGCGGATGCTAACGAGGAGCGTCTTGTGACGAAAGTTCCATGGGTCGTCGAAGCCATTAATGGACAGTTGAAAAACTGGCGCACATTGGATAAAGTGGTACCCAATACGCAAATACCTTATATTGGTGACTATGTGCGAATTATATGTGTTCTTCTCAATGCTTTCTATCCTACAAGGATTCACAACACCGAAGATGACGAAACAATCGCTCAGTGGATGCTGGCTTTAGTTAAAAACCTAATTACTTAAAACAGATGGTCGACCAACAAGGCTGGGCGCGAGAAAAAGGCAATTTGGGCTAAGTTAACCTATACAGATCTTCAAGATTTTCCACGGCTAACTTGGGATGAGCTACGGCAATTAACTCTTGGCATATATCAACTTAAACAAAGCCAATCTTACACTCACGAGCACTTAAGTGACGAAGGTATGTACTCTCTGTACATACATCATGACGATGCTTCTGTTCTCCAAGTTCAAGTACGATCACGACACATAAGATCCAAAACCTATAATATTTGGATCAAAACAGAGCAAAGCAACATCGCACACATACAGCGGTACTGCCAATGTAAAGTAGGCGCACGGGTCGTCGGATGTTGTGCGCATGTTGCTTCCGTACTATGGTTTCTGGGTTACTGGCGCCACAATTCCAGCGCAGTTAAGAAACCAAGTCTAGAATATACTCATACACTACAAGATGCCGCCTGCAGGATGGTCCAGTGGCGATTCGGATGACGACAGCAAGCACGATGCCTAATCTGCAAACTAGCTACAAGTGTCTCCAGCTGTCTGATTATTATCTATGCTTGATTATTTCCGATGTAATATATTGATCTCATAGTCGTAGTAGACTTCATTCTTCTTATTCTTGCCGTTAGTGTTCTATTTACTATTGCTTTCTCGGATTCCAACTCATGACATTAGTGTTTACGTTCCTTCGTTAACACACGACTTACGTCTTTGTTTATTTTATTTTTTTTACATCTCACTTATAGCGCTTTCCGTCAAAATATATTTGTTTTCTTATTTTTATGAGGTATACTATTGAAAACCATGCATTTCATATCTCGGGCCTGATGGGCGAAAAATGGCCCTTATCAGCCCACCTCCTTTATAATATGAGTTTTGGTAAACCAAACTCTTTAAAATTATCCGAATTCCATTAAACAAAGAGTATTTTCTGTGATGCTTTCGAGTGGGACTTAATATTGAAATCTGTCAAGGGCAATGGTATATACTTTTTTTTTTTTTATTTTAAGATGTTTAACAATAACCCATAAAAGAATGACTCGATTTTCAGAAACATTACACTTGCCTTTTTGATGCTTTCGATTCTGTTGCAAAGGGTTGAAATCGATTGAGCGTAAGCAGTGGATTTTCCCAAACTTTAAATGTTTTAGTATAACTTACGTAAGATCTGATTTTCATTAAATTTGGCGCTCGTCTCCTTTCAGGCTTATAAAAGTCTTCCTACGTTTCGCACAATCTTTTTATTTTTATTTTGTGTAAGTAATTGACAATAACATGTAAGGAGACAATTTGTGTAAGTAACATGTAAGACCTCCGGAATACGTAGCTAACCGAGTGAATGATATACAACTGAATAGGAAACGAGTGCGAGGCCGGCCAAAGAAGACATGGGAAGATGGTGTAAATAAAGATCGATATGGAGCAGTGTGGTGTTACAGTGGATATGACGCAAGATAGAAATAAATGCAGAACAGGGATCCGAAAAGCCGACCCCACTAACTGGGAAAAGTTTAGAAGAGGAAGACTTAATTTAGTAACAATAAAAAAATATAATACACCAGTTAATACGTAACCACAAATTAAACCAATTTTTGTCTTTAAGACATTTCATATCATGGAGAAATTTGAGTGCCAATTTGGTGAACAAATATTCCTGGGGATGCTTGCCGACCTGTTCAGGAGTAGCAGAAAGTAACAAGCTATGAGGGAATTTTATATGATAAGTGAGTGATTTTTTTTATCACAGCAATTCCTCTGTAAGTGCAAATTCAGTGATATAAAGAAACAGTGAAAAAGTGCAGGACTTGACAAGTTATCGAACTCGGGTCTCGGGTTTACCGTTCTTTCTTTCTTAAAAAAAAAATGCCTCAACCCGTACACTTGTCTCCTTAGTTTTCTAATTAATTTTATTCATTTTTTTTAATCCACTACAATATGGACACAAACACTGAAACTTTGAGTGTCTATGAAGACCATGAGAAAAACTACGCATGGTCTTCAGAGACACTCGAACACGAATAAGTTTCGGTTCACAATTGGCATCCCAACGCCATTGACCACTTGACTACACCTCACTACTCTTATAACTTGAATTTTGTAAGCATGCTCTTAAAATATTGAAACAATATAGTTTTGAAGAATAAATAAATTTTTCAGTACACCAGTGCGTTGGAGTTCACTCTATTTGCAGAGCAATTTGAGTGTTGCGTGGCTATATAAAACCTTACGGATTACGACGGCAATTGGGTGTTCATGGTACTACTGCACAATAGTGCTAACTTCATTCTGCTGCGACAAGTACGTCACAGGTAGGCTTCTTAGTTCCCAAACAACCCTCGTAAGAAGAGCCTCGAGTAAATTAGTGTATTAAAACTATAGACATCATACTTTATTGTGTTAACACTTCTTACTTGTTAAATAAAAAAAATGGAATATTACAATGAGTACTGTATAAGTCGGTTCTGCAACTGCTTGATACACAACTGGTCACATCCTTTGATTCTGAGGGAGCCACAGTAGCTCAGTGGTAGAGCGTTTATCTCTGGTGCATGGGGTCCCTTGTTCGATCCCAGCTCGCACCAAGCGTACTTTATGGTGAACAAATACCGTGTTCGTGGGTTTCCTCGGGGTTCTCCCACTTTCTTCATTCGACCATTTCATTCATTTCTCATCCTCACCGTCTCCTTTAACCTAGCCGGCATAACCGCGGGACGTAAAATTCAAAGATTTCATTTCATTTCCTTTGATTCTGAGTTTCAGTAAAAGAAATTCCGAAGTCAATAACTTGTATTTTTCCTTCTTTACGCAGAAGGGCGGTAAAAAGTCCTACTTTTTATGTCCGTTTTGTCAATCCCTTGAGGTTTCTTAAAATTTACAATAGCCCAGTAGAGTCTGATTTAATCTTACTTTTTCTTTCCCTTTTCTAAACTTTTTTTTTTTTTTTTTTTTTTTTTACCACTGTGTGGAACTGAATTCTATCGTTTCGATTCCCATGTGTGAAACTAAAATTTACAAGTTATGTCGATTTCTGAATAAATCTACTTTACTATGTGTTTTCGTCTCAATCCACTTCACTCCCCGGTGCTAACACTCTCACCCACACTACCGTACACACACACACACACACACACACACACATATATATATATATATATATATATATATATATATATATATATATATTATAATACTGTATATACATTCTTCTGCTTCACTTTGCTGACTGATACGCTTCTTTCTTTCCTGTCTCCTTCGTTTGTAACTTTTCAGCACAGATTGACTTAAGAAACGGGCAAAACACAGATTCGTTATTGATTTTGTGTCACTTCCTGTTCTTGAATTTTTCTTTTTTTACTTTTTTATTCGTTCTTCCTTCTCCCTCTTACTTTCTATTTTCTTTCTGTCCTTTCCTTTTCTTTTTCATCTCTTTGTTTTGTGTCGCCCGTCTCATTTTCTCTTCTACTCCTGACTTGTACTGAGAGAAACTCAATATAATGGTGAGTCCGAAAATGTTAAAAGTACGTATGTCGTGGTACATTTATTTGCTCTTACTCCCCTACCTTCTACTACCAATTCGTCTTTTTATACTGTAGGAAGAAAAATAATTTATATTTCCTTCTCTTTTCTTCCAAACGAGGTGGAACGATGCATAAGTAACAACAAAAAGATAGGAAGGAAATCTAGCATTTCTTTTAATTTCTTCACATTTCCTATTTCTTTTTTAAAATGTTATTTGTTATTTTTTTCTTTTTCGTTTTTACATGCCATTTTCCTAAATCTGATTTCTTACAATAATTGTTTCTTCAGGAAGGAAGTCCTGCAGCAGAATGTTATTATGGTAATTTCCGCTTGATGATTTTCTTAACAATATTATTCTGTATTATTAATTAATTTTACAAGTAACATTACTGTTGCATATTAATAGGGCATCCAGATGTTCCGGATGCTTACCAGGAAATATACAGATTTTAGTATAACTGCCATGTCTACTCAGAACAATATTGTTTCACACACAAAGAAAAGAAGACATGTGTATGTAGTACGTAAAAGCGTAGGTTACATACGTAAATCCTGTAAATTTTGGACTTAAGATACACTAAGCTTATAACTGAAAACGTATGTTTTATAATTCTTCCCCTGTAAGTGTTCCATCTATACGTACTTTCCGTATTGAAAAAAAGGACTGTATATATGCGGTCAGGATCTTACATACAGATGGACGTATGTAGCATATAGCTGCCGTATGTAATATACGGAAGACTATTAGATGTCAGACATCCGGTAGCGGCATAATGTAACATCTAATCGGAAAAAGGCAGTCCGTATGTAGCATATGGATAACGTATGCACCATACAGATTTATGTGGTAAACATATGCACTCCGTGTATTTGTACAATATACCACTGTCCAGATAACGCATTTTTTCAGTGCAGTTTTTTGTTTTGATCTCTTTTTTAACTGTTACCCACCATTTTGTTCCGGTTGTCTTTAGTGTGTTTAGTTCTAGGTTTGGTTTATAACCAAAGTACGAAGTTTTGGAAATTACCAACTGAGTATCGTAAGGTAATTTAGGAGCTAAATAAATTAAGAGTTGGATGAATTCAATATGGTAGCCATCACCGTTGGTCTAGTAGTTGGTATACGTTGTCCCGGGTTCAGTTCCCTATGCCAGAGTATTAAGTTTGAACCCATTGCGGTGGTTCGAATTTCACTTTAAAATTGTAGGTCTAGGCCTCATTTAGCTTCGGTACTGAAAAGGGATCCTAAACTCCAAGTAACAAGCAAACACACAAATAAAGATGTTAACTGACGTGCTGAGCACACATCATTCAACTAAAATTCATTTAGGGGGCCGCGGTGGCTCAGTAGTAGAGCGTTCACCTCTGGTGCATAAGGTTCCTGGTTCAAACCCTGCTCCCGCCAAGTGAACTTTGTGGTGGACAAACACCGTGTGTGGGGGTTTCCTCGGGGTTCTCCCGCTACCTTCCACTTTCTTCATTCCACTATTTCATTCATTCCTCATCATCACCGTCTCCTTTAGCCTAGTCGGCACAACCGTAGGACGTAAAACTGAAAAATTTCAATTTGAAATTCATTTAGTCTGCTATAGTCCTCCTCAGATTGTAACGTCCAATACTGATTTACCTATTAATTTTAATGTAATGTCTACCGTTGCCACTGAACTTATATTGCGCCAAAATAGGAACCGAGTCAATATTCGAGCTTCTTTCCGGAGCTAATACCGCGACCGGAGATCAAACGTGGGACCACTCATATTGCTCTCTTGGGAGGGACGGTGGCTTACTGATATAGCGATTACTTCTTGGTGCTTGCGGTCCGTGGGTCCATCTCCAGCCAAGTAAGTTTGTTGTGGACAATACTGTTTCTGTGGATTTTCTCGGAGTACTACCGTTTTCTCTCACGTTTTCATTCTACCAATTCCTCCATCATCATTCATTTACCTTAATCATCGTCTCCCTTAGCCTAAATCACTTTCATTTCATATTATTACCCTCTTGGCATGGTTGAATGACCTAAAGCATTTGGCTGGCAATTGGAAGATCTGTCTTTTGCGGTTTGGAATACCACTCAAGGTGTAAGAGTTACTATTGTCGTTTCATCATTCTTTCCTCTTGTCTTTTTTCCTAAATGGTAAAACTGTGAGATGTAGAACGTAAATAATAATAATTAAAAAAAATCTTTTACTTTAACGTTCCACGATTATGCCTTTCAGAGTAAGCGAGATGGATAATTAAAGCAAATGTATGATGGGATGAGTATGTGTGAGGAAAGTGGACTATCCCGATAAAACGCAGGGACACTATGTTGTCCACGACAAACTTACTTTATGGGGGTCGAACCATGGATCGCACACACCAAAGGTAAATGATCTACCACTGAGGCACCGTGTCCCCAACATAAATAAATATAAACAAATAAAACACTGCTAAAGACAGTAAAAAGAATCACACTTAGAAGTTTCAGTTTTGCCCAGTAGATAACAATCGTTAGGACATGTTTGCTGCTATCTTACAGCGCGATGTGTGACTTCTACTACCTTTTTTTCAATAGTAGAAAATCATATATATATATACCATTAAAGTCACCGTTACCTATGAAAATATTAACGATTTGTCCCCATTACTTAATGCGGCCGAGATAATCTCTCTTGCTGTCTGTTACAGTAAAACATAATTCAAAAATCACGTGGGATAACGTACGTATGCACTAACATTACAATCTTAAGGTTAGTTCACATAGTGCGCCGTTGTCATGCCGTGCCCACCCGTGCCTTTGTGCACAAAGTTAATTCATAAATGACGTGACGTGCCTGTGTCTTTCTTATGTCGTGTCCCGACAGGCCGCCTCGAAGAAAAAAACAGCTCGTTCATGGTTCGTTGGCCGCGATTCTTTGCTTTTCTCGAAGCACACGAAGGTAGCCAGAATCAAGGGAAATAATATAGAAAGCAGTAGCAGCATTGCACGGCACGACATAGTATGTATGAATCGTCGTGCACGGCATGGCATGGTATGTATGAATCGTCGTGCACGGCAGGGCATGGTGTGTATGAATTGTCGTGGCCGTGGCACGAGAATTGGATTGGCATGGCATACTATGTGTGAATTAACGTTTATAGTCCTGGAGTGATCCTTGTAGACGTTGGAGCTTTTTAAAGCACGGACATTTATAGTAGTTTATGGCACAAATACCAGCAAGGATACCAGATAAAATACTTATAATAAGTAGGAATGCGTATAGTTGATATTGCTGAAACAACTTACCAGTTGTTTACAGTTTTGGTAATAAATAATAATAAAAAACTGGCCAATGAAAATAAAACGTATAGTTCAACGTTCTACGGTTAGACTAAGGAGACAAACGGTTAATGAAAGTTGATGTTTATGAAATAATTGGTGAAATTATAATGTGAGAGGAAAGGGAAGAACCCCGAGAAAATCCACTTACATAATGTTGTCCACCACAAACTGACATGACCTGATATTGAACCAGGAGCCAATCATATGAGAGCTGAGCACTCTACCACCGAGTCACCTTGTTTCCTAAAACTGTCCAATAGACGAACTTGATATTGTGGTAAATAACTTTGTCTCACTTCAAACTCTTTCTATGTAGAGTCGCGTTTAAAAAACTGACCACCCATATATCTTTAAAGGATCATTTTTCTTGGAGTCATACATAGGAGATTTTAGTATTTTGCTTGACATAATGGTCTCAGTTGGCTATCGTATTGGTTTGTTATATCTTATTATAGAAATTTCCAAGCAAAGACAGTTGGTGGCGAAGTTTCTTTTCTTTTCTTTCTTTCTTTTTTAAACAATACCTACGTATACTAACAGTGCAATTTTTCACCGTATTGTCACATGGTTTGGCTGACGTTTGTTTGGAGTACATTGGAAAATGCTGCCCTGTCATGAAGGGTGGCGAGAGATATGTAAAATAGCAGGGAGGAAAGAAGAAAGAAACTTCTGTGAGCGAAAGATAAGGGCGAAGTTGGCCACGGTCTCTTTTGTGGCTGGTTCTTCTCATCTCTACAGAAAACTAGAAGACAAGTTGGCGCCTCTTACTCTGGGAGAAAGGAACTCGTATTTCAAACCTGACGCGCACCTCATGAAGCCGAAGAATCGCTCCATTGTATCCTTTTACCACCAGCTGGAGTTCTCAATAACGAAGTTAGCCAAGTACCTACCGGATTTTACATCCCATTATTCCTGGCTGCAATGCTAGAGGTGCTGAATGGCAGAAAACTTCTTCATCCCAACTTGGCTCTGGCAATTCTTCCTCTCTCGGTCAAAGAACACGAGTGATAGTGAAGAGATAAACAGAGATGAACCATTGTTGTTAGGGGAAGTTTCTCAGAAATATGGTCAGAGAACCCTTTAAGAAAGGACGTCCAGGCACCTATTCTACTCGAAAGTGGTATATATTTTGGGAAGCAAAGTCCGTTCGCAGACCGCAGTGTCTACTATAGAAGTTTATGTTGCTTAGTCTGTTTATATTATTATATACAATAAGGGTAGTAACAATAACATTATATGTGTTTCTGTTTCCAGTTAGTTCTCTTTTGGTGGCCATAATCTCTGGATTTCGAATGGAGTATTACGAAGGAGTGTGTTGTCTAAGTTTATGTTTGGACCTTGTTCTTTTTCATTGTAAGATATGCATTAAGTTCCACTTCATGCAATTGTATAGAATAGAAGGTATATCCTTAACTATCCTTAACAGTATACAATTTTTTTCCAAAGAGGGAATTAATTTTATCCATATACGCACCCTGCCATCACACACACACACACACACATAGATAGATAAATAGAGAGAGAGAGAGAGAGAGAGAGAGAGAGAGAGGTAAGTAAGTATTGATATACCTATTATAATTATTATTAGCTGAAATGCCAGTTCTTTGTACCTGAAAAATAGGTTTATGAAATATTTGAAACTTCTTCTCCCTTAATATACGCATATCAGTAAAAGTATAATTATAGAAACCAATAAGACACTCTATTTTTGGTACTTTTTAAACCCTCTTAGGATACACTCGTATGATATGTCATATGACCTTCAGCTAGGTACTAACCATGTTCCAAGATTCATTTCAAATGGCTAAGCCTTTTTCCGTCATGCGATCACGAACAACAGACAACATTACTTTCCTTATTCCTATTATTCCTTATTTCTATCTTCGTTATAATTCGAAATATCAAGAAGGGGAAAAAGTCCCATTATAGATGAAAATTTTCTCTCCAGGGATGGATAATTTTTTGTCGGGGAGGAGGGAATCCTTGGTATGCCTATGTTGGTTGGTACACTGATCCTTAACTGTTTTGTTGCAGCATAGTCTATGATAACTGATTTCAAGATATGAGCCATAAGTTTTTAAAGTAACAATAAACTTTATCATAAACAAACTATACTCTTATCGCTGCGTGAACTGTCCTTGAGCCACGTTGCACTACCGTCTAATCAAAAAAAAAAAAAAAAAAAAAAAAAAAAAACAGCGCGCTTGTCATTGAATGCTGATGACTTCATGACCTTGAAAGCACTCTGCTGTTGCCACGTCATATCAATAACCAAAAGCCGACTAAATTGCAATACAGCATTTAACTCCATGTGCTTTTAAGATAAGCAAGTGGATTGGATCAGGCAGGGAGTAACAGCGGCAGAAGTATAGTTCACATCAATCAAGTCTTCTCCATCAAAATTGCATTGACATTTATACTAAAATATATTTTATTTGTAGGAATAATTGTATAGGCATTATCGGGTTTCCAGCTAAGCATCACTAGAATATACATTACATGTATGCTTTGTATATTGCGGTTTTGAACAACGAGGGTTTTGTTCTGAGTTAGCAATAATTTTGCTATTTAAAAAAAATAAGAAAATAGAAATAGTAACTAGCAGGTATGTATTATAGGTCCAAATACCGCATAAGTTGAGTATTAACTTGTAATATGACAATATTAACTACAATTGAAGAATAGAGCAGGGCGGCTCTACGGCAGAGTCCTCATCTCTGGTCTGATCCCAGGTCTTGTGAGTCTGTGGTGACAACATCCTGTCCGTGGGTTTTCTCCAGGCTTTCCCGTTTGCTCCCTAATTCTAATTCCGCCCATTCTCTTCACAATCATTAGCCTACAGGAATAGTCGTGAGACTTAAATTTGACTTGTCTTATCCAATCGTATAATGAAGAGTTACATGAATAGGGTTGCGAGATCTTACGTTTGTCCCGTAAGTTTTACGTTTTTCTGGCACGTTTTACGTTTATTTTCCTCGTAAGACGATTTATTGTACTTTTTAACTAACAAAACAAATGATAGCCCTCAACGCTCTAAAAAAAATTACAAATTAGAACAAGAAGATTATGATCGGAAAATATTAAAAAAAAAAAAAAAAAAAAGTGGAACTCATTCCTGATACACTGTCAACAACGCAACTCAATGTTGTAACTTAGTATTTAAAGAGAAGGTAGAACAGTTTTTTTTTTTATCTCCAATCAACAGCATTTCAGTCTTCTGTTTAAGAATAGTTTGGTTTTTAATCTTAGCCTCAACCTGTAAACACCATCTCAATCATACCACAGTTCCGATCGATCATGACATATTGGTGTCAGAAACAGAAAGTAATGCGAATTAATAAGAGCAGAGTTCCAAATATGGTAAATTTCGATATGTACCGTAAACTGGGGCTATTTGGAAAACTAACTTTTTTTGTGATATATATGGTATAATAATGAGAGATCTATAACAGATACGTCGTTTTCTTCCAGACCAATGAAAAGTAGGCACCTAAAAGAAACAATATGGATGGTCATAAGTGCTGTGTCGTATTGATAGACTGATCTAAAAATTCTCAAAGCAATTGATACCTTTTTTGTGGTTTTTGACCTTTCTGTAAATTGTCCCTGTGTTCCCGTAATTAAAAGTGATTTTTACCTGATTGTGCTAAATATCATTGTTTTCAGAAGTTTCTTAATGACACGAATTAGTTTTACATTTCCACTTCCTTTCTGGGACAATCTGCGGCCATTTTTTTTATTTCCTTCTGTTTTTTTTTTTTTTTTAAATACTAAAGATGATATTGATCAAGGGATAGACAACGATGACATTATTGAAGTTTTGCTTGAACCTACCTACTAGAGAACAAGTTGTTTTGCCATATGACTTTGCAGCAAATAATTTCAATATGTGAATTTTTGTCCTTATCGTACTGTGTTACATTATTATTATTATTATTATTATTATTATTATTATTATTATTATTATTATTATTATTATTATTATTATTATTATTATTATTATTATTATTATTATTATTATTATTACAACAGTACCATATATTTTTTTTTTTTTTTGCAAAAAGTTAACGTAAATGTACACTTGTAAAAATTGTACCAGGTAAGTTCGTAAACGAATGTAAAGCAATTACTGATCTGATGCATACATAAATTATACAAAATTGTGTAGGGCATGTTTTAGTGTCTTAAAGAAGTCTCAAGAGCTAATGTGTGAATTGGCATTTGCCAAAATTTCCCTTGCATTGTTTGAAAAACTACCGTTTATAAAAGTATATTGCAAAAACATTTTTTTACCGGTTTTGTAGGCCTTCAGGAAGACAAGCTTACCACTGTAGTTATTTTAGATTGGTTCCATAATTTATTGTGTTTAACTAAAAAGTTGTGGAAAAAAAGTATCTTTTTTATTTAAAACAACCTAGAAACACATTACTATGAAAGAAACATAAGCATGTTGTATATCAATTATCTCAGGAAAGTGTGATCATGCAAGTGGTTCTTTTCAAATAATCCTCTTTCACATAGCTCCTACTACTATGAAAAGACATATATTTTCCAAGTAGCCCCAAAAGCGGGGGGTACTTGAAAACAGCTCATTTTGGCTCCTAGAAGGCCTAGATGCGTTCACCAATCTCAATAACATCATCATAAGAAGAAAAATTAATTGTAATATATAAGGGGTAGTATAAAAAAGAAAAAAATCCAAGTACCCTCAGTTTACGGTACTATATAGATTTTCTGAACGCATAAGAAAGGGTGTGAGACTATTAAGAATGGGTTTATTTTTAGCGTTCCTTTCGGGAGCGAGGCTGTATGAAACGTAGACCTGCAGTGTAACTTAGGATCCGAATCCCATAAGTTCCCGCCGGGAATCGAACCCGAAACTCCCACGCCAAAGGCGCATACGCTATCCACATAGTCACTAAGGAGCTTGAGGGACTGTTAAGAGAGATGCGAAGTCTTTATTAAAATAAATTGAAAGGCAACAAAGATTTATTTAATGTACTTGACAGATTGAATTTGAGTCTATCGACCCTTGCACCACTAAGAATATATAAGACAAGAACATACAGCTTAAAGATGGGATCCGGCTATTTATTTTTATTGAAACAGGCCAATTTCCAATTAAAATTAATCTGCATTACGATATGAATCCATATACGTGTTCGCTATATGTAAATTCTGAATATTATATAAAGGTAACCAAGAAACTTCTGTTGTTTTTTGTGGAGGTATGTGTTCAATTGGCCCTCACACCGTGATTAAAATGCCAATGGAGATAAGGCCAAGGTCAGTTGTTGGTGTGGGTATATTCAACATACTACCTGGTTGTGGCAGTTTAGTTACACCGTATACTTGCGTAAGGACCAGAGCCGTAGCTAGGGTGGGCGAGTGGGGCGGTTGCCCCGGGCGCTGACAGCAAGGCGAAGCGAGAAGGAAGAAAAAATGTTGGAAGAGAGTAAACGATGCGGCTGTCCGTAAAAGTATTTGCACCTTGGCGCCCTATTAAAACAATATTGTTGTCAGTTTGCAAAAATATATATATTTGTTAAAAATTTCCTTGCTCGCTACGTTCGCAATTCAAAGTTTCAATAAGGGTTACAACAAGGTTTTACTTATTACTTAAAGAAATTTTTATACATGATTTATTAATGACGATGTGATATACAATGTGCCGAGTATTGACTTACAGTGTACGCACGAACATTTTCAAAATCAGAAACTGTAAAAGTTTGAAATACGTGTTCGGCGTTGTGATGGTGATGAGTTTGCTTGGTTTGTCACGCTTTTCTATCCAATCGGATTAATCACAATAGTGAGAATGAAGGTATGAAAATGAGAGGAGTGAAGAGACACTTCTGTCGATCAATATTGAAAAATTCGTAAAGAAAGCTCCTTCTGAATTTCCGTGATATTTCACTATTATTATTATTATTATTATTATTATTATTATTATTATTATTATTATTATTATTATTATTATTATTATTATTATTACCGTAAAAGAACTAACTAACTAACTCTTTGGCCTATTGAACCCGGAGGTTCAATGCCGCGTTCATAAAACCTCTCCAATGACTTGTGTCTTTACCTAACTGCATCCAGTTTCTACTTTGTATTCCTATTTCTATGAGATCCATCTTAATATTGTCCTCCCATCTGCGCCTAAATCTTCCTAATGATCGTTTACCGATTGGATTTCCAGTTAAAACTTTGAAGGCGTTCCTACTTTCTTCTATTCTAGCAACATGACCTGTCCATCTGAGCCTCCTAGATTTAATAATTCTAACAATGTTTGGTAAATGGTATAAATTATGCAGTTCTCCGTTATGAAGTTTCAGCGATTCCCCATTCCCGTTCCTCTTTGGTCTGAATATTCGTCTCAAGATTTTATTCTCAAATACTTTCAGTTTGCGTTTTCTCCTTAAAGTAAGCTACCATGTTCCGCAACCATACAGAAGAACAGGCATGATTATCGTTTTATATATTTTAAGCTTCAAATTCCTTGACATAATTTGCGATGACAAGAGATTTTGACGCATCCATAATTTGCAGTATTACGATCCCAGCGAACTTCCATGTATTCAGTTTTTTCTGCATTTAGTTTTAAACATGCAAGCATTTAATAAGGCCTCTGAATTTCTTTCTGCTGTATTGTTCTCCTATCATGTCCTATCAGATTTACATCATCAGCATACTCCATAACCTGGTGAATACCATTCAGCTCTAGGCCCTGGTTGCTATCTTTGATTTTCATTATAACGTACTCTAGAACAAAGTTGAATAATAATGTCGAAACGCATCTACTTGTTTCAGGCCATTCTCGACGTGGAAGCTCGCGGACAAGAATTTTTCTACTTGGACTATATACTTTGGGATTCATTTAAACACATTTTAATTAATCTAACTAGCGTTTTCGGTATTCCAAAACTTGCAAGAATGTTGTACAATGCTTCTCTCCTAATAGGATCGTAAGCCTTTCTAAAATCAATAAATAATTGATGTACCTTTGTATTGTATTCCCATTTGTTTTCGAGTGTTTGTCGAGTGGAAAATAACTGGTCGATAGTTGATTGATTTTGTCTAAATTCACACTGATAATCTTCAATAATTTCATCTGCGTATGAGATCAATCTTGCTAATAAAATGTTTGAGAGGATCTCATAGGATGTTGACAGAAGAGGAATGCATCGATAATTATTACAATCCGCTCTATCGCCTTTCTTTTGAATTGGAGCAATGATTCATTAGTTCCTCATTAGTTCCACTCTTGTGGTAATTCCTCCTTGTTTCAGAGAAGGAGAATGAGGTTGTGTAGCTTGTTCCACAAATTTTCCCCTGTAGCTAAAATTAACTCAGCCGCAATTTCGTCTATACCCGGAGATTTGTGTTTCTTTAATTTCTTAATAGCGATTTCTACTTCTGTTCGGCTTGGTTCTGAAATATGTTAGAAATTTCACGAGTCTAATGGCGTTATGATGACTTTCATTCTCTATAATCGGTTTGAAAATAACTTCTCATTCCATCTTCGCATTGAAATACCCTAATAGAATTTTCATATGGTATCACGGGAGTTGGTCAAATACCTATTCTACTACTTCTTCGTGGAAACAGTCTTTTATATTGTCATCCTTATATTCTGTTTAGGCATGCACATTTAAAACAATATCACACCACCGACCATTAAGAGGAATAAAAAAATGTCTATCATTAACAAAGTCAACCCGTTTAATTTCTAATATTAAAAGAATCGAAAATAAAATGCTATTTGTGTGGAATAAAATTACAAAAGTTTACAATTATTACTGGAAATTAATGCTGTCACCCATTTCGAACATGTTAAAAGCACATAGTTTCTCATGTATTGAAATTTCATTTTTTGTCGTTAGTATGAAACCTTGTAAATTTCCATAACTGTTCTCTAAGTGGATTTGTATACAACCAAATGTAGTTTTGTGAAGTTTAACAAAAAGTCCAAACTAAGCCTTTTCAAAACAGCTCTTATGTAAAAGTCCAAACTAAGCCTTTTCAAAACAGCTCTTATGTAAAAGAATACATAATGATCGCTTTTGGCTGTTGCAGTGGTTTGTTCAACCAGCTCGATAAAAGTTCCGCGAAACATAACAACAAAAGCTGCTGCTCCTATATGCCAAAAAGAAAAAAAAGGAAAAGCCTGGTACGGTGAGTGTAGGGGGCGCCGAATTCTACTTTGCCCCGGGAGCCGAAATCTCTAGCTACGGCTCTGGTAAGTTCAGAGGGAACATGAGACCTCCACAGAGCGTTATAAGAGCGTGTATGCTGTACGAGTTAAAAACTGGGGTCAAACGCCGCTGGAGCGGGGTGGAAGATATGCCAGGCCTTTGGTGAGGGTATCGTGACTACGTGGACAGTGCAGCGGTGGTTTAACAAGTTTAAGGACGGTGACGAAACACTCGAAGACGCATCACGTGCCGGAAGACCAACACAGGTATAAAATGAAGAATTTCAGGCAGCAATTGAGGCGAACAGTGGCCAGACATGTGAGAAACTGGGTCTACAATTCCGTGTGAATGGAGAAACCATTCAGCAGCACCTCCATGAACTTGGGAAGCACTACAAGTTGGGTCGATGTGTCCCACATGATTTGACTCTGAGCCAGAAGGCAACGCGAACAGACACCTGTGTTTCTTTGCTGTCTCGTTTGAGGAAGGAGACATTTCAAGTCACGGTGTTGACATGTGATGAAAAGTGGGTCATGTATGAAGCTCCACGGCGCCGTCATCATTGGTTAGCATTCCGCAAACCGATTCCAAAACAACCGAAACCAGCACTGCACCAGAAAAAGTTCCTCCTGTGTATTTGGTGGACTGCTCGCGGCATCGTGCATCGGGATCTGCTACCATCTGGTCAGAGCATCAATGCAACTGTGTACTGTCAGCAGTTGAGCCGTGTTCAAGAAAAACAAAACTCTGGAGCCAGCACTTCCGAATCGCAAAGGGGTCCTCCTTACAGAACAATGCTAAGCCTACGTGGCTAGGATGACCCGGGACACCATTCTACGCCTTGGATGGGAAACACTATTGCATCCACCATACTCTCCGGGTATTGCACCGTCCAGTTTTCACCTGTTCCATTCCTTGGACAGTCACCTTAGAGGACGCCAGTTCAAGTTCCTAGTGGAGGTGCAAAATGCAGTTGATTCCTTCTTCGCCTCACGGCCCACCAAGTTCTACCGTGATGGAATGTTTGGCCTGCCAAAACGTTGGCAGAGGATTGTCGATGCTAATGGGGAATATTTTTGATCTACCAGGTACGTCTTAGGTGACATATCGATATTCGAAGGTGGTGGGTGAGAAAACGACAGAACTTTCTTGGTTACCTTTATATTATATCTCTTCGGCCTTTTTTTCTCTGCATATTACTCGTGATATCTTCCCTTTTCTCTCTTAAAAATACTAGCAATTCTAGACATGAGTCACTAATGTAGTGCCCTACTCAAAATTGAGAATATTCTTCCCTTAATTACACTCACACACGAACAAATACATTGAATTTTAGAGCTTAGTGTGATACAATAATTTTATGACTCTTCAAACATTTATTCACAGTCAGTATTCACGAATTGGTCGCGACCTATAGTTTGAAGATCTCTGATATAGAGGATTAGGAAACAGATTAATAATTATTACATAGGACGAAACGCCACTAAAATTACTTTTGGGTATACGTGGGTATGTAAAAGTTAATGGTAAAGAGAAATATAAGGTTTCTAGTTTTATGAAAGCTTTGCTTAAATTGGAATCATCTTCGAAGAGTGGAAATCTACCAGTCTAACTTTTCCAGTTTTTTCTTTGTTATCACATAGACTGCCAGAGGCGAATGTAGTGACATCTGTCGCGCCAGTTTCTCATTAAAATTAATGCGGCTTGGAGGACACAGGAGTCTTTTTTTTTCCCTCCATGTCCACATTCAAACGTAATGGTGCTCTGAGCTGAGAATTTAATCACTTTGAGAACTGTAAAAGAGAACGAAGGAATTCAGTTCTTGAAACCAATTTCGCAAGTGATTACTGCCATGCACCACTCATTTTATACCACTGACTCTACGCACCTGACGATTAAGCAACCTAGCGTATTTAATAGTTCTCCCCCTTTGCATAGAATAGAATTGAAGTGGTTGGCATGGTAGTGACATGTACTGTTTCATATTCTGTAGGCGTGTGCAAATGTTTCAGAGGCTCTTTGTATGTCAGTTTCAGGTTGCTGGTTGATGTGCTGTTGTCTCGTTAATTACAGTTTCTGGTTATTGTATTTGACGATTGGGGGAATTCAATTGCAGTTTCATTGCCAAGAAATCTGAGTGTTCTGGGAATTTTGCCTTTCATCTTGACTTCTGTTTCGTAGTCATTCGAAACTGAATATATTTAATAGATACCGAGCTCTCTTGTTTAGAAAGAGCTTTTTCGTGTGTGTATATGGTTAGCATGGCACAGGAGAGCCGGGTTTGATTTCCAGTAGGAACTTAAATGTGTTTCGAATCCCGCTCTAAGCTCTAGGTTCATGTCTTATATAGACTTAATACTGAAAATTGAAGATAGAATTTGAACTTCAAACCAATCGAATATATTGCTTGAGGTAAGGGGAGGAGCACGGAAACATTTTAATATAGAGCACACCTTTTGATACCTGGTTCGATTCTAGGAATTTAAGTTTGTGATGGGAAACATTGTTTCTGCAGCTTTTCTCCGGGTTCTTCTGTGTCCTTGCACCAATTACACTGAGATAAATCCGTTATCCTGACAGCAGTATATTGTACAAATATACGGAATCCTTCTATTTACTACAGAAATCAGTACGGAGCATACGTTATCCATGTGCTACATACATACTGCCTTTTTCCCGCGTAGATGTTACATTATGCTGCTGCCGGATGTCTGACATCTAATAGTCTTTCGTATATAACATACGTCAGCTATATGCTACACACGTTCATCTGTATGTAAGATCTTGACCGCCTATATGCAGTTCTTTCTTTTGTACGGAAAGTGCGTTTATTCGGAACACTTATACGAAAAGTATGTATACAATATACTGTTTCCAGTTGTACGTTTGGATTATGATTAGGATTAGAAATTAGATTTCTAGGCTTTCGGCATCTATGGCCATGTTAGCCCTTCACGTATAAGGAATGACGTGCCTCGGCGATCACATTATCCGGGGAAAGGGAAGGAAGTGAGGATTGGGGAGGGAAGGAAGAGGCCTGGACTTGTATGTTAGGTACCATCCTGGCATTTGTCTCGTGTGAATAACGAAAATCTCACTCAGGATGGGGGGCCTGAAAAAGATTTTATAGTTTATGGACCGACTGCCCCCACCATTAGTCGAACCAGGGACCGCTTGTACCAAAGACGAGAGTGTTAGCGACTACGCCCTGCGGGCCCACAGTTATACGTTTGCTGTACGTTAAATCCAAAACCTACAGGATTTACATAGATAACCTATGTTTTTACGTACGAAACATACGTTTTGTTTTAGTGTATTTCATAATAATTTATTTACATAAATCTTCTCCTTTAGCTTGCAGGGCGTAATCGTGGGACGTAAAAATTAAAATTTCATTTCATTCATTGCTTAGGACAGTGGTCCTCAACCTAATTCCTCTTACGACCCCCATTTTATCACGTCCTCTTGCCAGTGACCCCCTTATAATTTCTGGTTTGTAATAAGCTTGTGTGGGATTTTTAATATTCCTATTGCGGTGATCTCACGATATCCATTTATTTCTATAATAGTAGAATCCATTTCTTGTATATAGTGGATACAGTAACTTCCCTAAAAGTGAATGGATTAAAACCAAATGTGATTAGTTCATTAATATTACAAATATCGAATTTGATCCGTCATACTGTTTCAAAATGTAGGCCGTTTGAAAATTTTAAAATTTCATAGTTCCTTTAATTGTTTCATATGATAAAAAAATAGAGATTTCTAATTTTGGTTAAAATGAACTTGGACAGGTGTTTAAAAAGTTTTTGAGTATTTTAATTTTCGAGAGGCCCTTAACTTTGAGTTACCTCATATTGTTGTGAATTTGGTACGTTCTTGTGTATGTGTTCAGTGTCACCAAAAACTGTTAAAAGCAACTTGTTTACATTTAAAATTTCGGAAACAAATAAAATCCTATATTAAAAATCGACCTTCATTGTGCCCAGCTTGCTGAACAATATACTATTCGCTCACACACATACAAGTGTACAATTCATGAAAAGAACAAAGGATCCTAAACAGATGCAATACTTTTTATTGCCGACAGAATGATTTGTCCATTGTTGATTTATCAACAAACGCAACACAGGTATTACAGATTAATATTTTGGCTCTGTGATTCCTTCACATCACAGCACTAAAAAAAAAAAAAAAAAAAAAAAAAAAATCATTGGTTCCATGTCCTAGCTTTTTCATTTAAATTGATTTTTAAACAACGTTGCACCTGTTGAAAAAGTTCAGTAGACCTATTTTTTTTTGTTTTTTTTTTGTTTTTAACAGTATGTATATAAATAAAAATATATCTATCAGAATAAAATTCAAAATAATAATTTAAATTATTTTTTGATATTAAATTCTAATTATATTTATCTCTTCCACTTACCTTCGCGACTCCCAAGTTGAGAAACCCTGGCTTAGGAGAACTCGCAGATTCAACGCTGCATAAACTATTGTTTTGTAGTTGTCCAATCCAGTTAGGACAGTAGCATCATTTCACATTTCGCTTGGAAGAAAGGGACAAGATTCTATATAAAAGGAGTTTCAATATAAAAAGAGTTTTACGTTTGCATTAGTTTATTACGGAGTTTCTCAATCGCTGGGTGTTGGGGCCCTTAAGGGCTGTCTCCTGGGGCCTGGTGCGATTTCACTACGCTTCAGAAGAAATATGTAGCAATAATCAATGCTTATAGAAATTAGTGTGAAACTTGAGCCGATGTGATATCACAAAGTTTCAGAAGAGATAAGCAGCAATAAACAACGCTTATAGAAGGCTATTGTAAAACCTGAGTCTGGTGTAATTTTGCTAGGTTTCAAAATGCTTATTACAAACTGGAAATTACACAGGGTGGTCGTTGACAAGAGGATGTGATAAAAGGAAGGTCGTGATATGAAATAGGTTGGAATAGCCTGGTTTACTAATTTACTGTTTATTAAAATAGATATACACCTCAAACTCAGTGAAGACAATAAACCCCCGTGCTCCTCTAAATGATATTCCTCAATCAGGATTATTATCTCCCTCATCTTGGTTTATCGAAGTGAGCCTAATCGAGCTTCTACCACTGATTAAAATGTCTATTTGTGTGCTTCCGTGTGTATGTCTCACCATAACTACCTTAATATGATCATTTTGATTAAAGTAGTTCAGTGTATAATAATTCTTCTGAAATAAGCCATTGCTTGAGATTACAATCGGCCAAGAATAAGGAGATGAAGTGGAGGACTTGAACTTCAGATTGGAAGCTTGACCTACTCAGCTCGAAGCTACGGAACAAAGAAGTTGTATGAGCGGTTACGCATTTTTTGCGATGACGGTCGTAGGATTGTTATGTACTAATAAGGATGATAATATAATCAATCTGAACGACCAAAGTGATGATTACGTTTATTTGATATCAGCATGAGGTATTACTACTTGCTTTCCAGGCAAAGAGTACCACAATTACCAGGATATACTAAGCCTCACTGCTGCGTACGTTACGGGATTCTGTGAAATCCCAGAGCGTGCCATGCTGACAAAACTTGTCCGCCTCCTGGAACACACCGCACCGGTTCACTGCCCGAATCTTGATCAGATAGATGCACGACTCTGGGTATGAAATCAAAATAGTTCGCGTTTTCCCTTAACCACGTACCGTCTTTATTCCGCCTCTTCCCAATCATGCAGTCGTTTCGTAGGGGCAAGTACAGCGATTTTGCTAGGTTCAGTATTGGATTTTGGACTACTACACCTTACTTCACGTTCGGACCTATAAAACAGCAATGATGCAGAGTTACGAGCTGTGCATTACCACATGACCTACGTAAGAATGCAAGATTACACATGTAAAATTTTATTGCTCTATGGTATGTGAAAGTGGACCAGGGTGAAACTTTCTCGCGCACCTCTCGTTAACCAACAAATTTCAAAGAAATCACACATGTGCAAATTACTCAAACTATTGACTTGCAAACTCCAGTTTATATAGGTGAAAATGTTTCAAATTTTTTGTAGAATATCCCCTTGGAAGGAATGCATCGAATTACCAGTTCCAGTTCCTATATATATATATATATATATATATATATATATATATATATATATATATATATATATATATATATATATATAAAAGTTCTTTCAAACTTCATGAGAAAGTTGGTTTACTGAGGAGTATGAGCAGCAGAGCTTTAAGTTGATGGTTTGCTGTTGTTTCCTTGATGAGTGGACCAATGAGAATTTCTATCAGCTTTATTATTATTATTATTATTGCGAGCAAAGCTTAACGCGGTATATTTGACATTTATACCAAGAAACGTATAATGCATTATATTTCATCTACTCCTGCACGAAAATGGTGTTGTGTGCATGTGAATTTTCTGACAGCATATATACGAGTAACAATGCTACCATCGTATGTGCTATATGTTCCTAGTACAAATAAAAGCAAGAGATGATGACATTACTGTTCATGTAAATGCCAGTAAATTACAGGAGTTGTATGTTACTTGATATAAATGTCAAATTTACCTTTGGTTATAGTGAACAATAGAAACTAATACAAATTCTCATTTTCATTTACGTACTTCTGATGGGTACAAGGGCATTAACACACGGGGAGGTCTGATGCTTCTAAGTCTGCCCTTAAACTGACATGAAGCAATGTAAATTTCCAGATATTCAAAGGACTTTGGTCTTTCTTATAACTTAGAAGAAGTGTTCACCGAAAACAATACCCTGGTAGCGTCAAACATCCAAGAAGACATGCAGATAAGCATTCATCATATTGATCAACCCGGCTGAAGATTTGGTAACACCAAGGGACATAAGCAAGGTCATCCAAAAACTCCACCCCGCACAAAACAACACGGTCCGACGGGATCCCTCCACGGGTTCTAAAATCTACTTCAAGTAATGGTAGTCCTCTGCAGAATGATGAACATTATCTTCAGAATGGGCTACTTCCCTCCAGCTTGGAAGGAAGCTCACGTCGTTCTAATATTGAAACTAAATCCAGCACGGACGAAAACTAAGAGCTACCGACCCATCAGCGTTTTCTCTTACACCAGTAAAGTGTTAGAGAGTATGCTTCAATACGAGATGATGAAGAACATTGAAGAAACCAATATACTACCACACCTCCAATATAGGTTTCGTCCTTGGCACTGAAGGACGCTTCAACTAGTCAGAGTAACGGAGCAAGTAACATTCTAATTCAACGAACGTGGCCACACCTTGGAACTCTCCCTGGATATAAGAATAGCTTTTGACAAGGTGTGGAACAACGATTTGGTGCACCAACTCTGCCAAGCACAACTACCGAGTTATAAATTACACCTTTAAAGTTTATCATGCCAACCATCTCACGGGCTCACAAAGAATTAGAGCTGGAGTCCTGTCTGTATTCCATGTTCTACAATATATTTCCAGCAGATCTTCCAACTACGAGGATCACCACCACTGCCACTTTTGCAGATGACACAGTCATCTTGTGACCGCAACTTTTGCTACGCAAAACTGTACCTACAATACTGCATACAGCTCCTGGAATCATGGACTAACAATTGGAAGATAAAGGTGAACGCCGACAAGACTGCACTCGTGGGCTTCACGAATAACTAAATCGAAAACGACTTCCTCCTCTGTGGAATTGACGTTTCTCCACAATTAAAGGCCAAGTACCTTGGAGTCACCCTGGATCGGCGCCTAACATTTGCGGAACACCTGGAAACAATAGTCAAAGAAAAAGCCACCTAGCGATTCAAAGTCCTTTTACCTATAACCCTCAGGTCTCAACTCACCTTAGAAACAAGGTGATATCTTTACTAGATATGTCTCCTTCGCGTCTTGATGTATGCTCATTCTGTATGGCAATATACATTCCAAAGCCACCTCCAGGTGGTTAAACAAAACATAGATCTATCACAGGACACTCCAAGGACACTCAGATCTTACAAATCCATTAGTACCTGGACCTTCCACTACTTCTGAACCTGCGAGACGATCATTCAACCAAGTTCTGGAGGAAAGCCAAATAAAATAGTCAACCAGCCCAACCATCACAAACGTGGCCACCTGCAATTCCCTGTGACATCTGTACCAACGCAGCCGCAGCAGTAAGATAACACCACCAGGAAGAAAAACACTGGAATCTACGACAGCTACAATCCCCAAAACCATTTACGTTAGCAATCACACTGTCAAGCAAAAAATAATACACATTAGAAGTCATAGGCTTAGGCAAGCAAAACCCGCGAAGAAATACTCAGTTGCTCAATAACACAGGCAAATGGTAACCTAATTGAGTTATTTTAACACGTACTTTAACACCGCATTTTTGCTGTGTAGAAGCGGGCCCCTTCACTAATTTAAACTGCAAACTCACGAGTAAATCTCTATCCTCAAATAAAACACATATTATGTTTTATACAAATCGGAGTTCTAAAGAACATATACATTTTACTGTATCTCAATTAGAATAGTGTTTAAGTAGGTTATGCTGGAAAATTGTTTCATCATCACATTATCTACACATCGAAACTTAAAAGATGGGATAGACGTTGCCCTCTTTTACCCCCTTATTCTTCACGAATCGCAGTCACAAATAATTGGCTCATTTCGGAAGCTCGGAGAAAAATACATACAAAGTTCCAGTAAAGTCGGATAAACTTACGAGAGTTATTGAGGAACAGACAATTGGACAGATATATAAATGCCAGTAGACCGAATGGCACAACTTACAACACTTGCTTCAATAATTATATTTATTGTCTTTTATGCGTTTCTTTTTATTAGAAACATTTGAAATACGTCTCCATTTTATTCGAGTAATTTTCTATGTAAGAAAAGTTAAAGGTTGCCCTAGTACATTTTAATGTGAATGTGTGCGTACGTGAAGCAAATCTCATTGTGTGTTCTTTTGGGTGTACTATATATATTGTCGCCAAAACATATATCAGAATTAAATGTCTTTTGGGGATGAATACCTTTTGTGAACCAGAATGCAATTCCAGAGATTTTTTTCTGAAAATAAAAGGCACATACGTTACATGGCCAATAAAGCTTCTTCCTAATCTTATGAAATACGGGCCATGGGAAAATGCATTCCATATGTTTCAACTGCTCATAAAATACATGTCTCCTATACGCTATTGTGAGTTTTTCGTCAGCAGATAGTCTGAAGCTTTCGAACGGAAAAAATAGTTTTTTTTTTTTTCGTAAAACTTTATTTAAAAAGGAAAAAACGGGAAATAGAATCTAGTTCAGTAAGGTTATAAGTAACTATAATAATAGTAGTAATAAGACTGTTATTGATAGTAAATGGGCTCGTTCCATTGGATTTCTGCCATGTATGTAATATGTATAGCTTGAACTTGTTATACAGTGTCCCGGATGCAGTATTATTATAATTAGAAGTAGTATGCGCATCACTGTTGGGGGAAATCGAACTATAATAGATGCAATCCGCTACATGACAGCGTATATTTTTATGTAAAACTCATGAATAAATAAATAATGTATTTTAGCAGATTAAGAACTACCAATTATATCAGATTCCAGAGTGTCTATTGGTCATGAAAGTCAAGAATAAGTCACGAAATTTAGCTTTTGGGTCACGATTTTCTTAAATCTCTACAAATATAAGTATAGACTGGAAAATTTTGTTCTATAAAACGTCAAAATTCACCACCAAAAATGTCTATGGTTGGCTTAGACGCTACCAAATAGCAAGCAAAGCACGTTTCTATCGCATCCATGAACATTCGGCCCAATTCGCACCCAGATTCGCTCTTGAGACTGTTACTAAATTTTATGGTCTGGGAAAGAAAAGGTCACGAAATTTCATTTTGAAAGTTTAGTAGACATCCTGGTCGCAATGAATGGCATTTTCTGACGCCATAAAAATTATTGTTTTCTTGATTGTCTCGAAATCGTATAACATTAGATACAATTTGCTACCTGACAACGTATATTTTTCATATATAGCACATAAATAAATGAATAAATAAATAAATAATGCATTTCAGCAGATTAAGAGCTACCAACTGCATCAGATTCGCAATGAATGGCATTTTCTGACGCCACAAAAATGCATTTTTCTTGATTTTCGTGGAAACTATGTAATCAGAATTTATCCTCAAGCATACCGCTTAGTTCAGCGTAATCAGCTTAATGTGATAAATCGAGTGATAGAATCCTTTCTTTGGACAATATTATAAATTAACTAAATTAACTCTATGGTCTATGGAACCTGGAGGTTCAATGCCGCGCTCACGAAAGTCTCCATTAACAAAGAACTGTCCTTAGTCAACTGGATCCAGTTTCTACTTCGTATTCCTATTTCTGCGAGATCCATCTTAATATTGTCTACCTAGGTTTTTCTAATTATCTTTTTCCGATTGGATTTCCAGTCAAAACTTTGAAAGCACTCCTACTTTCTTCCTTTCTGACTAAATGACCTGCCCACCTGAACCTCCTAGACTTCATGACCCTGACAATGCTTGGTACGGAGCAGCACAGAAAGGTTACGCCCATTCTTATCGACGAGTGTCTGAATCCACGCAGTTATATATTTTTATGATTTCTGTTAATATTATCTTTTAACAAAGAACGACCGCCTCATCCCATTTCAACGTGTGTCCAAAGCCAGGAAGTTGTTTATTTTTCTGATTTCCGTTACCCGTATTTCTTACCAGAATGAACAGCCACTTCAACTCGTACGACGAGTATCCTAAGCCAGAGGTTGTATATTTTTCAGGTAATTTATATTAATCTTGCGGATTAATGAACAAAGAGCGGATACTTCGTCTAATCTTCAAATGAATGTTACAGCTAATATTTTGTTCTGATTAAACGTGGAGTTACAACTGGATTGCACAGAATTGTGTATAAAAGATCATTATTGTTTATAAGAGAAATTGTTTGTAGTATGCAGGAGATGGCGTTGATAATGCGGTTTTTTGCGATTTGTAAAGAGAAGTGCTTCTCTAGACTGATATAGATATTGATAGGATGAGATTGTTGGAAGGTAAAATATCTTCCAAACCCCTTTCCGTTCTTCTTCTGGTCGTAACTTCTTGTATATTTTCTTGCAAATTGCCTTTACTCCATCGAAACACGTTCCACTAAACTGAAATTGGATATTATCTCGTATCAGCTGGGGAGAGGATGCAAACTCCTGTGCTTCATTGCATCTTCTGAAGTTATTGTCACACGGGAGAATTAAAAAATAAACCAGCAAAAGAAGTTAACGGGATTCATAAGTATGAGGAAAACACCAAGCATTCTGAACAACACTTTCTGCTCTAAGCGTGCTTCTTTTTTAATGGAGGAACGATAGCATATACTGTAAGTGCGCATAGCAGAAATGAGAATATTCTGTACTTTATCATTGAAAAGGCGTTATTCGTAGCGGATAGATTAAGAAAATAGTCAAATTCATATTAAAACATGTAGCAGTGTCACGTGTACAGTACGTGAAGGAGTTTTGTTTGAATAGACTAATATGTTCTCAGTTAATATTAAGACCTGAATTGTTAGTAAATTTCTATCATTTCCGGATTCAGTAGAGAGATTAGAGTGAAAATGGAATATGCTGTTGGGACCTTTATTGATAGCAGAAAACCGCTTTCAATATCCTTGACCGTTTTTACGCAATAATGATCACCATTAAAACCAGAAATGGTTGATTTTCTGCCACTTCCGATTTTAATAAAAGTAATAGAAAGGAGGCAGAATATGTTCTTGAGACGCTTAATCGATTGCAGAAAACCTCTTCTCGCTATCCGTTATTGTTTTTACTCATAGTGATAACGTTAGAACTTGAAGTGGTTGATTTCTCCCATTTCGGGTTTTAGAAGAGAGTTAAGGATATAGATGAAATGTATTTTTCAAACGCTCGAATGAACGAGAAACCAATAGTGTGGAGATTGGAAGAGGAGTCAGACAAGGATGTAGTATGTCGCCCCAATTATTCATCATTTACAGTGAATGTTTAATAAAGGAAGCATTAATGAGAATTGGAGATTTCAAGATTGGAGGGCAGATCATTAACAAGATCAGATATGCAGATGATACAGTTATTATAGCTAGAACCGAAGAAATACTACAAGAGATGACTGACAAAATAGTTCATACTGGGAAACTACATAGAATGGAAATCATTTTCTAAAAATTGAAAGTCATGAGAATATCCTTGGAAATGCGCCCTTACAGGTCAGAGTAGAACTAAGAGAACTTAAAGAGGTCGATCATTCCAAATGTCTGGGAATTATTTTGACGAAAGATGCGTACTCCACCAAAGAGATTAGGTCAAGAATTGCCATAGCCAAAGAAACATACGACAAGAATAGGTCAGTCTTAACTATCAGCCTAAGGAAGAACTTGGTCAGGTGCTATATGTATAAAGTATTGGACTTTATGGTTCAGAGACTTGGACATTAAGGAAGTTAGAAAAGAAATACTTAGAGAGCTTCAAAATATGGTATTGGAGAAAAATGGAGAAGATAAAATGGACAGAGAGAGCAACAAACGAAGATGTTTTAAAATGGATAGGAGAGAAGAGGACGCTTTTAGTCAACATCCTTCATAAAAGGCCAATTAGATTGGACACATCTTGCGAAAAGTTGTGTTCTTTATGCCACCATACAAGTAAAGATGGAAGGAAAGACAGAAATCGGAAGAAGAAGAACACAAGAGATCGATGATTTGAAAAATAGAAGAAAATATTGGGGGTTAAAAGAGGAAGCTGAAACCTAAGAAACATGGAAGAAACATTTTCAGGCCCAAACTGAAATTAAGAAGAAGAAGAAGAAAAACTGAAATTAAGAAGAAGAAGAGGTCCCAGGACCTGCCCAAAAGCAGAATACTTAATGATGATGATAATCGAATGCAAAAAAAAAAAAAAAAAAAAAAGCAGCTGCTTTTCGCTTTCTACCACCGTTTGATCAATAGAGATCAACCTAAAGATTAAAAATTGTTGATATCTGCCACTTTCAGTTTGAATAGAATGAACTCAGTTCCTAAGTTTTGTCTCTTGACATCCTGACTAATTTTGCTGGTGGTCCATCAAGCAGTTCTTAAAATTTTCTTGTCTCCCTAACGGACGATAAATATAGAGGAGTTTTGGTAAACCAAACTTCATAAAATTCTACGATCCTAAATTAAACTAAACATACAGTAACTCGCTGATAATGTGCTTACTTCTGACGCGAAGCAAATGTATCCACGTCACAATTAGTATTTTATTTTGCCATCAATGACAGGTAGTATGAAGTATAAGTCATGTTTCAACTCCGCCCATCTAAGGATAAATACGCTTTTACACAACCTAGTAATTTCGGTGGTGAATCTTTTTGCTGCAATAAAGTTTGTTGCTACATTGGTTATAGATGGTTACTAGAAGGATCATCAATGCCCATTTGCTCTATGAGGAATAGCTAGCCGAAGAATGTCTTGAGAAACGACAGCAGTTTTTCCAATACCCTTAATGGTGAAAAACGTGATAGGTGTGACAACTCAGTTAATTCCGGGCATTGTCAGAACGGCTGGGATATGGTGCTGTATGCAGTGAGAAATCATTTTAACTATTTTGCGTAGTTTTCCAACAAATAAAGATAAAAAAATTACAGTTGTCTTTCTACTTAGGGTAAAATATTTAGTCCTGAGTATCATATCCGTCCTCTTCACATTCTAGTCTGTAGGCAAAATTGCCAATAAGATTGGTGAATTCCGACAAATGTTGGAAGGTCCAAGCCCTTCGGTGACCTATGAAAAAAAGTTTTTTTCTATAATTTAATTGTGATTTTCTTAAGTTTGAAATTCTACCAAACTTTCTGTGATGCCCGGTCATGTGTATGGCCAACTTCGGCAAGGAAACTGTTCAACAGAAACTGTTTTCTTTTTCCATTAAAAATAATACAAAATAAATTGAAGACACAAAGAGGTTTTAATTCCATAACTATCAATCAATTTTACATCAAATATCGATCATCAGTTGTGATGACTGATTACCAGTATCGCCAACTGCAACGATAAGTTTCTATATCGCCAACTTAACGTTTTTGCTACGTTATGTAAACGACATGTCAAGTCCTACAGAAAATGTATCTGGGAGCTCATGAAATATATGGGCGGCCCTATTATAGAAAGATGATATTTTCAGAGGAAGGCTATTGAACGACAACACTAGAGGAAACGGTATATTATCCACTTCTTCTCCAATTCTCTCCTGGGGCCACGGTGACTCACTGGTAGAGCGCTGGTGCATGGGGTCCTTGGTTCGATCCCAGCTCGCATCAAGTGTAATTTGTGGACAAACACCATGTGCGTGGATTTTCTCGGGATTCTCCCATTTCCTCCCACTTCCTTCATTCCACCATTTTATTCATTTCTTATCACCGTCTCCTTTAGCCTAGTCGGCATAACCGTGGGACGTAAAACTTAAATTTCATTTCATTTCATTTCTCCTGATATGTCTACTTCTAAAAGGGAATAAATTTACTCAAAGGTTTTGTTCTGGGTATCCCCATCCATTGAATTGTCTTTTCAAATTGTGAACTTCTGTCCAAAGTTTTAGTTGCAAACTGAATTTAACATTTCAGCTTTTTTGTCGATCCTTGCTAAAATTTCAATGACCCATTTAGCATCATATACCTCATGTGGGAATCTTTGGTATCTGAAGGGTCTCTGGTTTAATCCCATGCCATGTGTGGTTGAAATATTGTCTTCGTTTATTTTCTGTAGTTTTTTTGTTTCCTTCTACTATTTTAGTTTCACAAATCCTTTTATCCTTGTTTATCGTATGTTCCTTGTAGTCTAAGCAACACAGACACATGTAGTCATGTGAGGATGTCATTTCATTCCCAATTGTAATACGTAATTTGATACCAAGTGTTCTTTTTTAAAAAAAATACTAACCTGTAGTGGGCTTCTGGTTATTATATTATTATTATTATTATTATTATTATTATTATTATTATTATTATTATTACTCTATTTATATTGTTGGTATTACATCCAACAAGTTCCATTGTACACTTTTTGTCTTGTGTTTGCATTTAGTCTAACAAGCTTATTAGATTCTGTATTATAAAGAAGCAAAAATCATCTCACAATGCGTGTGGAACATATTCCTGTATTATATACATACCCAGTCTCATTAGTTTTGTCATAATTAACCATACTTCTGTTTGACAATCTTTAGTATTAAACTTTAAAAAAAAATCTTTAAGTTATCTTTGCTGTAACCCCTCTCTATTCGTGTTATTTTTTCGTCTTTGTATATCTATATTTTTTTCTTTCTTTGTTTCTTTGTGACCATTATAATAAAAGAAATAAAAAAAGAAAAAACTCTCCGCTGTCATATTTCTAATTCACAATTCAATGTTGGAGAATATTAATTAATGTAATTTGAGGTATTTGCATTATATTATGTTATTCGCATTTGGAGGCCCTTAGTTCTTCATTCTTAGCGAAAGAGGTGTCTTAACAAAACAAAACCCCATCGTAGCTTCTGTTTTTTTTGTTTGTTATTTTTAAATGCTAAAGTAAAACATTGTATAAAAGAATATAAAATATCATTTTCTCTTAAAAACATAACTAATGAATGTATACATACAATAATATTCTTTGGTCTATTTTTTTAAAAATAATCATAGTGGGCTCATTATTTTTTTAATTATTATGTTTCTTTATCTTTATTTTCATTATTTTTATATTACTCTTCTATCCTTTTGTGTTTATTATGTTTGGTCCATGGATGTAAAAGCTTGAGAGGAGTAATTACACTATATATATATATCCTTTGAGACTGGATATGAAGGAAGAATTCAAAGATTCAAAAGAGTATATTTATATTCTTCATTCATAAACAATTGGAAAGAACCTTTTTCTATACAAGGTTTATTTATGCTAACGATCAAGCAACGCACTTTCGCCTCAGATATTTCCATTTAAACCCATATATATATGTTGTTTTCAATATGCTGTGCCAATGTGTATTCAATATCACGTAGACATGTAATATAAATACAAATATTATTAAGCTCTTCTCCCAGTAATCCGACACTTTTACCGATTTAACACACCGCTTTGCAAGGAATGGCCGGATCAGCGAGACTGCAGGGGAGTTTTTTTTCTTATTATTGTATTACTAGCAGAATGCCTGTTGTTTGCACGGGGAGAATATGTTTCATTTCGAACATAAAGGCCACCAAAACTGTCACCAATCAATTTAGGGACCACAAAAACCATGAATTCCACACTAATATACAGGGTGGGCCATTTTAATTAATCCACGGAAATATCTGAAAAATGATAAAACATAGAAGAAATTTTTGAAGTACACGTTATATATTGCTAAGGGGGAAAACCAATTCCGCCAAAAGTACCCCTCCTCGCCCCCCTAAATGGGGGTAACGGGGGGTAACTTTGAAATGTCAAATGGGAACATGGGTCGAGTAATACCTCGTTTGAAAGGTCTTGAAAAACTAAGTAACGCTGTACCAAAAGATGTTTCATATTGTGCACCAGTTTCAAAATGGCCGCCATGATATGGTTCGGAAACTCCAGTACCCGTAGTATGAAAACCATGGAAGGTAAATGAATGGAACAAAATTGAAATACGTAAATATCATAGGGCATATCGAATGATGTAATCCCTGTGATCCCAGTGGCCTCCCTGAAGGGGTCTTGTGGGCTAACTTCAAAATTTCAATGTCCGACCGGACAACGGTTCGGGCGTACGCTTGACCTACCCAATGCTGTTTGGAAGGCAGACTTCATGCATAGAGAATTGGTGCACTAAGTTAACGCGGATGGCCACAGTTACATTTTGATTAACTATTAGTATTCATGTCATATTGTGAGCTTGAGGGACGAAACGGTGTGTACGTATATCCCCGAAATGCTTTCTGAATAACCAGCACGCATTGCATAAAAGTTTCTCTTTTTTTAGTCACTACAGCGTCATCCTTACAAACAAATGTTTCAACCACACCATACCTATTTGTAAGGTTAGACTTAATTTACGAATTAAAGTAGAGCTCTCGTTTGAACTTTCACTTTACTTTCCACCCCACTCACTACAGAGCGCACGGAGAGATTATTTTGCAGGACTTGGATTTCTCTTTATACATTATGGCAATTTTACTCTAACATTTTTATCTCTGTTGTATTATTCTCGAGCCTTGGAACGCCTCCGTGGGTTTCCTATTTAATTTTCGTTATTTTCATTTATGTCTAACCGTATTCATACTATGGGCACTAGACGTTTTCTTAGACACAGTCACCATGTCTTTGCGATCATTTTGAAAACGGTGTCTCATGTCGAAAATTTTCTTACAGAAGCTGTTTGATATTAATTTGTCTATGTAACGTGATATTACTCGCTTCAAGTTGCTATTTGAAATTTTCAAGTTGGCCCCGGATACCTTTCAGTTGGCCCTTGGAGTCACCCCGACAACACCTCTCGATGGGCCTTACGTCAGTTACCTACACCAGTTTTTCTTCTGTTGATTTATCTCCAATCGCTTTCATACTACGGGTACTAAACCTTTTCTCTGACATGGATACTATGTTTTGGCGGCCTTTTGAGAACACTGCCATTTCACTTCAATCGTTTTCTCCTGCAAGATGTTAGATTTTGCAAGATTTATCGAACGAGGTACCACTCGACTCATGTTACTATTTGAAATTTTGAAGTTAGCCCACAAGACCCCTTTAGGGAGGCCACTGGGATCACAGGGACCACACCGTTCGATATGTCCTATGATATTTACGTATTTCAATTTTGTTCCATTCATTTACCTTCCATGGTTTTCACACTACTGGTACTGGAGTTTCCGAACCATATTATGGCGGCCATTTTGAAACCGGTGCACAATATGAAACATCTTTTGGTACAGCGTTACTTAGTTTTCCAAGACCTTTCGAACGAGGTATTACTTGACCCATGTTCCCATTTGACATTTCAAAGTTACCCTCCGTTACCCCCATTTAGGGGGGGCGAAGAGGGGTACTTTTGGTGGAATTGGGTTTCCCCCTTAGCAATATATAATGTGTAATTGAAACATTTCTTCTATGTTTTATCATTTTTCAGATATTTCCGTGGATTAATTAAAATGGCCCACCCTGTATATGTCGTTTTCAATTATTTTTACATTTCACTATCCTCCTTAGGAGTACTGATGGGTGCTGGATTTGGATTTAAACTGGCATCAGAAGTGTCACTATTTATCTCAGGACCCCGAAAACTATGGATTCGACATTAATGTCTGCCATTTTCGATCATTTACATATATATATATATATATATATATATATATATATCATATCCCTGTATAGATTGCCTATTTCAAGGTATGTATTAATCGTTTTAAATCTAATGTAAAATGAGTTGATGGTCTTATTGGCTATTTCGTTAAATAAACCAATAATTTTTCGTAAAAACCAAGTAAGTGCCAGGTGTACATCCTGTGAAGGAGTTTGGCTTGTATAGCTTGTGAAGTTTTTCGAATGCTTAATCCGGAAGTTGTGGGAAATTTCTACTGCTTTCGGCTTTAGTAGAAAGAATAGCCTGGAGATCAAATACTTCTTGGAAAGCTTAATTGATTGCGGAAAATATCTTCATCTTGGCTATTGCCGTTCTTACTGTATGACGAACAAGGATAAAACCGTAAGTAGTTCATTTTTGCCATTTCCAGTGTCAATAAAAGATTATGAAAAAGGATGGTTCCTATTCTTAGAACGCTAATTTGATTCTCGCTTTCTTATCGTTTTATGTCTATCTCAAATTAATAATAAAACCGGACGTTGTAGTGGATTTGTATCACTTCCGGTTTTTAGTAGAAAGTTAAGGATGAAGATGGAATGTTTTCTTGCAATCCTTACTCGATTGCAGAAACCTGCTTCTCGCTGTCATTATTTTTGCTGTATCGTGATCAACGCAAAAACCGGAAATGGTTGATTTTTAACACTTTCGGTTTGAATATCACATTCATCAATAAACTCGATTTTTAACGTTTGCCGCTTTACATTCTGACCAAGAAAGAAACTGGTCAAGTGCTATATATGAAGTATTGGACTGTATGTTTCGGAGACTTGGACATTACAGAAATTAAAGAAAAAATATTTAGGGAGCTTCGGAATGTGGTGTTGAAGGAAGATGGAGAAGATAAAATGAACGATGAGAGTAACAAACGAAGATGTTTTGAAACGGGTAGGAGAGAAGAGGACACTTCTAGCCAGCATCCTCCGTAGGAAGGCCAATTGGATTGGACACATCTTGCGAGGAAATTGTTTTCTTCATAGCACCACAGAGGGAAAGATGGATGTAAAGCGAGGAGTAGAAAGAAGAACACAACCGCACAACTAATCGATGATTTGAAAGAAGATTGGGAGTCAAAAGAGGAAGCTGAATATTGATTAATGTGGTACAAACATTTTCAGGCCTGGACATTAAAATAAAATAAAAAAACTTCATTTGTCCCTGAAGTTGCCAAATAAGCAGCGTAATCACACAGGTCTGCAACCAAAAAGCTGTTTGCATAAGTTCAGCTGATTTTTACGCTTCTGGGTGCACCGAAGTCGAAAATGAGCCCCGTTCCTTCCTGGTACCTCAAGTTTTTGCACAATCGAAATGTAGCGTGGTTAAACAGGTAGCTGGAAATCGCTAAATTGCAAATGCATAACACAGAAATAAAAACGAACATGGAAGATTAAATATATTTGTGCTCCCCGAAACATGAAAATACATGTATATTGTTCCGGATTGGGATCACTGACACATATCGTAATGCGTCATAAATGAGAGTAGGAGATTACAAAGGAAAACCAAAAACAAGAAATCTGTTCATAAAACGAATTTAGTAATATTACATCTTAGATTTGTAAAACGTTGGGAAGTAGTTCTGGCTACACTGTTTGTTGCTCAAATACTACTAGTACGCGGGTTTTTGTTGGCCGTGATATTAGGAAACTCATCCGACAAAGACTTCATCAGTTCAATTACTTCAACTCAAAAAGAGGCTTGGGTTGCCTTTACTTTGTCATCAAAACGTTTTGGGAAACCGAAAGGACCCATAGTACAAGGAAGTGGTGGAAAAAATGTTGCACGTGTTTCGAAAGCTTGGTTGCTCCATGAGCTTAAAAGTCCATTTTCTCAACTCTCACCTTGACTACTTTCCTGACAATGTGGGAGCAGTGAGTGAAGAGCAGGGGGAGCGTTTCCATTGAGATATTAAAGAAATGGAACTACGTTATCAGGGGAACTGGAGTGTTACGATGATGACAGACTACTGCTGGATGTTGTTTAGGAATCTTCCGGCAGTCACCTACAAAAGGACAAACTCCAAATGAAGTTTCACCTTTAGAAAAAGATGGTTTCACAAGCAATCTGATTGAGAGTGGTATTACTTTTTTGTCTTCGCGTGTTTCTGTACATAAATTTGTGTTACGCTGTTAATGATGTTTCTGTAAATCGCATATTTGTGTTCATATTTTTGTTCAACATTGACCACGCGTTTGTTCGAGGCCCAGTCTTCCCAGGACAAAACAGTTGTCATTCCTGGATTCAGCGCACCCCAACATATACGAATCAGTTAACTAAACCGAAACAGCTTAGCATTTTTTATTTTTGCAGACTTGTGTAATCCTCTCCCAAGCTGATGATGATCCATCAAATAGCACTTGAGATATATATTTTTTTTGTCTCCTGGACGAACAAACACGCACACGGACAGATAGCGTAAAAATACAGGGTGACTCAATAAAACTTCCCACATTTTTAAAGGCTAATAACCCAAAAATATTGTAGATAGAAACTAGTTTCTTCAAAAATGTAAAATGATACTTTATATTTTTTAAGTTACTTTGTTCTGGTTTGAAATTACTCTTTTCTGTTGTGTTTTTGAAATGACTTAACAATTTACAATACAGTTATCGAAAGTAATACCGAATAAAACATCCCGTCTTTTGATCACCTTTAGGGCTACCAGAGGAAGGGAGAGAGGAGTGGATATCGTCACTTCCGCTCACCACTCTCCTGCCGTTTTCAGTCGTCATTTTGGTTTAGTCAGGAACTTATATAGTGCATACGCAGTCGAAATGTTTTTCAAAAGCAGCAGTCCTATGATTACAGTTGCAAAGAGCTTTTCACTTAAAGTTTAGTTTTCCACATAATGAAAATGTTTGTGATCGGAAGACTATCTTGCAGTGGATCGAGAATTTCTGAACAACGTGGAAAAGGAAATGTGGCCGGCATACTGCAGCTGTTGGGCTTCCTAGGGAGAGTGTAAAAAGAATTTTACAAGATCTGCAGTAGTAACAAACTGTATCAATATCATTTTATACTTTTGAATAAACAACATTCTATCTGCAATACTTTTTATTTTATTAGGCTTTAAAATGGCGATTTTATTGGGTCAACCTGTATAAAGGAGTTTTGATAAGCTAAACTATTTTTAAAATTTTAACTCTCTCAGTGATCCGACACATTTCTTTGCAAGAAATGGCCGGATTAACGTAGTGTAGTTTTTTAGTTGTAAAAACGAAATGAAATTTTTAAGTTTTGCTGCCATGTTTATGCCGGCTAGGCTTAAACGAGACGATGATCATGAGAAATTAATGAAATGAAGAAAGTAGGGTGAAATGAGAGAATCCCGAGAAAACCAACGCACACGGTGTTTATCCACAACGAAACTCACTTGGCATGAGCTGGGATCGAATCAAGTACCCCATGCACCAGAGATGAACGCTTTACACTGAGCCACCGCGGTCCGTTCTTTAGTTGTAGCTTTACTGTTTATTTCGTGCTATTTATTGCTTGTTAGAGATCTAACGTAAAACGAACGACTGATGGTTATGTAAGTTATTTCGTTACTTCATTTTTGTTAATTATTAAAGAAAAAAATCAATCTTTTGCTTTGAGTTTTGCTGTATAGAAATACTCATGGGCCTGTTTACAAATGGTTCTACGTATTAGTAATGAATGCAGTGGAGTAGATGGTGTGTATTCGTAGATATTATTACAGTAACGAAAAAATGTACTTTGTAAGCAGTTTGTCCTTTTCTCTGAAGCCGCGACCTACATTGTAGGAACGTGACTAATTAACTTTGTTAACAAAAGGAATTGAGAGGTGCAATGTTCGCAGAAAGTTAGCTCCGAATCGAATCCTGATACAAATACAGTGAGTGTAATTATCTCTCGAGGATAAAACGACACAAATGTCATTACCGAAAGGAATTCAGTTCGAGAATTGTTATGATTACTAGCATTGTCTTCTGGGAAGACGAGACGAATCATTTGTTACATGGAACAACTAGTGGAAAGCAGGGTCATTTATGTATATAAAAGACGAATTGCGCTGAGACATGTTGATTAATGCATACTCTATTGGCGTTTTGTATTCAAATGCATCTGCCACATGGGTTTGATGTGCGAAATTGTACGATTGTATTAATTCTATAGAGAATTCAGTTTAATAGGTTACATGGTGACCGCTTATTAGCAGTTACAAGTGTTGCAGAAAAATTCTCTCAGTGGTTAACCACATGTAAATTATGATTATTTTCGTGTTGATGTTCACGATTTGGCGCTCTCAGAATTCAATCAACGTTAGTATTATTGCATCAGTAGTAATGTTGAAAATACACATACATGAGGTATACAAGTTTGCATTACAACGGTTTAGTTTTCAATCAGTGCATTGAATTATCCCTGCTTTGTTCAAACAAATTATATTGTATCTTCCTGAGACGGCCAACCGATAGAGCAATCATATAAAATATAGTGTATTGCTCGACATAATTTTCCACACTCGGTATATACTTGCATTATTGCTGGAGACGCTGATTCATCTGGAAATCAATCTATATATTAAAATGCTAGGTTTATATGTTTGTGGCCAAGAAAAGTTTATGTTTGTGGCCAATCCTTTCTACAGTGAGTTCTCGGGAACCATAGGCTCTAGAAAGATTTTTATCAAGACGTCTTTCACTTGTGTCTGTAAAGGGACATGTACAGAGATTGTGAGGAATAACAAGGAGATTCATGCCCATATGTGAACGATGCACTGTGTAGACAGCACAGCTTCAGCTAATACATCCTTAAAATGCACAAATCACTTATCACATCACATGCTGAATGATTTATAATTACAAAATATATTCTAATATTGTAACAAATGTTTCGCCTTATATAATCATGTTAATAATGCATTAGTAATTTATTAGAGTGAAAATAGTGGCTGTATAAATTAATTGCACATTTTCATTTGTTGGAAATCATATCACACATTTGACGTAAATTTCAAATTAAGGTAACAAATTGTTTGGTTATTTACTTACCATCTTCACAAACATTTATGATATATTATTAGAACAAAGCAATAGCATATGTTGTACTAACTTTAGTATTATGTAGCTCGTGCTGATACTGAATAACTGCATATTTCCCTTGACTTCATGAAAAGGGCGGTAATGTTGCTTGCGGAATGTGCTGTGTAATTCAGCTGATTGTTTTCTGTATTCCACAGTATTTGCGTTCAAAATGGAAACAAGAATCACAGTACTTATTTTGTACATTGCTCTATTTATGAATACCATTTTTCTTGATCCCATTTATGGGTTTTGAAAGGAAAACAATTAAAAAGAAAATAAAGTATACCTTTTAGTGATGATGGATGTAATGCAACATCGCATTTACCTGTTTCTCAATGGCATGCGACAGTTGTAGTAGATTAGATCAAAGGTATTATTACAATGTACATCCCTGTATTTATATTCCTGTGTGGTGGTGGTGGTGGTGATGGTGAAGTTGTGAAAATTCAATGATATATCTTAAATCTAAAAAAAGGGGTAAAACCAAGGAGAATGGGACGTGAAGTATGCGATGTTAACGAAAGCGGGCGCCAGATAAATAAGGTTGGAAACCACCATCTTACATCTTGATTTTATTCTTGTGATATTCTTCCTGAGACTGGGTTTTAATGAAACAGGCTCAGGTTTTCGTTGATCAAATCAAAATTACATCAATTTACTTTTGACTTTTTTTTAAGCTTCCTTGCTTTGTGTTATTAGTAATGCCCGAACTAATTAATCCTCTGAGATTTTAACGAGGAATACGATGTAAGCAAAGTGATAACGCCTATTATGGGAACGATATAGAGGAATATGGTGCAAAGAAGCTATCTCCTGTATAACGATATAAATTGTTATAGTTCATTGAGATAGTCCCTAAAGCATCATTACACTGAAAATGTAACTGGACACTACTTAAAAACTAGGCTTCAGAGCAAGAAATTGGATGACCGTTCTCACCGAAATATAGAACAATTCCATATAGTTCACAAACTTATGTTTCGATTCCCATCGTAACTACTTTACCAGCTATCTTTTGTATTCTTTGTAACCCAATTCTGTCAGTATTCCATCAAACAAATATCCTCTTTGTGGTATTTATATTCTTAGTTAACATACCACTCCAGAGTTGGTAGTCATATTTTTCCATTAAAGTTCGTTACACGCTCTTTGATATATACAGGGTGCATTAAAAAACCCAAGGTCATGGGTCAACTCCATTATGAGTAAAAATTCGAAAAATTCGAAAGAGAGAAAAGTTGTTCAAAATAGATAGTTTTAAAAGTTAAAATGGTGGAATTTTTTCCAATCGCACCAACCGTTTCGGCTCCATACTAGTAAGACCCCCTATGTTAAATGAAAAATCAATATTTCCAGTACACTAATCTGTTCGAGTGGAATATAAGGACACGCAAAAATTATACAAGGAATGTGCACATTGTTCACTTAGAACATCTCGAATCCGTTTCGCTACAATGCTGTACTGTTTTTATGATGAGGACTCAAGGGAACGGTCTGCTGAAGTAGCAACATGATTTTTCATATTTTCACTCATAATAGAGTTGGTCTAGGGCCCTGGACTTTTGATACACCCTGTCTGTTTATACGCCTAATGTTGCTTTGCTAGTCATATATTCGCTTGACAGAAAAAATATTTTTTTTCCATAAAATTCGATGTCGTATTATGAGGGTCAGTCAAATGAAAACTGAACACCCTCCATAAAACACATTCAGTTTTCATAAGAATGTGTTTTATGGAGAGTGTTGGGTATTCATTTGACTGGCCCTCATATTTAAAATACATGCTTATAAATTAATCCGGCTCATTACAATGTAGCACTTAGTGACGTCACCGATGACTGAGAAGGAAGTTTGGTCCAAATTCGCTGCTGTTTAACTGGTCATAGATGTTGAAATCAGGAGGTTGAGTGGACCAGAGGAGAAAGATGTTAAAGATTATTTTTATGTTCCTCAAACCCCGTCCAAACAGGTGTTGACGCTTTGTCATATTGGCAGTTGTTTGAACAAGATGTGTTACATACATGAGGAAGTACTTCATGCCCTTTATTGTCCACATTATCACTGGTAGTGTTTCGTCCTTTCAGAATATTAATACCATGAAATAGCAGATAAGTCTCCAGTCTCCTCCATGTTTAACGGCGTGTAAGACGCTGTCCGGAGCTCTTATCTCCATGGGCTTCAGCCACATATATACTCGGCCTTTTCGTGGAAACAAGGAGGAAATTTTTCGTTGGATCATATTACTTTTTTTTCAGTCGTTAGCGGGCCGGGTTTTATGTTTTCGGTACCATTTTTTGCGTGACCGCATCAGCGGCAGTGATCGTAGGTTTAGAAATCGTTATCCGACCACAAATATTTACGTTAAGCAGTTCTTGGTAGAGTGTGGTTGTAGAAACTGGTCGTTGTAGATTCTAATTTAATGGACTTCTTTTTGAATGTCTTCAATATTGTGCGATTCCAATCACCTAGATCCCATCCATTATTAATTTTCTCTGATGGTATTGTACCAAGAACTGTACGTATACCTTCATCATCTTGGAAATTGTTGTTCTTCGTGTACCTTAGGCGCTGGCAGTTTTGATACACTTATTCTAAATAATCGTGCACCCATAATTTGTCCTGTTTGAATATCGGGGCAACGTCTGACCTTACACACCACTGCTTACTACACCCCATTGCATATTAGTCGCTGTCTACTTACTACACCGTCTCACATACTACTCGCTATCTCCCAACGTATAGCTTAGTTCACGAATCTCTGCCGCGGTTGATGGCAAGAAAGAATTAGAATCGCGGCAGAGATTCGTGAGCCAGACTCTAACACTAACACGAGACAGTCACAATGCGTTAATGATCAATGTTACTTGTAAGTCATATATATTACATATTACATTATTCTGATAAGAAATACTACATTTGTATTATAGATTTCAAATCTTGTGCATTGTTTAAAAAAGTAAGCCGCAATTGTGTTTAAAATAAGTCGCTTTAAGTAAGATTTTTTTAAAAAAATGTAAAATGTATTAAATAATTGTCTCTCTCTTCTGTAAATGAGTCGACCATAAATCGATATTTTTTTCAGCCTACTAAACTTGTCTTTTCTCAATTTTATATATATTCTCTAACAAAATTTTAAACTTTTTTCTTTTATCATGACACAGCCCTAGAACTGTAAACATCTCACTAAAGCCCTTCTCATCATTTCATCCAATTACTTCATATATACTTTTAACATTTTCTCATTACGTTCCCCCAGCTAAAGACAATCCAGTCCCTCTGATAATAATGTGCTATTCATTTATATTTTAAAATCGAAATCTTATTATTTTTTTGTTAAAAAAATTTCCTTCCAGTTTTGTGTTCCTTCCGGGAATTGTTAGAAGACTAATTAATGCCAGAAGAGTTAACAAGGAAGTGGGAGGAAACTTATATTGTACTCTAGGATCTTTACTCTATTAATGGAAGACAGTGTAGTGAATAGTCGAGTAGCAAACTCTGATGTACCAGTCTGGATAATTATCTCGCGACGCAGACTATAGCGGGGGAAGAGGGGTGCGATTCCGAAAACATCGTTAACAGGAGGAATTTAGTCGGAAAATCCTTGTGCCTCTCGCTTTTCCGTTCGCTGCCTCCATCTCCCCCACCTCACACACACTCACACATACATACCAGGCTGGAACCCCCCTCCCCCCAAACACGAGTGCGTTTGAATAGAATGAATTTGTGAAACGCCGCTGATTGCAATTGCTATCGTCAAACACTGAATGAGTGAATGAATGAAAGCGCTTATGTGAGGTTGCAAACAAACCGAGTTTTGTAGGCTGCATTTGTGTTTATTAACGAAATTTGATTCTCTCCTTTTGTGTTCTGAATGAAGCTGTGGTATGTAGTTGTGATGATAATAATACGTGAAATTGTTGTTCGCTTGTTGCATCGAGATGCCAGAAAGTGTTCTCATTTAATCAACTCTGGCAGTATTCAGTTATTAGTCTATTTACAAATATACTGAATTGTAATTGACCACATAACAAAGCTACAGGAAATAGCTGAGATGACTGACTCGGCTGGATTGAGTGTTGAACCTTGACCTGTTTGTCGAAAGATAATAATTGATTCGAATCATGAGCATTGCACGGGTCAACTTATAAAACCAAGCTTCCTATACCGGTAGTATTTTGTCGTTGCTGAAAGGTCTTTTGTCCCAAATTGAGAAGCTCCCTCTGTTCTCACTATGGTTCTCTGCTAAACTCAAGCTTTCTGCGTCAGTATCAGAAGTATTTTGTCGTTACTGAAAGGTCTCTTGTCCCATTAAGAGGACCTGATCAAAGCTTTTCTATATTTATATATAAGTCAAAGTATATTTTCTATTTGACATTTATTATATACCAAATGACGAGAAAGGTCTTTTGTCCCAAATTGAGAAGCTCCCTCTGTTCTCACTATGGTTCTCTGCTAAACTCAAGTTTTCTGCGTCAGTATCAGAAGTATTTTGTCGTTACTGAAAGGTCTCTTGTCCCATCAAGAGGGCCTGATCAAAGCTTTTCTATATTTATATATAAGTCAAAGTATATTTTCTATTTGACATTTATTATATACCAAATGACGAGAAAGGTATTAAATCGTCTGTAATATTTCACACAGTCACTTTCGTGAGTGTATGAATTTTCTGACAAAATTTACATAAGCAGAAGTGTTGCCATCTGTTTTCAGCGTTCTCACACTTGTTCTCCGTGTATTTCAATTCAGAAACACTGTATCAGGTAGTTGATTTAACCGTCAGTGGAGTTGAAGTAGCACCGGCATGTGTTAAAATTTAACACAACTCGCAGGCAAGTACGGAGGAATTTATTTCGAGATGGTGCAGATTCAATATGAAGATAAATTATGAAATGAAATGAAATCTTTGTGTTTTACGTCCCACGCTTATGCCGGTTAGGCTAAAGGAGACGGTGATTATGAGAAATGAATGAAATGGTGGAATGAACAAAGTGGTAGGAAGCGGGAGAACCCCTAGAAAACCCCACGCACATGGTGTTTGTTCACCACAAAGTACACACAGCGCGAGCTGGGATCGAACCAGGGACCTCAAGCGCCGGAGGTGAACGCTCTACCACTGATGAGGATAAATTATATTAAAATTTGTAAAATCACCCCTAAAATTAAACTAAAATAGGGATTTTTGGAGGTCCGGACTCCCAGGACGTACCCTTGTATACGTCCCTGACAAGTAGAGTAACACAGCTATTGTGTTGCATTAATACAGGCATTTTAAAAGTCCCTATCACTGCGAAATTAAAATACCGCTAATTTTACAGTAATTATCTGCAAATAGATAAAAGATAATCGAAAAGTGGATCAAGACCTCCCTAGACGATGTTATTTTGCATGAGGTACCGTTATCACGAGTCACCTAGTAACTTTCCTTTTGCAGTTATTTAGAAACGCGAAAATAAATGCCGATTTTCTAAATGGCTGGAAATCGAAAGCAGATAAGTGAGTTATGATAACGGTATCTCACGCAGAATAATCTCTAGGGAGGTCTTGTTCCACTTTTCGATTAACTTATCTATTTGAAGATATCACATAATTACTGTACAATTAGCCGTATTTTAATTTCGCAGTGATGAGACCTCTTAATGTGTATCATGTGATAAAACTTTACAATAAGTGAAATTCCCTTTCTCCAAGTTTTCTTTACATCGGTTCTTATGATTGACACCTCTGCCTCAGAACACTGTCATACATTTGTAATCTATCTTAGCTCCCTCGTGGCTAAGCGGTTAGCGTACGCGCCTTTGGCGTGGGAGAACCGGGTTTGATTCCCAGCGGGAGCTCACGTGGTTCGGATTCCACGTTAATCAGTAGGTCCACGTCTCATATGGCCTCGCTGCTGAACGGGACGCTAAACTAAAAATCAACTCAACTTGTAATCTATCTATATACATAAAAATGAAAGTAATTATGTTTGTGACTTAATAACATTTGAACCACCCCATTCGATCTCGATCAAATTTTCAACATCGATGAGGTTGAAGCCTGGAATGATTTTTTAAAATCATTTCACTTTGATGGTGCAACTTAGGGGAGGAGGAGGGGGAGATATTATAAATATGATCGAAAATGGACTATATTAGTGTCGAATCCATAGTTTTCGAAGTCGCTGAGATGAACAATGGCACTTCTGATGCCATTTAAATCCAATTCAGCCCACAATAGTAATATTTAATGTTTTTGCGCTTCAGTAATAGTAAAAAAAGTGTCTGACTAACGGAACATATTACTATTTTTTTTTCTTATTTTAACCCAGCGAAGCAGGTAATTGACGCTAGTTACAAATAAATAAATGTAATAATAGAGTAAAAAGTGGTAAGCTAAAAAAAAGAGTCATTGGATTTTTTTTCTTAACTACTCGTCGTTTAATCTCTTCAGCGTTGGAACAATCACCTCGACTATATAAATGCTTTTATCTGTATAATGCAATATCACACGTGGTGTGCGGAGTCAACAGTGGTGTTAATGTCCCCGACCATGAATCTCGTGGACATATGGAAGACTGGTGGAAGGAATTTTCTCATTGTGTGGTCAGTTCGTGCGAAGAACGTATAAAATGGCTGCTGAGACACGGCATAAAACAAAGCGAACAAAAAAACACACTAGTGCATTTTCTCATGGTATGTATGTGTGGCACTGAGGAACCTAGATCTAAGAATGCGGGATGTAGAGGCGATTTAGATTGAGCGTGACACTTTGGAGTCTGCTGGAAAAGGCTGAGAGGATGTTCTCCAGCGCTTGAAGTCTCTGGAGAAACGGCGTTAAGACTAGAACTTCACTTCGCGGCAGCGTGCTTTGCCTTTTGCGTGACTTGCCTACGTAAACACTGGAAACTATCACCTTGACAAAAATTTAGTACATGCATCGTATTCAGTTTAAGATTTATTTTCTGTCTTTAGAGAATTCTGTAGTTAGGAAGTAGTTACGTTGAAAAACAAACATTAGGCTCCTGGCAATTTTTATTTCAAAGACTTCTTAGTTTGATTGCTTTTTTAAATATTTACTTGCAAGATTAACAGGAGGGTCATTATATAAAGTTGTTTATAGTATTTCGCGTTACAAGTTTGATAGGGTATTTTTGTAAGCTTCGTCTCAAAGCCTTGCTTGTGGGGGCAGAAATTGAATTCGAACGGCATCGGGATGTATCACTATTGATCTGACCGACCCCGGATTGGACACTAATGTTGGTGGTTTTCGATTATTTTTCGTTGCCAACGCTCTCGCCTTTTGTGCGAGCGGTCCTATATTAGTTGGAAACATCCAAATCATGCTAAAGCCATGATTATGCTTGCTGTCAAGTTCTCTGGAATAAATAATAGTGTTAAGTTTTGTCATAATTCTAACCGTCAATAATGTGGCAATGGTGTGTAGCAGACATCTTTTTTTTTTTTTTTTTTCGTGGCAAATGGATCAAATTAATTTTCGCGAACTATAGGGTAACAGGTCCTTTCTGTCACTGTTAACACTTCACCAATGTTAAAGTAGCACGTAACTACCAAGATATCTTATTTGCAAGAAAAAAACTAGCTTGCATTATACTTTTTAAGATTGGCCAGAGAGTATTTTGTTAAATATTCAGATAACACACTGTTGACCACCAACTCACAACAACATACGATTCGTTTTCTTTATTGTTTCCATAATTTTATGCAGTATGGATATAAAAAAGTCAATTCAAGCGTAGCTGGAAGACAGCTCAGCCAGATTTTTCGTTTTGAATTTCATTTCAGCCTTGGCTTTTCAGCGGCTGGTTTGTTACATGAGGAATGTTGTGATATTTGTTTCCTCGTTGGAAGCTTCGTGTTATATACAAAGCGTGCGAAAATGTGTGTGCATACGAGACATACAGATAGAGACAAAGAGAGTGCAGAAATTGCTAGTAATTCATCCGCAAGAATTTCTCACGTCTTCATAACGTCGCGTAGAGGAGCGGCAGAAAATGTCACAGGTTTCTTATGGCCTAGAAAGAAAACGTCGGATGTGAAGACATATTCCAGGAAGTGGTGGAAGAATTTAATAATCTTTCTCTTCTTTTGTGCTCATAAACAATGGCACTGTAATGAAACTCTGTGCATTCTACTGCAAAGCATATATAAATAAGGTGTATTTCTTGTTTTTCGTTCTTGCTGCTAAGATTAAATTGAATAGAGAGAGGAAAAAAGAAACATAATATTTGATGTATGTGTATATTGTTTTTGTATTATTTAAGGCGAATTAGTTTGTTCGTGAGTTGGCTATAAATAGGAAGTTTTACAGTTGTGGAACATGTCAATATAGTGATGCAAAAATTAATATATTTAAGTGTGTTGAATTTAGTATGACAGTATGCCGATATGACAAGACATTTATATATATGCGTCGTGTCTGTGCAACTGTCAGTAATTTTATAGACTCGAAAATGCGCGAGAATTCTTGGCGCCTAGGGCCTACTATCTGGCTTGTGGCACTCATCCCTTTGAGATAATCGAGGTTTGCTACTTCTTTCGTCCAGATAGCTCCCCAGTTTTCCTCACGATGCTAGGTAGACATCGCAGTGACAACTTCATCTAGTGAACACGAACGGTCATCCATTTTTCCTTTGACCAGATCCGGCACTTCTTGAGATCGATGATCTTACGGGAAGCAGCATCCAGTGCTGTTGGGAAGTGGATAGAGAATATTAAAGACTGACAAATGAAGAATTTAGAATCAGGTAGCTCAGGACCCAGAGATGTATTTCTTTCTTGCTTTATTTATTTGTTTACATGGTTCTTCCTGAATACCATAATTCAGCGAAATTTTGTATTTTATTATATGCGAATCGAACCAAATATCTGTTTAATTATCACCTCACTGTTTAGTATAGTCTTTTTTATAGTGTCTTGTTTCGGAAATGTTATCTACATCATGAAAATTCTGTTTCGTCTTGTGGGAAACACTGCTTTTCCTAAACTTTTTTCACATTGTAAAAAAAAAAAAAAACTAACTTTTGATATAGGAAAATAATAATATGCTATTTTTATAATGATGTGCTATGTAAAAAAAAATGCAGTCATGCGCGCCGACTACGTGCGTGCTCCGGGGCTCCTACAAGATTTTTAGTTTGAACCCGGGCTTGAACCCGTTTCTCTTGCGTTTAAGTCAGCCGTATTACCGATTGAGATAGGGCAGCCCCAACTTATCCTTATAGTGCCGGCTTATTTTACTTTATCACAGCACAGCCCTTTATGACACTGTTCATAACGGATTTTAACTAAACATATATCAATCAAATACCAAGACTTTCATGGAAACATGTAGGCTAATACGTCGCGCCATTGCACCCACATAAATTTTCGAAAGTCGGCGCCGTTGAACGCAGTTACATTGTAGAATGTTTCTTAGTAACTTTATGAAGACAGTACATTCTTCAATTGGTTAACAATAAGAATGGATATTCTTGACTGACAAAGAGAGCAATAGGGTTAAACAATGCCAAAATAAGAAATTAGCAACATTTAAAATAATATGAATTCTCTCTCTTTTATCCAATGGAAACATTTTGATGTCAGTATGATTTCTAAGGAAATCGCAAACGCATGACACTCTGACTTCTGAGTAAGACGAAAATCCTTCGATGTTCGAGAATAATTTGTTGAAACAATACAAGGGCTTCTAATTCAGTTCCCAGACTTTTAGTCTTGGAATCCTCACTGCAGGTATATGAAGCATCAATCATGATGGTGTCACTGAGTTACTGCTCACCTAAACCCAGGCATTATTGAGTGAGACGCGATTGCGTACGGAGTGCCTTATGAGTCGTGTCGGGTTGTGGGGTGCTTGAAACAACGAATGTGTGTGTTAATTCTTTTTAGCTGCTATAGCAGCGCACGAAATGTCGCAAGTAGCCTTCGTTGTTTCATCAAAGAGACGTGCAAACACCTAGTGATTTTTGCATTTGGAAGCTTGAAGAGCGTCCGCAGAGGAATACCCCACGAATTTAATATGGCCGTCATCGGAGGAGAGGGAAGATTTCTGAACCATTGAGTGTAAAGATGATATGAGTTATGGGGGCTTTCTGAGTTACATACCATTGCTATACATATCATCGTGTATACATTCTGATATACATCTCAATTCACTTACAAATGAATTTTGGAAATTGCCAACCCAAATAGATAAAGTGAGGAACTTTTGTATTATTACATGCTTCTCTTCAAACGTTGGACATAAACACTCATAATCTGCTTTACGTTATTTTTTTTAACACAAATACAAATATCTTATACACTTATAGGACATTTGAAGGTATCACACCGAGTATATAATGCAAGAGTGATGAGTTGAATGTAGAGAGAGTGAATCTTTTATTGAATCGGTGAGTGTACAAACTGTAAATTTGGTGTGTTGTGGCTTTTCCATCTAATTCGTTGGGACAAATTTCCCAACTATATCTCGAATTGTGGGAAAGAGGAACATTTTGCTAGTACATGTTTTCTCTTCAGTTATGTCAAGTAGATTATGAGTATGATACGTAGAGCTTGGCTACTTTCTTTTGTGTGAATATAAATCTGATAATGTTTAATAGAAGTGAGGTTGGAGATCATAGATACACTAAAAAGTCTTCATATCTCCAAGTAATAAATAGCAAATACGTTAAGATATTCAACCTTACATGAACAAATTATTCCTTGTGAGTTTTAGTTTGTATTAATTGATCTATTTTCTTTATTTTTAGGTGAGCCTGGTGTATACAACGTGGTGCATTTCTTTTGGTAAAGTACTGTATTGTTTCGTCTAATAAAAATATGAGTTAAATAATAAAATGATTAAGTGGTTATTGAAATGATAATGGTAGTATTTTAGCTTCAGTATTTTAATTGATATTTTTATATATTGGATGTATAAAATAATGGATGATTGAGAATGTTTTTATGTGGCATATTGGTAAAGAATATATTTAAATTATTTTTATGCCTTGAGTGATATGAAGATTTATATAATATACATAATAAATTGTATTTGCTGCTAAATAATAAGACAGGTAATGACGAGAAATAAATTTAATTACATAATGTTATTAACATGAGAATATCGGTAGTATAGTGGAAAGAATACAAAATACAAAATGAAATAACAAAAAATTTTGTCTATTTATTAGAAACCATTATAACCAATGGAGTGGAAACCATTTTAACTACAATCAGCCAGGTATAAACCAAAATATTTAGCAAGGAATGTTTGAAAGAAAAACTTGTTATTTGGGGTGAAAAGACCATGTTGGTGGTGACTGTTGATGTGCATTCTAAAAGGAAGTCAGCCAAGATCCAAAGGATAATTTTAATTTTTAATATTACAAATAATTATTTAAAAAATATAACACATTTATATTAAACATAACAGTCTCGTATCATGTTTTCTGCGGTCTGACTTTTATCTTTCTTTTTTCCCATTCGTCTCTCAATTCAGCTAATTTGTAATAAAAATTTTAACTGAGTATTTACGAAATATTTTCTGCTAAAAGTACTGTCGAACAGTGCAAAATTCTGTGTGAAATTCATGATACTCAATGAACTTTAAAAAGTTCGTTACTGAATTCTCTATGTCTCTCTGTGTGTGTGTCTGTTATTTGCGAATTTTTCAATTTTGAGCCCCCCTTATTCGATAGAACATCAAAAGCTATCTGAGAAAGTGATGTAATTTTTTGTTTAGCATCACTCTTACTGTTCGCGAGATATTGGCCAAAAAAGTTCCGATTTCGGAAGATTTAAGGAGACTTGTCTCGGGAACTGTAAGTCATACAGAGATAATATTTTGCGATTTTTCAATTTTGAGCATGTTTGTTCGTAAAACAACATACCGTAGAACGTTTTAACAGTGCTCTTAAACAAAATATGTGGAAAAAAAAGTAGTATTCAAGGAAGTTATAAATGGATAGATATATTACAAGAATTGTTTAATGAGTATAATAATAAAGAACATAGAAGTACATTGTACCAAATTTCACAGAAGTAAATCCCCACGCTGAGCGGGTTTGCATATCCAGGCTCCTAACTATGAAAATATTTACGATCACTCCAACCCCAATCATTTCACAGATTCAACCTGTTGTATAAAAGTTATTAGGACATAAAATTGAATGTAATTTATACGAAAAACCCTTTTATGCATTGCAAGATCTGTAACGTCCAAATATTCACCACAAACTTATAGTTGTATCGACATAAACAAAACAAAAAAGTGTGGAGCAGGAAACCACTTTACAACACAAAAGTCAAAAGAGGTCACTGAAGACATACGAACTGGTCGAGCGGTTTGGGTGACTAGTCTGTCAGTCAGAAGTTTATGTGTTCAAACCCTGTAGAAAATATTCGTTTTGTTTTTTTCTTAAAAGTGTGTTCCTATTTTCATCAGAGGACTGAGAACATTTCTTTGAATAAATCTTTGGAAATTACTTTTCTCTCAAATTCGATTAGAAGCGAACATTATATGAATTGCTAATCTAAAATCCACAGCTGAGAACAAAATATTAAGTATGTTCAATATGTCATTATTATCATTTGATTTGTAATTAAAAAGTAATTATAAGCATTGACGATTTCAGAAGATTCTCCCCGGTAATGGTCAAGATATGAATGAGAAAAAACTGATAAAACATTATTAGTCTACTTTGAGCATGATCGAAAATAACTTATGGCCACGAAGGGGAAATTTATGTCGACAGGGTCTCAAATTCTCCGACGGGTCATGACCTGAAATTATCATTGTTTGAAAGGTTTCCTTAACAAATAGAATATTATATTTATTTCTCCTTCTACGTTTTGAAATGGAAAAATCATAATTTTAAATAGAATTATAATACGATAAGCATAAAGATTTATACAACTAATGAAGTAAATATCCTTGTGTAAGTTATCGATTTCTATTCGGATTAAAACTCGAATATTCGTTTGCATCACACTTTAAAGTAAATCCTCTCTATATATAGTTCCTACTGGAAAGCATGTTTAACTCCAATTACTTAATCAATATTTTTAATAATATATTTTTATTGTAATACTCTTACTATTCAATGTTGTATGCACTTAATTTCCCAAAGCAAAACCTCACAAATGTATAATTGACTAGTAAATATTATCAAATAAATTATCATTTAGTTTACGTAAACATTGCATCGCCTGATTTGAAACTTCGTATTTTAAATAATAATAATAATAATAATAATAATAATAATAATAATAATAATAATAATAATAATAATAATAATAATAATAATAGTAATAATAATAATAATAATAGTAGTAGTAGTAGTAGTAGTAGTAATAAAATCATAGCCATATCTTTATCAGAATTTCAGGCTTAGTCAATAAATGAATTCAACATAGTCTCTATTCGAAGCTCTATTTAATCGAATCAGATAGAAATACGAAGAGGAACTTCGAGAACAGATAAAAGAAAAATGTTACTTTGGTGGGTTTGGATGTAACTTTTAAGAGTTAGTTTTTTTTTTTTTTTTTTTTTTTTGCAAATTAAAGACAAATGCCTTGGACACTCTTTTCTTTTCTTTAAGTTAACTGATTCACCGAACGTATCTGACATATGAGTAACTTGTCCCTATATTCTACTAGGTTATACACGTTTTACAATCTTTTCCATTAACCTTGAACGACAAGAACACGAACACAAAAACATCCACATAGGTATGACAGTTAAAATTCCTAACCTCCCCCACGGGGAATCGAACCCGGGACCACATACATCTGAGGCACACGTGCTAGCCACTAGACCAGCGGGAAGAGCAAATAAAATGTATTTTGTAGTGTCTGAAGTTTATAGCTATTTCACCCTGTTGTAGTATGTTTATTGATTTTTTAATGTTTACCGTATTCGTTACTTTGAGGAATGATATATATTATTGATATAGGTTTTATGACATATTCGGCCATAAATATTATATAAATTATCAGAATTATTCATGATCTTCCATGGAAATTCACTGGTGCATGCGCAGTAGACAGACAGTGTAATTGGAAGATGAGTTCAACAGAGATTATAGGGCTATATTCCGCCGATTATATTTTATTTAATAACTATTTAGAAGAGATAACGAAAACGAGTCTACATAATGAAGACGGAATTTCCGTAGAAGATAGAATGGTGAGGTGTATACGGTTTGGGGTTGATATGGTTGTTGTTGTAGAATCTAAAAAGAAAATTAATAAGATGTAGAAAACTTGAGAAAGGCTTGTGAAGAATATGGGATGAAAATAAATGTTAGAAAGACAAAATCCATGGTGATTGAAACGAAGCGATCGGTGTGAAATATAGAAGTGGGAGCGGGAAAAAACAACAAGTGATTAGTTTTCGATATCTGAGTACTATTACTAGTGATAATTTGACATGCGAACGTGAAATAAAAGCAAGGATAGAAATGGCGAAAAGAGCCTTTAGGATGGAGGAAATAGTATTTTGAGGGGTATGGTGGCAGGGAAGAGAGGGAGAGGACGAATTAGACTATATAGAAACAGAATTAGGCTATTGGCGATATCAAAACAGAAAAATCGTATGTGAAGATGGAGAGGTTAACAGAAGATCGTGGAGCATGGCAGCTTCTCAGCTGCGGTAAGTGACCCGCTGGTAATGGCGGAATACTTCTGATATAATGATACTGATGATGCACAGTAGGAACAGAAATATCCACTTTACTGTCATTGCTAATACGAATCACAATGCAAATTTCTACAGGTTGTCAAAATACCTCGCTCTAAAAGCTGTAGAAAACTATCTGTTACTATGCGAGGGAAAATCATAGGTCGAGCAACAATTAGACAAATTGCCATTCAGATAGCTAGGGGTATGAGCTGTGACGAGAAAACAGTGAAGAAATTGATTTAGCGGTATGAAGAAGGTAGTGAATATTTCACATCTTGGCCAAGAAGTAGGAGACCAATAATAATAATAATAATAATAATAATAATAATAATAATAATAATAATAATAATAATAATAATAATAATAATAATAATAATAATAATCATCATCATCATCATCATCATCATCCCAGGAATTTATATTTATTTCCAGCAAAACTTTTGCATACCCTCCTAGTGCAATATGATGTTTTTGTAAAACGGCAATTATAAAATTGTCAAGCTGAATTTGAAAGTCATAATAAGTAGTGCTTTATTTACTTATTGCACAATTCTTTTATGCCAGTAGCTTTCGCCACCTTACTCGCTCTTCATGCTTACTCAGGAGGAAGCTGCAGGTCCCTAGGTTGGGAACTACTGCTTTCCACCAAGGAATTCAGACAGCCTGTTAGAAATTTGCGTTCTGACCAACATCAGAAAATTGTGTTCTTCTGTTTCTACTGCGCATGCACCAGTGAATTTCCATGGAAGATCATGAATAATTCTGATAATTTATATAATATTTATGGCCGAATATGTAATAAAACCTATACCTAGGTATCAATAATATATATCATTCCTCAAAGTAACGAATACGGTAAACATTAAAAAATCAATAGACATACTACAACAGGGTGAAATAGCTATAAACTTCAGACACTACAAAATACATTTTCTTTGTTCTTCCCGCTGGTCTAGTGGCTAGCACGTGTGCCTCAGGTGTATGTGGTTCCGGGTTCGATTCCCCGTGGGGAAAGTTAGGAATTTTAACTGTCATACCTACGTGGATGTTTTTGTGTTCGTGTTCTTGTCGTTCAAGGTTAATGGAAAAGATTGTAAAACGTGTATAACCGAGTAGAAAATAGAGACAAGTTACTCATATGTCAGATACGTTCGGTGAATCAGTTAACTTAAAGAAAAGAAAAAAGTGTCCAAGGCATTTGTCTGTAATTTGCAAAAAAAAAAAAAAAAAAAAACTAACTCTTAAAAGTTACATCCAAACCCACCAAAGTAACATTTTTCTTTTATCTGTTCTCGAAGTTCCTCTTCGTATTTCTATCTGATTCGATTAAATAGAGCTTCGAATAGAGACTATGTTGAATTCATTTATTGACTAAGCCTGAAATTCTGATAAAGATATGGCTATAATTTTATTACTACTACTACTACTACTACTACTACTATTATTATTATTATTATTATTATTATTATTATTATTATTATTATTATTATTATTATTTAAAATACGAAGTTTCAAATCAGGCGATGCAATGTTTACGTAAACTAAATGATAATTTATTTGATAATATTTACTAGTCAATTATACATTTGTGAGGTTTTGCTTTGGGAAATTAAGTGCATACAACATTGAATAGTAAGAGTATTACAATAAAAATATATTATTAAAAATATTGATTAAGTAATTGGAGTTAAACATGCTTTCCAGTAGGAACTATATATAGAGAGGATTTACTTTAAAATGTGATGCAAACGAATATTCGAGTTTTAATCCGAATAGAAATCGATAACTTACACAAGGATATTTACTTCATTAGTTGTATAAATCTTTATGCTTATCGTATTATAATTCTATTTAAAATTATGATTTTTCCATTTCAAAACGTAGAAGGAGAAATAAATATAATATTCTATTTGTTAAGGATACCTTTCAAACAGTGAAGATTTCAGGGCATGACCTGTCGGAGAATTTGAGATCCTGTCGACATAAATTTCCCCTTCGTGGCCATAAGTTATCTTCGATCATGCTCAAATGGACTAATAATGTTTTATCAGTTTTTTCTCATTCATATCTTGACCATTACCGGGGGAGAATCTTCTGAAATTGTCAATGCTTATAATTAGTTTTTCACTACAAATCAAAGGATAATAATGACATATTGAACATACTTAATATTTTGTTCTCAGCTGTGGATTTTAGATTTGCAATTCATATAATGTTCGCTTCTAATCGAATTTGAGAGAAAAGTAGTTTCCAAAGATTTATTCAAAGAAATGTTCTCAGTCCTCTGATGAAAATAGGAACACACTTTTAAGAAAGAAAAAAAAAAACAAAACGAATATTTTTACAGGGTTTGAACACATAAACTTCTGATTGACAGACTAGTCACCCAAACCGCTCGACCAGTTCGTATGCCTTCCATAACCTCTTTTGACTTTTGTGTAAAGTGGTTTCCTGCTCCACACTTTTTTTTATTTTGTTTGTTTGTTTATGTCGATACAACTATAAGTTTGTGGTGAATATTTGGACGTTACAGGTCTTGCAATGCATAAAAGGGTTTTTCGTATAAATTACATTCAATTTTATGTCCTAATAACTTATATACAACAGGTTGAATCTGTGAAATGATTGGGGTTGGAGTGATCGTAAATATTTTCATAGTTAGGAGCCTGGATATGCAAACCCGCTTAGCGTGGGAATTTACTTATGTGAAATTTGGTACATAAAGCCTGTAGAAGTTAATAAGAAAAATTAAATCTTTCTGAGTTCGTTCTGGCAATGCTGTTGGAGCATTCTCAACTGGTTTTATTTCTGAGGTTTGTGATCTAAAGCTTTATTTTGACATTACGTAACGCTTCATTATAGAGAAAACCATAATTACTCTTATCAATTGCTAGTATCACGATTTGAAAAGAATATTACATCCGTACTTGGAGTACCTGTGGTTACCTAAGCGATGAGAACGAGGTTTGTAGAGAGATACCAATAACTCTAATTCTTTGGATTTCAATTTTGGATAGCCGAAACGAAATGATTTAGGACTAACGATTCACGATAATTAAAACTTTGACAATACTTTCGGCTCTAAAATATGGTAGTGTTACTCAATAAGAGCACTACTTAATAAGTTACTCAGTGGGTGTGTACATTCGCATTTTGGCCTCAAAATACCTTTTTTGATAAGAATTAATAGTTTTACTTTGTTCTTATTGCGTTAGAATAACTGATATAACGTAAAAGATATTTTTTATGTTGTATGTTGATTCTGTAGACTTATGAAGGTCGAGTATTCACCGGAAGTAACATTTAGAAATAACATACATCAGAAGCGAAAGTCTATTTCTCGCTATATGGGAATTCCAGATTATTTTTCTCGTCTTTGAAACTAATAAGAGCATGTGTACCATATTCTTTATTGTGCTATAAGCGTTCTACGGTCTATCGTACTTGTAAGAGTAAAATGCAGCGTTAAAACGTTAAATATCATTGTAATACATGCTAAAAATAGCTTTAAATGTTTGTTGCTAAAACGTTACGATATACATCCGTAATATTTCAGAAGGTAGTCTTAATAATACGTATTTATATTGTAAGATTAAATGAAATGTAAGGAAGTGTTCCGTCTTGTGTAAATGTTTTAAAAATGGGATATAATAAATATTAATGTTAACTAAATGTAAGGATGTTCGGAAACAACATCGAAACACCCTGAAAAATAAATCTTCACACGAGAACATGAAAGTATATATAGATGAACATGGGTGCACAAATGCATAATTTCGGAGCTTTAGCCTGCCGAAAATTTGTTGGAACGATACAATAAATGATCATGACTCGAGAACGAAATTGGTATTAAGGTCGAATAAAAGAAAATTGTGCCTATTTTAAGCTTAGAGTCCATTAAATGTACCAATGGATTAATGGGCTGGCATTGGACATTTATGTAGATGAATGAAGTACGTTTGTCTACTCCACGTAATCGAAAAGAGCTACAATGTTATTTTCCATCTTAATCTTATCTTGTACTAGTAAAAGATAAAAATAGAATGATGTACGCATCCCCATTTAAAACAAACCAATGGGCTAACATATCATGTGGAGGTAAGGTTTCACATTTTCTTGACTTTGGAAGGTGCAGGTGATATCAACTTGTACCGGTGCACGCAAAAATTTGTGTATATAATGCATTTCTCCTCGTATAAATAAAGGGAAGTTAAATTCCTGATGATGGGACCGTTGTTTTGCTGCTTTTGTTGCAGAAATTTAACGACAAACTATACTCGTATGAGAAATGTTAATCGGTTACAAATGAATTGCCCTGTGCGTATGTTATAACAATTATGAATGCACTTGCGAAAGTAGCCAGTTACAGTTTACAATAACGATAAGTATATTCGTTACATCCAAAGGTACGAACGATTCGTGTCTTAAAGCGTAGATCTGATAACTGTCAATTCAACACATCATATAATACTAAATAACTGATCACTACAATCTGTCAATTGATCACTTCAATGAATACTTGTAAATTGATTCCCGTTTTTGTTAGTATAATTTATTTTCAAATCTTTCTCTGATGGTTAACCTTTACATTTAGATATCATTGATACAACATAGTCAAAACATATTAAGTTATATTTTGGAAACACATGCATTTTACTCACTATATTATACAGAACAATTATTATACATTATTTTCTCTTCTTCTAATCTTGATATCTATACCCTTCGAGAACACCTTCCATGCTAACCTCATAACACCACTTCTGTATAAGATAAAATTATATTTTGAGACGAAAAACATAAAGAAAAAAGTAAACGGAAACTGAGGCATTATTATTATTATTATTATTATTATTATTATTATTATTATTAGTAGTAGTAGTAGTAGTAGTAGTAGTAGTAGTAGTAGTAGTAGTAGTAATAATAATAATAATAATAATAATAATAATAATAATAATAATAATAATAATACTTCTTATCGTGATAGAAGAAGGAAATAGGTGCATGATTGGCTAGTTAATTTTCTATGTGGAACTAGGCTAACATTCTCTTGGTAGAAAAAGTTACGGAAATAATCGAATATGGAAGACGAAGAACGAAGGATTTGGATGATAAGCGATAAGCATATACAGTGACTAGCAGAATTATTCGGACACTATAGTGTTTGAACAAAAGATGGGATTTATTTCAAAGAAAAAGCAAATGCAAATAATATGCTATCATTTTCTCTGACATCCAACATACATAAACAATTTTACACTTCGAAAATAAAATAACTTAACAAACAATGTAAAGTAGCGAGATCAACACAAACACAATACGAATTTGGGTGTTGCAAAATTATTCGGACACCTGACCAGATATGACACTTATCGAGTAAAAAATATAAAACTCAATATCTAGTAGGCAGTCCTTTCTGCTTAAGAACTGCATGTAGTCTATTTGGCATACAATTCGCAAGTTTGCGAGTGTATGCAACAATAATCTTGGCACATTCTTGACGAAGCACGTCCTTCAGATGCGCCTTCGAGGTTATGTATATTTTTCGAACTTGCTTGTCTAGTTTATAACACATTTCTAACTTGTTTCTCTAGTTTATAACACAAATGTTCAATGGGGTTCATATCTGGAGACTGGAGAGGGGGATGGAATGTTTTTGGGCAATTGTATAGTAACCACAGATTTACAATATAAGCTGTGTTTCGGGTAGAATTTGAATGTATCTAGTATCTACATTTTTCTGCCATCTTCTTTAAATTATCTTTGAGAATTTGCAGGTAGAAGTGTTTGTTCATTGACTGTTCAATGAACACCAACTCTCCAGACGCTGACATGCAGCCCTATACTATTACGCTCCCTCCTTTATATTTTACTGACGGCTGCAAATTTTGTTCCTCCAGCTCGGTATTGTTTCTTCTCCACACCATTACCTTCCCATCAGAACAGAAGATATTGAACTTACTTTCATCAGAAAAAATCACGTAGTTCCACCAGTTGGCACCCATATACTGGTATTATTTCGCAAAACTAGTCTTTTCTTCCTCTTTGTTTTGTTGATATAAGGCTTTCTGCATGCTACGCGGCCATGAAAACTAGTTCTTCTCAGGACTCTTCTAATTGTATCGGGACTCACGTCGATCCCCATTTATTGTCCAACCTCGGCAGCGATTTTTGAAGCTGATTGATTCTTTTTTACTGATCCTTTCGTTGATCCTTGATTCGTTGATCCTTTTTTTTTTCGGACTATTGCGGATTCCCATCTCTCCGAAAATGTCTTTGGACGTCCCGTGTTGGGGAGGAAATCAACTCTATCCTCAACCTTATATCGCTTGATAATATCACATACTATACTTTTTTCATTTGCGACATCTCTGCAATTTTTCTGCAGCTTTTATCTTTTTCATAATGAAAAATTGCTAATTGCCGCTTTTCAAGTGTTGTGTTCTTTCCTCTTTGACCCATTCTTCGTGTTGACAACGCATTGTTGTATCTAACTGCCACGATAACGACTACAGTACTTAACACAACCCTCAGCACTAGAGCCACGTCTCATAGTGCTCACATTATTTCACAAATGTCGTACTGTCCGAATAATTTTGCTGGGGAAAATTTGGGTATGATTTTCATTGCGATTAATTATATCCGTTCTGTTGACAGCAACTACACGCTTCATTGTGTTTTTCAGGTATGCGTATATAGCTCCTTTTTCTTATGTATTGTTGTGTACAAAATATGTTTTCATTTCGGAGCCATAGCCCGTTATATGTATTTCATTGGATCTGTCCGAATAATTCTGCTAGTCACTGTATATACAGGGTGTTTGGAAAAGAACTCCCTAATTTAATTATAAATTTAATTGGGAAATGAATGAAAACTTACATCAATGAGTACATATCATGAAAGAGAATTCCTTCAAGTTTTGTTTAATGTTGGTAGACTTCAACGTGGGATCCATTTGTGGCCCTGCACAAGTCGAGACGATATTCCACTTGAAAGACTTCTTTCCTTGAAAGACTTTAGCCAATGACGGATAGTTTTTGCTGTAGGTGGTTCACCACCATACTGACGTCTAAAATTATGTTGCACTGTTTATAACTGACTCAGTTTGCACAAGCCAAATAACACACTGCGCTTTCTGTTGCGGATTACATACAGTTGTTGCTGAGTTGCTCTGCACTGCACGCCTGCCTAGATTGAACTGAGAAAACAGAGGGGAAAAAACAGCAGTGGTGCCGTCTCAAGGTCAGGCAGACCTGCCAACTGCAGGGGAGCCAAACTTGGAGAGTTGATGAATCAAACACCGTAAACTAGAATAGTGTATGTCACTTTGTACAGATTCTAGGGCACATTAAAACTAGGGAGTTCTTTTTCAAACACACTGTATATAAAGGAACAATCACACTTGGGCTCGGATACTCAGTGGTAGAGCTCTTACCTCTGTTGCGTGGGGTCTTTGGTTCGATCCCCGGCCAAGTAAGTTGTTTTCTCGGGGTACTCCAGTTTCCTCCCACTTTCTCATTCCACCATCATTCATCATCCATTCTTCCATCATCATTCGCTTGTTTTAATCATCATCTTCCTTCGCCTAAAGGACATAAACGTGGGACGTTAAACTGGAAGATTTCATTTACCAAAAGAAAGGAACGATCATGTGGTTAAACACCGATCAGTATAGAATAATAGACAGAGATTTTAGTTTACCGTACTGCACACCAACTTTTGGTGAGGAGAGAACTCTAAAATAAGTTTTGGAGAAAGAAAAAATAGAAGAGAAAGTTGCTATTAGTGGATAATATTAAAGAACAGATATTATTACGTTAAGACAAAATGTATACCGAAGGATTGTACTGGATGGAAATTTCTCAATCGAACAAGTACCAGTGATGGTATAATATCTGTGTTGGTAGCCATATATTTTTACACACTTTATCTAGAAATTAAACCATGTTCAATTCTCAAATCCTTTGGTTTTCCAGTTGAATCTGATAATAGAAAATGTTCTGAACAGATGTGAACATCAGGTTTAGAGATATAGACAGTTCACAGATTGTTTGTTACCTTCTAGTGCGAAAACAAAATTTTCTGTTTACGGTAAATGGAATGTGAATTGACCAGAAGAGAAAGTTTTCTGCAGTGAAGGCGTTTCGTAAATTGACCGAGCAGATTGCCTCAGTCGCATCGGTGTAAAAATCAGGTTATTTTGAAATGAAAGAGAATAATTTAAGGCATTGTGTGTCGAAAAATAAACTGTACTAAATATACATTTGACGTTTGTTCAGATTAGTTCCGAGCTTTGATGAATTGTAACAAGTCCGCGTGGTGTAGTCGCTAACTCTCTCTTCTTTGGTGCCAGCGGTCCCGGGTTCGATTCCCGATGAGGACACTCAGTCGAGAAAGTGTAAAAGCGTCTCCAGGCCAGTAATCCTGAGGATTTTTCCTCATTTACACTAGGCAAATGCTGGGATGGTACTTAACGTAATAGTCCTTAGCCACTTCGTTCCTTCCCCATTTCTTTCTTTTTCTCCAATTCTCCGGGCACTGTAATTATTCCTTATGTGTGTGTGACGGGGCTAACATGGCCATATATGCCGAAAGCCCAGAACTCTAATTCTTAACCGTAATCTCTAATCCTCCATCACGCCAGGAACATCTTGAGGCGTCGTGTAGGAGGCAGCGAAATTAGCGATAAGAATTAGCCTGACAGTGAACTGTTGGGAATTAAAATGACTCAGGTGTCTTGACTTTATAATAAAGAATATCTAGATATTTTCGCCTAAATGTTTATGCAACCAGTAACTCTTAAATGTTTATTTTTTCTTTAAGTTTCGTGTAAGCATTATTAGTGTGCTTTTATTTTGTAATAAGTATAACTATACCTGTTTGGTAACCTATAGTAGTGTGTTATACGCAAATTACTCGAATTTTATATGGAGACTACGCTAAAATTATGGAAAATGACTGGAAGCTTTCGAAATGTGGGTATGTAGAAGAATGAAGAGATTTAGTTGGTCGAGCGGAAAACGAATGAGAGGCTCTTAGAAGTGGTGAGGAAAAGAGAACAATTTTAAATATTATTAACAAGAGGAAGAGAAACTGATCAGGACATTGGCTAAGAAGGATCTGTATCATACGGAATGTGCCAGAGGGTATGGTGGCAGGAAAAAGAGGGAAGGAGCGAAGTAAACTACAATTATTGCACGATATCAAAGCAGAAAAACCGTACTGAAGACGTAGAGGTTAGCTGAAGACGTGAAGGATTGGAGGAGGAGCTTCTCAGTTGCGGCAAGTGATCTGCCAATAATGGCAGAATACCTATTATGATTTTTTTTTAACTAGAGCCTTTTTATTCCAAGTGTGCCCTCGGAAAATATGTGAAATACACTTCGGCTCCACCCCCGCCGCCCTCTTACGGATTAAACTATCCTTTTACTTTGCAGAAAGAAGTGAATGTCCTCGGTTGTGTTGCCAATTTGGCAATCAGTCGTTTGATCTGGACGAGTGAAGATCGTAGACTACTTAGAATGACTAGCAAGACAGTGCAATCCTGTAGCCATGTAGCAATCCTGTCCACATTCAACTATTGAAAAACCTCGGACGAAGCGACTTGTCTCTCCCGCTTCGAGGAAGATACGGGAAAACAAACATCGACAGCAGCGTCAGCAGGTCACACTTAAAATGGAAAGAGCCTCGTAGATCACTTATGTTCCGCGGACCACAATTTGAGAAATACTCTTTCTTTCTGCTGACTGCAGTTGCTATTTGTTGTCAATTGATCGATTGCAAGGAACTAAAGTAAAAAAGAAGAAAAGCCATTTTAAAAAATTACTGGAAACTGACGTCAATATAGACGCAATGAAAAGAGGAAATCTAAAAGAAAAAAAAGTAATGTAATATTGTAAGCAGTAGTTTGTGATTAACTTGTTAATCGTCTGGTTGGATCCTTTTTGAAGCTACCGTTCAACTATTTGTTATGGTAATTGACTTCAAGTACGATGAATGAGTAGAGTTTCGGTCGTCACCCACGCTGTTTTTAACGTTGTTAAAGAAATAAACATCATCCTTTCCATCCATGGTTGATGCTTCGTGTTCATAAAGACTGTATGTGCTTACTTTAGCCGAACGAGTGTTGTTAACTCAAATGTCACATTATGTTTTATCGCTTCATTGCTTTTGCCAGCAAAGTTCTTCTTCTCTTATGTGGGCGGCGTCGCGTCTTCATTCCTCAATCGGTCTTTGGAGTGAAAACAGATTTCTCGTTTCAGTTCTTGTTGCGTTTGTTTGTGTATATGTTTCATCCTTTATGCGGTTGCCTTTCATCGTAGAAACAGCAAAATATTGTTAATTACAACAATGTTAATAGTATTAATGGCAAAAACCATAGTAAGGTTTCTCCTTTTGGTATTTAATTAATATATTAGTAACAAATTCTAGTTTTCTTTACGTAAAATATCTATAATGGAGGAACAAATTAAAGCACGAAATATTGTTAAAGCTCTTGAGGTAAAGTAACATATGAAGAGCAATAATGTTATTAATGTCTTTTTGGAATAAAGTAACATGATAATAACACAGATATTATTATTAGTATATGTGCTTTTATGCAGCCAGTGTGTATGACTATTCGAGACATAGAGATTTAGCTTAACGTGGGATCCGAACTACAGAAGCTAGCATTGAAAGTGGAACCCGTATCTGTCATACGAAACATAGTAATACTAATCATGTAAAAATCACGAAGGGCACTCTTAACATACTTGATGTAAAGACACAAACAGTATTAACTATAAAAGGCAAACATCGGTCTGTACGTCACTCTATCCTGGAATCTTATGCAACCTTATTTAAATATTTGTAATGCTGGTTGTATAAGAACAAGGATCGCAATGAAAATCATCCTATTTATTAAAGATAAACATACCAGTTCGTAATGCTGATTCCTAATATGAAAGACTCACACTAATAGATACCGCTAGCTTCGCTGCCTGCCTGGTATCAATACATGTCGCTGCCTGCCTAGTATCAATACAGGGAATTAGCAGATTCAAACTATTGTCTCGACTTAATTGCAACTTCAGAACAGCGTTGTTTCAAATTAACAAGGAGTATATTATGTGTAAACCGGTTTGTCGCGCCACACTGATAACTGACCACTCCCCATTATCAGTTATTTTGTGTCGCGAAATTTTAAAATTTAAAAATCCTGAAACACACAATAATCGGTTTAAAATCAATTTTCAGAGAGGTTGTACAGCGGTGGACACTTCTAAATGGTACAGCCATATGGAGATTTACGGCTAAGGTGTACCATTTAGAAGTGTCCACTGCTGTACCAGCCAACGCTCTAGCGGGAACAATAAAGCTTAAACGTAGAGTCAGTATTATATAGAAACGTATAGCCTTACACTACTATGATTTATATTATTATTAATAGAAAATCAAACAAGTATGTTCAGTGGCGTACGCAATGGGTATTCGAATTTATAACCTCCTTTGAGCAAAGTATTATGCAAACAAATACATCTAACATATCAAGATAGGCATACATATACCTGAAATTATATGAACTTGGAAGATTGAAGCCCCTTTCCTTGACAAACTGAGTGTCTCGGAATGCCATTAGTATTCAGGAAAGTTCTCGTCAGTCAATAAAAAGTTCTTATCAATATTCTGAACCGAAGCGATGGATTATCAGTTCTAGTTTCAGTTGCCAATGTTTCAAACCGACAATATTCTTCTTAAACGGATTTTATTAAAATACTTATAAGTATTAATTTCCCTGTCTGGAAACTAATAATTAACTAACTCTATCATGTATTCAACCCGGAGGTTCATTGCCGCGCTCACAAAAGCTCTCCATTGATTTCTGTCCTTAGGGAAACTGGATCCAGTTTCCACTTTGTATTCCTATTACTGTGAGACCGATCTTAATATTGTCCTCCCATCTGCGCCTAGGCCTTCCTAATGGTCGTTTTCGGATTAGATTTTCAGTTCAAGCTTTGAAAGAGTTCTTACTTACTTCCATTCTGGCTGCATGACCTGCTTACCTTAGCCTCCTCTAGACTTGATGACCCTAACAATGTTTGGTAAACTATATAAATTATGCAGTTCCTCGTTATGAAGATCCGCCATTACCATTTCCGTTCCTCTTGGGTCCGAATACTCCTCTAAGGATCTTGTTCTCAAATACTTTGTCTGTGTTCTTGCGTCCGAGTGAGCGATCATTTTTCGCAACCATACAGAACAATAGACATGATTGTCGTTTTATATATTTTAATCTTCAAATTCCTCGACAGAATTCGCGAGAACAAAAGATTTTGAACTGAATAATAACACGAATTCCCTGTACTAGAGATTTCAACTGAAAACATTCAGGCTGGATACTAATAATTTTATTGTTCATATTTTAAATTTAAGATAAAGTTAGTGATTCCGTCTTAGATATTATTCAACACATCGCATGAGTCAAGTAGAAGAGTAAATAATTTCCAAATGAAACAAAACTGTATCATATAACATACATGTATTATTTATTTTTGAAAAAATAAAATAAAATTTTAAATGTAAAAATAATAGATGTGAGTAATTTGAGGGCCGTGACAGGGCATGTGGTTTAATTAAGCTACTTTGTGTTGATGCTTATGTGCATTGTATGCATAATGTTTTTTAAAAAGGCACATCCAGAAGCTCATAAACATTATTTAATGAGAAATATTTCATGCGTGACGAGACAGATAATGAGGGAAGAATGTGCTGAGTAATGAAGTAGCTAATATTTGCTATTTCCTCGCTTGCGCAACCAATTACGATTAATGTTTCAATTTCCCGACAAAATGCATTCCTCTCTTGTTACATGTAAATAATCATTAATATCGGTTCTTCTTTTTTACATCGAATTTAAACAGAAACATATTGGTTTTGTTTCTACTGGCATATTTGTTACCAGTATATATAAAGATATGCAAAAAAAAATAATATAATTTTAATTTGTTTATATATAGCAACAGGACAACACCTGTACAATTCGTTTAATATCTTCGTTTACATATGATGATTAATGATCAATCCCCTCACTTACGGCATGTATTTTGACACCTCTAAAATTTATATCCAAATATATCAACCCAAAGCGGCCACGAAAACACAAATGTGAACTTTTACGTGCAGGGAAATTACGAACTGAAAATTCTGAATACGTGTTAGAACGCTTTTCGTTTCCATACATGAATTATTATAGTAAATGTAAAGTTACACTGGCAATTTCTGATTCTCTCTGTACAATGTGATGAACTCATTTGATATAAATCTATTACTTTCCCTGAATTTACGAAGTATTACTTTTATATGCGTTCGAATCTTGCATTCATAATCCTGGATTTTGGTGATGGGTTCAAAACACTAATATTTTAAAAATTGTTAATGCGATTTTTTTCTTGTTCTCCTTGTAACATATAGACTATATGTATAAAGCTCGGATTTAACAGATTAATGTGGAATTCAAACCTGATAATTTCTACAAGGGATCCCAGGCCTCATATTTGATGCATTATGAAGTGATCGATTAGTATTCTGAATACAGAAAAAATGTTTGATCCAATGATACTACTGTCTATTTTGATATGCATAACTATGTCTTTAACTATCGTTACATATTTCTTTTTACTTGCAATACTTTAGTAGAGAAATATTTCATCTGATTCATTCGTACACCAACGTAGTTATTTCATTTATTCATATATTCCCATGTTTTATTTTTTTTGTTTCTGAAGATAAACCATAACTGGAGTTAAAAAATACAAGAGCTGTTTACACTGCAATCATTTGACGCACGTTTGTCCTCGTTATTTGGTATTAATTTAACAAGGAATTATTAATCCGTTGCTATTTTATTTCATTATGTTTTATTGTTTCAGTAAGTAGGTTACATTGTATGCAATTATGTGTTTATTTTTGTCTAATAAGGTGCTGTATTATTGCCGTTAGGCTGTTCATGGCACAGAAATAAACATTATTATTATTATTATTATTATTATTATTATTATTATTATTATTATTATTATTATTATTATTATTATTATTATTATTATTATTATTATTATTACTCGAAGCAGGAGGGTCATTGAAGAGGGTAAGAGGCAATTTCTCTCTCTGAGTTTCAGAAACATGTTTTTTTTTTTAATAAATTGCATACTAATACACTAATAAAAACCGTCAAAATCTTACTTCAATGGATATCCTTTCTCCCTTCCTTCGACAAAACCTTAAATGACAACAGCTGACTCACCCCAACTTATACTGGTATTTTCCATTAGAACGTGTATCTTTTATCTTGTTCAAACGAATTCTATTATATTTGAAGTTTTGTATTGTTTAATTTTCCACATTTGTCCATTCGTGCCTGAAAAAAATCAAGATGCTTCTCTTTATACCAGCCATTTGCAACTGGTTGAGGAATGACGTAGGAGCGGGCTTTCACGATCAGAGCTTGGACAGAGAGAAAAGGTTGAGCAAAGAAGTGGTGGAGAACGAGGTAGATGGAATAGAATATAAAATGTTTTAGTAGTACTATTAGTCATGGACCAACGAGTGGTGTATCTGTAAAATCATCAACTACGCCTTATTTGCCTGTCGCTACCGTATTTTGTCAACGCATCGTATCCAGTAACGATGTGATGTATTGTGAAATTCTACCTCTTATTACTTTCGTTTCTATACGTATTCGTTTGTTTGTCCCTTTTCGCCTCATTCGCTTTCCGTGAGATCATTTTCCTTTTTCTTATCTGTAAAGTACAATGAATTCACGTATGTTTTATGTATTTTAATGTACTTACCTCACTATCTGGCGCTACAGTACTTCGTGTCCTTTAGCCTACGATATTATCCACTTCCATTCCATCCTGTTCATTGCTTTCTATCTCCAATTTCTTATTTGCTTCGCCTTTAGATCATATTGCACAAAGTTCATCCATCTTATCTTCGATCTTTCTCTTCTCTTATTTGCATATACATAGTTTTCCATTATTCTTCTTGATATTTTTGTTGGCTATCCTTACCACATCTCCAACCCGACTAATTCTTCTGGATTTAACGAGGCAGACAATGTCTTTACCTTCCAATATGTTTTTATTACTTTATTATTCTGTGTTCTCCACCTTACTCCTTGTTTTATTGGTCCGTATATATCCTCCGTTATATTTCCTTCTAAAATATACGTAGTATAATTTATCTGTCTTTAATGTCCAAATCTTGGAATCGTACGTAATTACTTATCTATCTATTAGAGTCTATGTCTGTTAGATTTAATCTCTACTACAGTCTATCGCTACTAGAGCCTGTCTCTATTAGAATCTAGTTATCTATCTATCTATTAGAGTTCTGTATATCTACATTTTGTTTGCCCTTGTTATGCTTGTGCTTTTTTAGGAGTTTTTGATTAGCGTATTCTGCTTAGATTCTGTCTTTTATTGTTTCGTTCATATTATTTATATCATGTAATAATATCTAGATAAGACTAGATATAGAAATCTGTCTATTTCTCTTGAATTATTTTTATTTTATTTTATATATTAACAATCACCAGATACAGCTCAGAGACCATTTTATACTGGATATCTAACAACAACAACAACAACAACAACAAGGGAAAGGATTTGGGAAGGTATCGGTCATGGCTTGTTTAATAGGTACCATTCCAGCATTTCTTGGTAGGACTGAGGAAAACCCGTCAGGATGGTCGGTGGCGGGAATCGAACCCACGACCTCCCGATTGCAATGCCAACTCTCTACCACCTGAGCTACTTCTATCTAGACTTCAAATATTTTTCACTAGCGTCGTCTTAATAATAGTACAATTCGCTTCCTGTCATTAATCTTCTAATTTAATTTATATTTGTGAGTACATTCTGCTTGCATTTGGTAAAGGAACTTAGAAGAAATCTGTAATTTGACTTCAAATTTATTAACCTTTCAATACAAACACCTTGAACCTGCCCAAAATTAATCTTAAAACACGTTGATCTAAATATAACAAGTTAGTTACATAATTTTGAAAGCTTCTGGTTCATTTTAAGTGTCAATTAGCGAGTGAAAAATTTGCCAAAATTGTCGTTCCTAATATTCAGAGTATGTATATATTTTTAAATTATATTCAAGAGTTATATATAGCCTATCATATTAAAAAATATTCTTTTGTCTTAATATCGGCTTCCGGTAATAATTCTTTTGTTATTTTGTGCTTCTTCCATTCTTAATCCTACGCTTGTTACCTTACGAAATTGTGGGTAACAGATTGCGTATGCTTTCACCTCCGTGTTCTTTGGTTCTGTGCCAGTGACTGAGAAAATTAATTATCAACTAACTCCTCACAATTGTAAAAATATTACGCTTCATGTCTTAGTGGTACAGGACAGTAGTCCATAGGAAACGAAGTAAGACCAAATCGTTGCAAACGATTTAAAAATTCATTTTTCTGACTACTATTTTAAGCGTTGTATACTGTATCTAGGTGTTTTTCTATGAACGAAAGTTGGCATATAAATATTAGTTAAGAGCTGAACGTTTCAGTTACTCATGTAGCTAAAATTAACCCCTTTCTGCATGAGACATTGTTATTTCTCTCAACGGTTAATAGAGATTTTGTGTGCGAAAATTGTTACATATGAGGATTAAAATATAATTAGCGGAGCATAGAGAGGTGTTGAAATATATATATATAATTATCGTAAGTATTCTGCCATTACCGGCCGGTCACATCAATCCTCCAATGTCTTCCGCTAACCTCTTTGTCTTCATAGACAATTTTTTCTGTTTTGATATCGTCTATTAATTGTAGTTTCCTTCGCCGTCCTCGTCTCTTTCCTGCCACAATACCCTATAAAACGTCCCTCATGATACAGTTTCTTCTTGGCCAATGTCCGAACCAGTTAATCTTCCCCTCCTTAAAAATAATTAAAATTATCCTTTTCTCTCCCACCATTTCACTTGTGGATCTTTACGAACTTTTCGTTCGACTCTTCACTATTACTTAAAAAGTCCAGTAGATTAGATGATACTTGACATAAGCATATACAGTTTAAAATTTCATATTTCAGTAATAAGTTCAATTTTTCGAATTCTATTAGTACAAATCATTTCTATCTCATTTTTCTGTTAAAAAACAATCAGAAATAGAACTAAAGAGAAGTTCCTCCTAATCATTTAATTTTAATATAATATACTCATTGGATGAAAAAAATAAAAGTTAATTAATGTGATTCTGTTTTATAATTTGAGGAAAAGTGTATATGAACGTTCCATGTCTTTTCCCTTGGTCGTTTGCCACTATGCAAATGCTGATTAATGATTTTCCGTCTGTGGTTCAACAGAATCAACATTAACTTCCGTATCTGGAAGTTTTGAGCGGTGACACGTTAGTCTGTTCCCAAGATTAATGCCTCCACTTTCACAAAATCTCCCCCGCAACAGCATTCGCTGAATGACCTGGACTTTCTTCAACATAAACCACGATCTCTGCTGGATTAGAACTTGCGGTCAATTCTCCAGCAGAAATTCTTCTTTAGAGGTCTTCTTAATTTTTACGATCTGCTTTTATGGATGGTGCAGAAATCAATATATTTATTAATGGATAATTTTAGGGTGTATGCTGATTAGCTTTCGTACCAATTTAACATGTTTTTTTTAATCAAAGTGTTCATTAATTTGATGTACAGGTCTGAAGTTAGAAAGCCCCAAGGCCCCAGGCAGTTACCAGAATCGGGGCCCCTTTTTTAGTAATCTAGCAGAAAACAAATTATACGAGTTGTTGTTACACATCTTGCATTTATAACTACAAAATTGCATTGTCACGCAACGGGCTTTCTTCTCTGCAAAGGAGCGAAAGACCTCGCTATAGTCCACATATTGCATTGTTTCTCACTATCTACAGCAAAGAGAGTGAATTAAGTCCGTTTTATTGTGTGATAGGTTTTAAATAACTCTGTCACCTGTTTAGTGCTGTAAACGATAATTTCGTTCCCTAGCCGGGCTCCCTCCAAGGTTGGAACCCTAAGCCTTGTTCAGTAGTGTGTCTAGGCAGAAGTTTGGTGTTAGTTAGGCTTAGTTGCCAACATGAAATGTCCAACACCAAGAAAGCAGCAGATTAATATACGTTGTAGAGTTGAGAGTGTGCTACCAGGCTGATATGTTGTTCTTCGCTCTGTGTGCGCTTAACTGTGATGGGTGTCAACTTTGAAATCTATAAGACCAAGGTAGGGTTATTTGGAGTAATCGTAATTGTTATCACCCCTATCTAATAAGCATATATTGTATTTGGCCAAAACTGAGATAAAGAGCAAATTTAAGGGGAGGGTTCTTATCTCTGCTTTGACCAAATCAAATGTGCTTATTAGATAGGGGTGATAACAATTACGACTTTTGGTTATTGAAAATCAGCGCAGGGGGAAAACAGTATTTATGTGTGTACCTAATACAGTTAAAGATCTAGGTGTTACATTTGACCCATAATTAACGTTCAGTAATCACATCGAAAATATTACACATGATGCTTTTACATTATTAGGATCCATAATTAGAAATGGTAAGGACTTCAGCAAATTGCAACACTCCTGAAAATGTATTACTCATATGTATGCTAAAAGTTGAAATATGCAATTGCAATTTGAAATCTCTCACAACGAAAGTATCGCCAACAAATTGAAGAAGTTCATCCAAAATTTCTTAGGTATTTGTTATACAATATAACTGGGATTTATACCTCACTTGAAAACTATGGCACGTTAGTAGACACTTTTAGTATTTACTTATTAGAACAAAGGCGGAATATTGCTGATGTGGTATTCTTCCAAAATATAGCTCAAACTGAATTCGATTGCTCAAACTTTATATCTACATTAAACTTCCATATTTTTTTCAGTTAGAACTAGAACTAGTAATACAGGTCTCTTCTGTTGTAAAAAGGCTAGGAACAACATAATGCTGAAGTCACCAATGTGGAGAATATGTTCTATCTATAACAAATTACGTCGAAAATATGATAAAATTGTACAATATCTTGTAAGGCACTAAAAACACTGGGTGTGAAAATGTATTATAATATTTCAACACTCTAATTGAGGATCTAGTTTCCAAACTCCACCTAAGTCTTTTTTTTTTTTTTTAATAATTTTACAGAAGCGAAAAACGTGTATCGCTCTGGTTCTACATTTAACGAATAATATTTGAACGATATCTTTTATGTCTAGTGGTACATAACAACATGCTAAATTTTAAGAAATGCCTGATTTTAGGTTTAGGTCTAAATGGCGGGAGAATGTTTCATGTCCGTCCAAAAACCACTTAAGTCATATGTTTTCTCCAGAAAAAAATCAGCTACTGCTAAATAATGACACTCTACTATCATTATATCTGGTAAAACATATAAAATAATAATAATAATAATAATAATAATAATAATAATAATAATAATAATAATAATAATAATAATAATAATAATAATATAATTTATATTTGATTACACTATGTGCTTATTTACATTAACATGTAAGTTTAATATGATTTCTGTGTTTTTAATGAATTTTTATTTATTTTAGTTCTAAGATTTATATTTTAAACTTATATTTTTTAAATGTACTTTTATATTGATTATATTTTATTATTTCTTTGCCCAGTTTCTGGAATATCTTGATCGCTTCCTTCCCTTCTCTTCCATCACAGGCTCTAGTAATCCAATTTCCATTTTGCACTACAGGTGTATTGTTTTCAGCCAGTCCTAATAACAACGTAGTAGTCTCTTGTATAAACGGTATATACTTTTCTTTAAATACCTTCTTACTGGTTCTTAACTCTTCTGTTTTTAAGCAAATTCTAAACAATAGATTAATTTTCGCTCCAAATCTAAAATAAACACCAATCAGAGAAATGGTAACAATGAATATCAAACTTTCAAAGCAGATAAATAATACCGACGTGACTTAAGTGGAGTTTGGAATTAATATTTTTAATGACTTAGGCGCATTTGAAAAAAAAATGTTTTTTTTTACATTTAATTTCAAGACGACTTACGTGAGTTTTGAGAGATTATATAGTCAGGCATGTGTATTTACTCCTAATACACAAATAAAGCGCAAAAACCGAAAATTGAAAACAAAAGTGACTTAGGTGGTGTTTGGAAACAAGCTCTTCAATTGGACATCTGTGTGTTGTGTTGGCAAATAACAAATAAATGTACTTTCAATCCTCTGTATATATACCTTCGCTCTCGCGAAAAATGGCTAGCGATTGTGGTTTAGTTCGGAAGTTGAATTTTCGATAGGAATATGTATGAATGGTTCAGATACTAGATTAAATTGTATTTTCATTATCTCATGCAAGATTCAAAATACTAAATACTGTTGCAGAATTGGAAGAGTGCCTTGACTGTAGAACACCCGCACAACAGCTGTGGTGATAGTGTTGCCTACCTATCAGTTCTTTAACAGCAGTTAGATCATAAGCGACATTATCTTCGTGTTACAAGATATTGGAAATGAAATCTTTAAAAGTTTTACGTCCCACGATTATGCCGGTTAGGCTAAAGAAGACGGTGATGATGAGAAATGAATGAAATAGTGGAATGAAGAAAGTGGGAGAAAACGGGAGAACTCCGGGAAAACCCACGAGCACGGTTTGTCCACCACAAAGTCCACACGGCGCGAGCTGGGATCGAACCAGGGACTCCAAGCACCGGAGGTGAACGCTCTACCACTGAGCCACCGCGCCCCCCTACAAGATATGTGAATGAGTGTTATGCTTGAGGACTAAACATAACATCAGTGCGGCATATCTGCTCTGTAGCACAAGCATACGACTAGGCAATTTCCTCTGGATATATTCCTTGATACAATTTTTAATTTTATATTAAATTTGAAATTTAAAAATGTCTACTCTGTATGGTGAATGGAAACGTAATTCCGTGTTAGACGTCCAGTTTATGGCTAATTGCATACGAATGTTACAGGTACTTAAACTACGTTTACTATAGCCACAAGATGAATGAGTATTAGGAAATTGTTGAGTTGAAAGTCATTTATGAGTCTTAGTCGTAGTTTCATTTTTGCTTTTTATCCACTAACAGATTAAATTTTACATCCTAAGCATTATACTAACCCGCTAATCTCTACAGCACTGCTGGTGTAAGGTAGTAGTCATAATTACGCTCATAGGAATACATGGGAAATCGATTTTCAACGAATTTAAAAAGTTCGTTACTGAATTCTCTGTGTCTGTGTGTCTGTCTATCTGTCCGTATGTCTGTTATTTGCGACTTTTTAAATTTTGAACCCTTCATTCGATAGAGCATGAAAAACTATCAAAGAAATTTATTAAATTTTTCGCGTCACTCTTACCGTTCCCGAAATATTGGCCAAAATGGACGGACGACTTTCAGAGATTTATAAAGCCATATCTGGATAACCGTAAGTCATAGAGAGTTCATATTGGTGTTGATCAATATCTAAAAGGATGGTAAATATTTTGGTACCAAATAGTTGCAGGTGGCCACTGTCCAACTGGCCACTGGTTTGGCCAATGGCAAGTTTGCCAGTGGCCACCAATTATTATCGGTACCAATATGTTTACTATACTCTTAGGTATTGATTAACACCAATATCATGACTTCTAGATATTTAAGGAGCCACAGCTCGGGAACCATTAGATGTAGAGAGATGATATTGATGTTGATCAGTACCTAAGAGAATGGTAAATACTTTGGTACCAAATAGTAACCCGTGGCCACTGGTTTGGCCAGTGGCCACCAATTATTATCGGTACCAAAGTGTTTATCATACTCTTAGGTACTGATTAAAACCAATATAATCTCTGTATGACTTACCGTTCCCGTGATATTGGCCGAAAATGGCCAATTTCTAGATATTTAACGAGAAATAACTTGGGAACCATAAGTGGTAGAGAGATGATGTTGGTGATGATCAATACCCCTAAGAGAATGGTGAATATTTTGGTACCAAATAGTAACCGGTGGCCACTGACAAACTGTAAATCATAGAGAGAGGTGATATTTTGCTTTTTCCGAGAAAGAGAAGAAAGCGCGGATGAAAAGATTTACTTTTACATCTGGGAACAATGGCAGTTATCCTTCCCGCTCCATCTCTCCATTCTTTTTAAGTTTGTTCCGGCAATGCTCTTGGAGCATTCTCAACTGGTTTTATTATCCATATCTTGGGATCAACTGAATAGATCATTTCCATCAACGAACTCATTTTTTAATCTTTGATCCTCAACATCCTGGCCAAAATTTGGTGATCCATCACGTAGAGCTTCCGGTCAACGGACCGACAGAGTAAATATATAAAGGAACTTTTGGTAAACCAAAGCAATGCATCAGAAAGGATATATTTGAAATCTCATTACACTCAATGCATCACATGACCTATTCCTAAGTTCATTTTCTTTGCTCTTGATTTTTCACATCCGAACTTGACATGCAATTATTAGACCTTGACTTTCTTAGTACGCATGTAAAATATTTTTCTACATAGGTTATCGTTACTAGTTGTCAGCCATCAAAATCGATGTTTGAACTTTAATCTTATATATATATATATATATATATATATATATATATATATATATATATATATATATATATATATATATATATATATATATATAAATGGCTATCTAGAAGAAGAGTTCGAAGAAGATACTTCTTTCTTTTGAGTTTAACGTTCCACGTTTACGTACCGACGGGGACGATAATAATGAATGAAATGGTGGAATGAAAAACTGGGAAGAAACGTGAGAACTCATAGAAAACCCACTATGTTTGTCACAAAGTTCACTATGGCGTGAGCTGGATACATGAAATAAATCTGTTAAACAATAACCTACTTATAATAAAGATTTGTTAAAGTCAGTTAAATTAAGTAGGGCCTACTAGTTTACTTTTTAAAATTTTCTGTTATTTGAGAGCATGTACAAGGGGGTACGGTGGGTCAGTGGTAGATCGCTCACCTCTGTTGTGTGGGGTCCTTCTCCAGCCAAGCAATGGTGGATAGCATCGTGTTCGTTGGTTTTCTCGTAGTACTCCTGTTTCCTCCCACAGTTTCATTACCCGTCTCCTTTGGCCTAACGTGCATAATCGTGGGACGTTAAATTGAAAGAAAGAACATGTATAATTACTTTCAAGTGTGTGTTGTGAAACTACGCTTTATGTAACTTTGATCATATACTTCTCTCTCTCTCTCTCTTTTTTTTTTCGCTTCGAAAATTTTCTCTGAACTTTGTCTTCGAATATTCTCGGTCAGTTTTCATCTCTCTGACTGTAGGAGAAAATGAATAGTTTCGGAATTTTCGTTTTAAACAACTTCTAGCTAAATTGCTTTTGTTCAAATGGGAATTTCTCTCTCTCTCTCTCGTTATCCCTCCTGCAACACAAAATTTTGTCACTTACATTTTTTTGTTTAAAATTTTCTCTCTGTGTCTCTCTTTCTGATAATAATCGATAGCAAAACACCAAAAAACCCTACGGAACTTTTGTGTCCATTTTCAACACAGCACAGATGGCTGTTAACTGCTGCAAAACTATATCCTAGATTTAGTAGCAACAGATGTTCCGCAATGCTGTAGGTTGGGGAGAAATTCAAATGATTCACCGGAGCACAGAAGGAAAGAAATCAGTCAGCATAAACATATATTTTTGATACCTATGAAACATTATGGAATGTGTCGTCAGACATATTGTATAGGTGAAATTTGCATTGTCAGTTCCTTCTTATTTTTTTCCCCCAAACAAAGTTTCAATGAAAGAAACACTTCCTTAAAAAATATTCCCAAGGGTTGAAGAATTTATGTGACCTACCGTTCCTGCCTTTTTTAAATACAGACTTCTTTAAAGGCTTGTCATAAAAAAAATCTTTTCCCATTCCTATATGGCGCTCCGTGATAATAAAGATCTTTTTACAGCTGGTCGTTTTTCTCCGACTGCACGAAAATTTCTTTGCAAGACTCAACACGAAAGTAGGCGGAACAACATGAAGATAACTTCTCTCTTTCCTTGTGGAGAAAATACTAGTAAAAGGACAAGAAAAAAGTACAAAGATAAAAGAAAGTGCTTTGAATTACAATCCAGACACTCACATCAATACAGTCAGCAACCAATATAATCTTGCAATCTTGCAACTACTGTACAAAGGTTCTTACGCTCAACTTGACTATCGAGGTTCATAATACATATATATATATATATATATATATATATATATATATATATATATATATATATATATACAAGTTCCATATACTAGCTCCTATATACAGAATACACTATCAAAATACTTTGCCTATAAAAGTTAGAATATGACAAAGTTTTTTATACACAATATAATTTCATGAGTGTTACGTGAAGTGTTAATGCAAAATAGGATTCAGTCGAGAATAAGAAACTGAGTTATGGCTTTACTCTTCATAACCTTTTTCTGACAAAAACTATATATGGGAAATCAAAATATAGCAAGTTTGTGTATTTAACATAAGCATTCATTCAATTTATCATCATCTGTGTTATACTATTTTCAAGTATTTATCTCTGTTCGTTGTTATATGTGCCATATACATCGTTAATTCTTGTGGGATTTCGCAACTAGATAACACAATAAGATACGTTTCTCTTTGTGTATTGACGTTTAATGTCCCTTTTTCAGCATCGTGGCTATGCAAGACCTGAACTTAGAGTTTAAGTTGGAATTCGTGCCACTGTAAATGCGTTCTATTCTCTTCCACAATGGAATCGATCCTGAAACTCGTGCTCCAAATGCGTGTGTGCTACCACTAGACCAGTGAGAAGGGCTAATAATGCAGGAGAATGCAGGAGACAGCAGAAGTGAAGCTATCTGCAATGAGAGAATGTCTTCAAGTTTTAATAAGCACGTAGCGTAATTACAACATTTTACTATCAAAGGATAGTTGTGACAAAACCTGGTGTTCCTGTTTAGAAGCGAACTTTTTTACGTTGTGGAATTTTGTAAGTGTAGTCTGTTGTAACAATGTAGCTATTTCGTAAAAATCTAGCACCTACAGAAATACAGCAAGTGGGAATAGATACAAAAAAAATCTTCTGTTCGTGAATGGTACAGCAGATTCATCGAGACTGGTTATTTGTGTACTGAATAATTATAAAACTTTTTTTTTAAAAAAACAACCAAATTCATACACGCTATTCATTCATGTGAAATATTACAAAAAAGTACAGTATAATACATTTGAAAGTGTTCCTAAACCTTGCCGTACCAAAATCACGCTCGAAAATGTATGCTTGCCTATAAGTATGTTACTTTGCCGTAATTAACTCAGCATCCGTTGAAATGTTTCATAGCATAGTTCCATATATTACAATCAGATCCTAAAGTAATTCTTACGGGATTATCAGGAGGGTATATTCTTTCAAACAGTAAAGAATCATCCAAATCTATGGAATTATGTCGAGTTATGCGTGAACGTACTCAAAAGATATATATATGTGCTTGCGTCCATTACACATTAAAACGGAGAGATTCTCAGCATGGTGATAGCTTCATTTCTGTTGTCTCTTCGTTTGTTATGCTATCGACGTGTGAAGCCCCGAAGTGAATTATGAATAATCCTACATAATAACACAGACTGTGTTTGGATTACTGTCAGTAAATAATGAATGGACTTCTGTTATGCATATCTGTTATATTGAGAAATGTTTCATAAAAAAAAATTACTTGTCACTATATTGGTTTGATGTTGTTAAAGGGTATAACAATGCTGGGTGTTTCAATGGGATGATCCCCTTTTAAGGAACTTGGTTTATCAACTAAAATTCCTTCATATACTTATCCTGTCTTTCGGCATGTTCGTCCGTCAGGGAGACAAGAAATATCAAGATCTAATTGATGGAGTACCACCAATTTTGCACAGAATGTAGAGGGTCACATGTTAGGAATCTCGTTCCTTGGTGAGAGTGGTATTCAACCGACAAGTGGTAGATATCAGCCATTTCCGATTTTTACGATCATCACTATAGAGCAGAAACGGTATAGATGTAGTTTTCTGCAATCGATTAAGCGTCCCAAGAATATTTTATTTTTCCTCTCATTTATCTATTAAAATCTCAAGTAATAGAAATCTACTATCATTTCCGGTTTAAGTACTGTGAAAACATCTCGCTATTTTCACTGAACTCCTTCACATACTGTACACGTGACATTGCTAATTATTTAAATCATTATAACTACTGACCGAATGTTTAGGCACTAAGAATATGGTAAATATCCAGGCAAATAGGCATTTAACTTGTAAAATAGATAGTAAAATAGGAGACTTATAATTTGTAAAAATATATAGTAAAATAGACATTTATAATTTATAAGTAAAATAGTGACTTATAATTCGTAACATATGTAGTAAATTGTCATTTATAATTCGTGAAATAGATAGTAAAATAGGCACTTATAATTCGTAAGTAAAATGGGGATTTACGATATAATTCGTAAAATATTTAGTAAAATATAATTTATAATTCGTAAAATAGTATTTATAATTCATAAGATATAGTAAAATAGGGACTTACAATTCGTACAATAGATAGTAAAATAGACACTTATAATTCGTAAAATAGATAATAAAATAGGCACTTGCAATTTGTAAAATAGATAATCAAATAGACACTCATAATTCGATAAAATACGTAGTAAAATAGGCTCTAAAACCTAAGTTGAAATAATGAAGATAAACATTGAAAGACACAAAAAATTGAAACTAAGTCATGAACACTTCACAAATAATCTAGAAACATACGGTTGCTTTGTAAAGAACAGCTTTCAAAGAAGAGAAGCACCTAATACATAAATTATTTACAACATATTTCCACAAAGTTTTGCAGGAATTTTCATACAACATTCTGAAGAAAGAATTTAATGATCACTTTCGAATGAATATAAATTATTAAATATATTTTATTTAATACATTTTGGCAGTCCTAAAGGATCGTTTATTGAGATCTACAATATCACAAGGAATTTCTTCTCAAGTTGTCAATTGATAGGTTTTCTTTGTTGGTGCAACACAACCTTTATAATATCTAAACTATTTCTGTTTTCACGAATGTAATTTCATATATTCAAAGTAGGCAAGAACATGTGGATCGAATTTACATGGTACATTTTCATCGCATGATACATTGCTCGGCCTGCGTTCTCCCACCTCTTAAACTCACAATTCTACCTAATTTCAAGTTTCTTTTCGTATTTCAACTATCTAAAAGATAAGGTTTGTATTCCAAGAAAACGCCCATTTAAATAACATGGGAATTTATTCATCCCCCTTTAGACTCCTTAAAAACTAAAAAAAAAAAAAAAAAAATCACTTTTGGCAATTTTCCTGTAGGTTAGTCCCGGAAGGCTACAATCATGCCAAATTTCAACATTCCAATCCTGTGGAAGTGCCTAAACATTATGGATGTAGAAGATGTCTTATATAAATAACATGGGAAAGATTTTTCAGTTCCCCATAAAACCACTTTAAAGTTGGAATATTTTATTTTTAATGATTTACTTCGGTAACACTAAAGAAAACATACAAGTATATTGAATTTCAAGTTTGTATTCCAATTCCAAGTACCTAAAATATGAGATTATATGTCTAAAAAAAAGGACCATTTAAATAACATGGAGAATTTCTTAATCTCCTCTTTAGATTAACTAAAAATTAAAAATATTCACTTTTCGGAATTTTTCTGTCGGTTAGTCCCGGAAAGTTATAATCATGTCAAATTTAATCATTGTAGTCCTACAGGAAGTAGCCAATAATTTTGGGGTGTAAAAGGTGTCCCATATAAATAACATTGAAAAGATTTTTCAGTTCCCCATAAAACCACTCTAAAGTTGGAATTTTTGATTTTTACTGACTTACTTAGGCAATGCTAATGAAAACGTACAAACATACCAAATTTCAAGTTTTTATTATAATTACAAGTACTTGAACATGAGATAATAGTTCCAAAAAAAGGCCCATTTAAATAACATGGTAAAATTCTTCATGTCCCCTTTAGACCCCTAAAAATTAAAAATATTCACTTTTGACGATGTTCCTGCCGGTTAGTTCGAGAAAGCTACAATCATGCCAAATTTCAACTTTCCACGTCAACCGAAAGTACCTCTTTAATTTATGTCAGCTCATGTAGTTTTATATATAGTTAAGATAACCATCTATATGATATATAGATAGATATATCTATATAACATATAGATATAATTTAAGTTAAGTAGATTTCAATATTTGGAGTTTACGCAATACTATAATGCGATACGTAGAGCTGCTCCAAATAGAGGCTATATTTTAGAGTTGCCAACCGTCCGATATTTACTGGACGGTTTAGGTTTTAAAGTCCTTGTCCGCTGTCCGGTACAAAATCAAAACCAGACGTTAAATATCCTGTAATTTTTCCTAATCCTATTCTTTGTTCTATCGTATTATTTTGGAGTGACGAAAATACTCTTTTGTCGATGAACGTGGTTAAAAGAGAGCTTATAATTCACTTTGATACCGACCTATCATGCGTGGAATTTCCTGAAGAGTTGAAGGCAGGAAAAAATTTACTGAACTTATCAAAACTGCTAAATGTTAACAAAAGTACATTTTCAAGAGCGCAGCTAATACCGCCTCATCTTCAGCTACATCTTCCAATTAAATAATGCATTCAGATCCCGTAGAAGTATGTAGCCAGCGTGAGACATTATCAGCCCCAGCTAAGCTGGTAAGACTTATTTTTCGAGTATATTCTGTTTTAGATACGATGTATTATTGATAGTAGACTACAAAAATTGCAGGTGCCGACTCAACCAATACTAAAATAAGTAAAGTTTAATAAGTGCTTCAAAACTAATTAAAGTCATTAAATTCGAACTCCGAATCGCTCAATTTTATGTGAACTAACCACTTTGAGGTTGGTCACATTTTTGTTGAGCGGTGATGTCACAATCTTAAGAGAATACTTACTTCAGAAGGGTGTCTGGTATTTACAATTTCAAAAGTTAGCAACCCTAACATATTTAAAAGTTATTTTTTTAATAAAGAAATGAAATATGCAGTAAAATCTTTCAATTTTATGTCCCACAATATGCTCTTTAAACCTAAAGGAGACGGATGAATAGTGAAACTTGAATGATTATGAAGAATTTGGTGGATTGAGCTTGTGGCAGAAAACGAGTAAATCCACCAATACGATGCTGTCCAGCACAAACCCATATGGCTTGGGATCAAAGCAGTGAACCTGCGCACCAGATTTGAGCACCCTACTACAAAAAAAAAAAAAAAAAAATCTTGCGATTATATCGTCCAGTGCAGAGATGTTCATCCTCGCGAAGGTGGCCCTTTCGAGGGCATCCTCACCCTCAAATTCCTTCGCCTATAGTGACGCGAGGGCAAGGACATGCTTCGACAGAGAGGGCGAGAACAAATTCCCAACACAAGGGCGAAGGCCAACTGCCACTGCGAGGACGAGAGTGCGCGAGGGCAAGTTCCCAGCGCGAGGACAAGAGCAAGGTCGAGCGAGGGCGATGGACAACTCACTTCACGAGGGCGAGGGTCAACTGTCACTGCGAAGGTGAGGACAAATTTCCAGCACGAGGGCGAGGGAGAGTGATTGTGATGGGCAACTCCCCTGCGAGGGCGAGGGTGAGTGAGATCGGAGTAAAATCCAGTGAAGCAAAGACAAGAATCAAGAGCAGTGCTTTTCCCATGAGAAGTATGGTTGAATCAGTAATGAAAAGGGTGTGCACTTTAGTTATGTACACAAGGGAAAGAAAATACATGTTCGAATGTTAACACAAAATGCCATCTTAAACATTAAAAAAATGGAAGATATTTGTGCCTTTGACTTTGAGTCATAACGCTAATGAAGCAAGCGTGAAATCAATTTTCTATTACACTGTAAGCATATTTTTCCCTTTCCCCTATCTTTCATTCAGTTTCAAAAGATGTATTTGTGTCTTATACCAGAAACCTAAATAAAGAGAGAGCGCGAGGGATAGAGAAAACATTGTGCCAATCTTTTCAATCACTTTTAAAATTTCGTCGCCCTTTCATCTACAAGCCAAGAAAAAGGAAGTATCCAGGACAAGGGAAGACGGAAGAAAGGAGCGACACAGTTGTATACAAACTTTTTTTTATTTTTATTTATATCTATGTAAAAAGAAAGAGAGAAAGAACATTGCACCTAGTGCAAGGCGTCTCGCGTATTTCAATTTTCCTAATTGCAAGTGAATTCTTCGTCGCTTGCGCTTCTTATACAGATGAGTTATCGCCAAATTCCTTGATTACATTCTTCGTAAAGGCGTCAGTGTGCGACGACGGCGCCAGTTACGGATTATTACAGATATATAAGTAAGAAAAAACTAGTATATCTGGTGTAATCTGCAATCAGTCTTTTAGTTGATTAGAAACGTGTTTGCTCTGTGTGTCATCATTCAACGCTGAAACTAAATTTCTCATTTGACATTAGGCATTCTTATTTCTAAAGCTGAGTAAGACGTGTTGCTTCATGTAATTTCATGTTGATAAAAAGAATAGCATCATCCAGGCGCGGCTGCTGCAATAAGTTGCATGGTTGTGTAACCACTGCCTAATTATAAGCTAAAAAAGTTTTTGAAATGTTATTGTTTTAGTAAAAATAAAACTTGGCTTTTCGGCGTAAAACAATATTAATACATCTGTCAAAAATTCATGTAAAAATGCCGCAAGAGAAAGACTGATTTACCTTTGTAGCTGTATGAGATTTGCAACCATCTCCAATAACATTCAGCATATAGCAGGGATCTCCTATTTGTTAACATGGAAATGAATATTTTTTATCTTCGTCGCTCCTATTTTTGCATATTGTGGAAAGGTGGTTGCACTCATATAACAACCATCAGCAGTCTACTTACACCTCTTCTTAATAGCGGTTATCTGAACTTTTTTCTATCGCTTATGGGCAAATGACAGTGGAAGGGAAAGACAGGGGAGAATAAATGATTAACAGATATACTTCTTTGAAAGAAACAAATATGAGCGGATGGTTGTGCATACAATTGAATTAGAGTTGTTTCCACAAGAGCAGAACGAGTGTTGTTTAAAACGTTTCGAGTCTGTCTGAATACTCTCTATATAAAAGGAAGATCATAGATGCCGGTAATGCTTAGGAATATGTCTAAATAAATAAATAAGATCTGTTTTTTGTGTCCTTGAATGAAGAGTTCACAAAAGGACTCACAAAATGTTTGTGTGCAATGTTGTATTATATGGGTCAGAAACATGGACATCACGCAAAAATGATGAAAAAATATATATCGGAAGCTTTGGAAATGTGGGTGTGAAGAAGAACGGAGAAAATTAGTTGAGTTGAACGAAAAAGACCGATAAGGTGTTAGAAATAGTGGAGGACAAAATATTAATTTCAGATGTAATAGAAAAGATGAAGAAAAACTGGCTGGAACTTTGGTTGAGAAGGAACTTATCATGAGAGACACACTAGACCAGCGTTTCCCAACCTTTTTCAACTTGCGGCACACTACGGGTGTAACTTGAATTCTCGCGGCACACTCATAGATTATTATTATTATTAATATTATTATTATTATTATTATTATTATTATTATTATTATTATTATTATTATTATTATTATTATTATTATTATTATTTGCAAATATAAAATACCGTGGTATTTTTTCTGTGATTACTGATCTCGTTCTCACAGAGATGAAAGCTCGATCACTGGTTTTTCCCCCGTGCTAATTCATTATGCTTATTTTTTATTCTAATTTTAAAATAGAAAACAATTGCAATGAAATATAGGACTCAGATTTCTAAAAACACACTTTCTTTTTCGAAAACTGTATCCAACCTTTCACTAAGAACGAAGATAACTAAATAACGAACGAACAAACAAATGTCTTACTTTTAACTTTGCTGTTTTAACCAAAACCAGTGCATATTATTCCAATCACACAGCTTGCGATGCGTCGAAGTCAAAACACAGCTGTTGAACAAAGTGTTGTTCTGTTATTCACGTGCAAATGAGTGTTCTACGAACGTTCACTTGACGCGTACCGTACAAGTGCTTCCATTTCTTGGTGTTAGTATGACTCTTAATTGAAGCGTAACATAGCAGCTAACCGTGGAAATGTGTACGAGCCGAAATACTGTCTGCTACATAGTAATAGATGTAGAATAATATATTACTATTACAGTAATTTTTCCATGGTAGAAATTCATAGTAATGTCAAATACAAAAATATACATTTTTTCCTATGTCTTGCAATTTGGTTGCTATAGACTTAATAGTTTTGTTTCGATTTCCTCGCGGCACACTAGCGGTCCATTCGCGGCACACCAGTGTGCCGCGGCACACCGGTTGGGAAACGCTGCACTAGAGGGTACAATGACAGGAGAAAGAGGGAGAGGCGAAAGAGACTACAGTTGATGAAAGGTTTTAAAACAGCAGGTGTGAAGTCATACGTTAGTCATATGGCAGAATATCTATGATAGTTATACTCAGTTATACTCATTTGCTTGAGAAATCCCTATTTATTACTTGCTATTGAGTAATTGCTAAGGTAAAAACCAATGTCCGAAGCATGTAGTGTAGTTGGGAAGTACACAGGCCGTCATGCAAAATCACCTCGCACAGAACAGGACTTTTTTCCTTCATTCCTTTCTAATAGTAGAGAGATAAATTACAGGATCATGATAAGGTTTCGGTTCATTTCTTTTGAACTTAACTATAGGCTAATATAGTTGATTCTTTACACAAAGTTGGACATTCCTGTATGCTTAATGTGGATATCAGGTGCACATTTCTTCCCACTATGATCTTCTAATGATATTTAGAGAAAAAGAAAGAAAATATGAGAAAGAACTTTGTTCTCAAGAAAAGGAAAAAAAAAACCTCATCATTTTTATCATCTTGCTTGGCATTTTATTTAAAGTTATCAGATTTAAATTCCACATTTTACCCCGCATAAGACCACCCAGAAAAAGAGTTAGCAACATTGTGCTGACAGCTAGAGTTCGTCATTCTGATCTTAAAATGAAGTGACTTGTTGCGATGTGACAGGTCATTAAGACCAGCGCTGATAGGTTTCTGAGATGAAGGTCGAGTTGTGGGAAAAAGTTCACCTGATTCCCTTAGCGAATCATTTCCACCTGCCTTGCTCAGGAAGGAGACCGGAGATCTGCTTCTTCCAAAGATCACAGTTGCCATACCCATTATTTTGTTACCATCAGCAAAAATGTTTTTTTTTTTTATTTGTGCATGGAAAATGCGTTAAGGGGATGCGAATGAAAATAAAAAGAGTGTTTTACGCGCACACAATAGCTACAATAATATTAGCGTCTAGACGTATTCCGATATATATCATTAATCTTAAATTTTCATGCGTTAGTTTCCGAGAAAAAAAAAATATTTTTTCTCTATATCTAAAAATTGATGCTCTAGGATAGCCACATCACCTATTAAGATGATACTGTATACACCAATCAAGCTTTTTTTATTATGATACAAACAAAACTTCAGTATACAATATATACAGGGTGATTCAATAAAATTTCCCACATTTTAAAGGTTAATAAAACAAAAAGAGTATTGAAGATAGACACTTCTTTATTCCAAATTATAAAATTGTATCGAAAACAGTTTGCAATTATTCTGTTCTATTGTGCGTGCAATTACACAGCAATTGGAATACAATTATTGCAAATAACACCCATTAAAACCACCCTCATTTTGATCGGCTGTAACGCTTTCAGGGGAGCGGCAGAAGGAGTGAGACTCATATGTCCAGCTGTTTTCAGTTATTATTATGATTTGGCCACAAGCTCATCGCGCACACATATACGAAATGTTTTGCAAAAACAGCAATTCTGCCATTACAGTGCAAAGAGCTTTTCGCTAAAAGTCCTGCTGTTCCGTGTAGTGAAAATGTTCCTGATCGGAAGACTATCTTGCACTGGGTCGAGAACTTTCAAACAACAGGTTCATCATTGGAATATCAAGGCTGTGAGACAGTGTATGTTGCAGCCTCCCCCCCCCCCAAAAAAAAGTTCTGCAAGAAGGCATGCTGTGGCTGTTGGTCTTCCTAAGGAGAGTATAAGAACAGAACAAAATAATTAGAAACAGTATTCTATCTAATCTCTAAAATTAAATTCCAGTTGAAAGTGCGGCGTTTTAAAGAGACCCAAGCAGTATCACAACAGTTCTGAACACACTACAGTCAGTGGACTTTCGACAATCGGCAGCTTGCTGGAATCGTTGCTTACAACCCCCAAAATGATGATGCAAATTATGCTAAGGGACAACCTTTATAGCTTTGGAAAACGGTCCTCCTAGTTCCTTTTAAACGCTTTTAACAGACTAGAGGGCAGCGGTGTTGTGACGTCTTGTCTACCTTGTTAAAGCAGAAAACGAGATCTATATCTGTCCCCTCACCTGCTTGCGCTGTAGTACGTGTTTTACCGCTTCACAGCCTGCGTTTCATTCGTGTAGTACCCACGCCATCGATTATGTCTCACGCTTTAGGATTTAAAGTAACTTTCTTATTGTTACGAGAAAATTTCAGGTAGCATTTTATACTGTTTAAGCTAAATGTGAAAGATGAACAAACTAAACCACATTTTATTTATATTTTTTTTTTCGATATATTTTCTGGGGCAATAATACTCCCAGTAATCCATTTAAATTTAATACTACAATTTAATATATATATCAACAATATCTATCTACATCTACTATCTATCTACAGTAAATTTATGTAAAGAAAAAAATAATGTTGGAACTGTACCCGACGAGAAATTAAATTCGAGTAATTGTAATTATACTGTATCGTGTTTCATTCATTCTTAAAGAGTGAGAAACACATTGCGGAAGTGTGTAAAAAGGAACTCTCTCGACTTTGAATTAGTACCCTTTTACAATATACTTACAGATAATGGGTAAACGTCCCCTGAACGGGACGTGTTATCATCTGCATGATCTTCAAATACACTCTCAATAATTAGTCAGGTTTCTAGCCTCAGCAAGCCATTATCGCACTTCACATCTCTCAACAACTGGTGTTTCATGGTTGAATGAATTTTTTTTTCCTGAAATCAGCATTGCAACCTTCTGCCTTAAGATAAAAAAGTTTAACAGAATAAGGAGATATCACTAATAAATTTGATTTCGAGAGTACACTAAGTAATACGAAGTACATCGCACATAATCTTATTATTAACTTCCTAGTAATGATAAGAGACAAGACTTGAAACTTAAGGCTTTTATAAGATTCAGGAGTAGTAGTTAACTCTTGCGAGTGACATCTTTCTAGACTATCTTCTCGAATGTGAATCAGTTTTATCAAAAACGACTCAGCTGATTCTGCTTATATTTCATAAATAAATATTTAAATCCAATAACCCAAGAATGTGTAAAACAAATTCTTATATAAAAATATGCAGGAAAGGTAATTTCCTGTTAGGGATGTTTTTTTTTTTTTGTGTGTGTGTGTGTGTGTCTAATACGGCATGCGATTTTATTGATACTTCCTTCAACTTGCAGAAATATAACTGTTTGGGATTGCAATACATCAAGTTTACGTGAGGTAAAAGGAGTAAATTCTACCCGATGTTGCACGTTTGAACATGCTCATACAAAATAATTTTCCAGTGAAACCTACCGAATAAATTATTCGATTTTATTAAAATATGTTTACAGTTATCTTCTTTATCGTATTCAAACAATCCTCACTTGCTGCGATTGAAAATAGTAGGGTAAACGGGAACAAATACCCCAGACTTTGGGATTTCCATATTTTAAATAATATAATAAAATAATTTTCTGTAAAGACATTCGCCAAAATTGCTAGATTTTGTCATAATAAAGAGTTGCATATTTTTATATAAGAATTTGTTTTACACATTATTCTTGGGTTATTGGATTTAAATATTTATTTATGAAATATAAGCAGAATCAGCTGAGTCGTTTTTGATAAAACTGATTCACATTCGAGAAGATAGTCTAGAAAGATGTCACTCGCTAGAGTTAACTACTACTCCTGAATCTTATAAAAGCCTTAAGTTTCAAGTCTTGTCTCTTATCATTACTAGGAAGTTAATAATAAGATTATATGCGATGTACTTCGTATTACTTAGTGTACTCTCGAAATCAAATTTATTAGTGATATCTCCTTATTCTGTTAAACTTTTTTATCTTAAGACAGAAGGTTGCAATGCTGATTTCAGGAAAAAGAGAAAATTCATTCAACCATGAAACACCAGTTGTTGAGAGATGTGAAGTGCGATAATGGCTTGCTGAGGCTAGAAACCTGACTAATTATTGAGAGTGTATTTGAAGATCATGCAGATGATAACACGTCCCGTTCAGGGGACGTTTACCCCAGATAATAATGTATTTAAATGGATTAGTATCTTTCTACAAAAATATGCTGGAAGTGTAAGGGAAACGAAATGTCCTTTTATCTTGTATACTTGACTATCTTTTCAGTAGTGAAGCTTATGAAGAACTATGGTAGCATAGTCGGTAAGGCGTAGACAATCGGTATCAAATATGCGATCGAATTCAATCCTCGGTGAGGGCGGGAAATTTTCCTCCATCTACCTCCGATTTATTCCACTTTAGGGGCTCACGCAACCTTTGTGAAATGGGTAGATCGGGAAAACTGGGGAGTTAAGACAGCCTGAATATATCATCTCTTATGTGATCGAAGTATACAAAGTGTGATGCTTATCTCCGCCCAGCCTTGGGCCTTATGGCCTATTTCAAATGTACCTTGGAATCCCTTTACTGTACCTAAGCTTATAAGAGTGTTCTTAATGTTTAATATGAAATCTGATACCTGCAATAAAGAATAAATGTTTCTACTGTTGCCAAAACGTTGACACAAAAAAGTCACTAAACGAGAGATCAAATGACACAATTCTGGATTAAAAGCCGCTAAAAACTGGAGCCATAATATTTCCGACATAAGTAACACTTTAAGTAACTTCTGTTTTACATTAAAAAAAAAAAAAAAAAAGTACACGAAAATTAAAAGACCACAAAGGAAAATCGAACGTTCTCTTCATTTTAATTCACGCCTCTAAGCTAATCGACTTGCTATCGGTAATGTTGTTTTAATTGCATTTCTTCAACCAGTGGCGTACTTAGGGTCGTGTTTCGAGAGGGGGGTATGCACAACACATGAATAAGCACTTATATTTTTTCTTTTGGGTGCCGACAAATTTTAATGAAGTTGTGCATATAACAAATTTATTTCGGAGGGCTTGAGTTCGATAGCCACCTCCTAAATACGCCACTGTCTTCAACGAGAATTCTTCACACTGATAATAATGAAGATTTGGGATTGTTTTCTGTTATAAGGCAAAGGGTAACAGAAAACAAAGTGTGACTGTGGAGGAGTGGTCATGCTTTATACTTTACTTGCCCAAATCATCATCGTTTGACCTGATTAAGAGAAACAAGAAAAAAGAAAAGAAACATATCAAAGCTCTTTTAAACTAAGAGTCATTGATTACAGAAGAAGTTGATCACAGGACAGCGGAAGTAGCTACATTTATAGGTAATTCACTGAGTCTTCGTTTTTTTTTTAAAAAAAAAAAGAATGAATGAAAGAAAGAAAAAAAATAAAAGAAAATCGCCAATCGGAAAAATGTTTTTTTTTTTTTCAATCCTGGAAATCGAATCCCCGAGATTCGGAGACTTTTCTCCCAAATTGGTAACATTGCACTTAAAAATTTAACCACGAGAAAACATACATACATGGTTAAATAGTATCGATTTCCAATATCATCTGTATGACTGAGATGTTGCTTGATTATCTTTAACTAATTAGAAAATCCTTTTTCCGTACTTCTTTCTCTGTTTCTTCTGTGGATAAAAGAAAGTAAGTCTGGAGTAAAAAAAAAAAAAAACTCGTTAAACCTATCCATAAATTCCACACAAATAAAGCTTTCAAATATATTTGGTGTCTAAATTTGGCACTACATTAATGGACACATATAAAGCCTATTTCTCTATATCTAGTAGCTTGGTGTGACGGAAGAATTGTTTCCCATGTTGAAAGTTAGTAAACTCCTCTTTACTATTTGGCGGAATCTTCGAAACTATTGAAAGTAGCAACACTGGTCGATAAAAGTAGGGGTGGAATCCTCTGAGTCGTCGGCTGGGATCGATTCCACACACCTACGTCTGTGACCCTATCTCTCAGGAGGTGGAAAACCAATGACTTTCTTTTACTTTGTGGCATTTTCAGTAAATACACACAAACCTTGCCATTTATACCCATTCAACGCTGCTATTTACTGTAAAGTTATTGTCTATCTAATATGTTGAGTTTTGCTCTCCCATAGTCAATCTGTGACAATGCATTGAGTGATTTCTTTGTAATCTCTTTAAAATCTTACGGAATTTATACTGTAAATACATTTCGTGGATAAATTTTCCTTCAAGCATTGTTAGAATCTAAATCATTTGTTTGTAGTTATAATATGTTCCAGTTCACTACTGCTATACTGTTGTGTACGTACACTCATGTCCAAAATGATTGTCGCATATCTATAACTGTCTTCTTGTAAGAATATAATTTGATAATGATTTTGCAGGGTACTTTTAATACTGTTACTATGTGTATAATCGGGAAATGTATATTTGTGGCAAATTTCATAGGAAAAGAATTATATATACGACAATTAGAATGTTGCTAAATGGACAAGAAAGTTTTATTTTCGTTTTATTGTTCTTATTTACTGCTTTTCTGACACGAAATTTACCACATACATGTCTTTGCCGATTATACACATACTAACATTATAAGAAATACCGGGCAAATTCGTTATCAAATTATATTCCTACAAAAACATATTTATAGACATGCGACAATAATTTTCGACATGAGTGTACATAACCCTCCCTGCTGGTCTATTAGTTAGCGTGTGTGTTTGTGTTGCATATGGTCCTGGTTTCGATTCCCGGCGAAAGAGCACAAAAATTTAATTTCGCAATCATTCAGTTTCATTAATTGTCCGTTTCCTTTAGACTAAAGGACATGACCGTGGCACGTTAAATCTTAAAAAAAAGAAAAGAAAAGAAAGAAAAAACCTCATTTCATTTTCGTTACCAACTAGAGTTACTAAAATTGAAATTCGTGACTTGCTTCTTTAGCATGTCATACTACAATATGAGACAAGAACAGATGGTGATCAGAAAAATGGAAACACCTGTAGTTGGCAACACGTCAGATGTATGGGTTGGCAGTGGTGTCGTGGCGCCCACAGCGCCGGACCGCTGGTGGTGGTGTGTTAGGTCGGTCTCCATACTACGTCAGGCGCAGTGGAACAGCAGTGTCCAGTGGCTGCAGCAGACGGAGGTAGTGTAAAATGGGAAATCTTCAGTTTTTCAAAGAGGGCAAATTGCTGGTGCGCGGTTATGTGGAATGAGTGTGACGGCAGTGGCTACTGTGTTAGGTGTGTCGCGTGGGACAGTGTCGAAGATGATGACGGCCTACACAACACACGGGAAAACCACATCGGGGAAGCGGAACAGTGGGCGGAAGAAAATCATGAGTGACAGGTCACGCCGGGTATTAAAGCGCATTGTCACGCAGAACCATCGTGCCACTGCGGAGCAAGTGACGGAGGAACTCAATCAGCCCCTCCCCCCACCCTGTTTCGACAATCATAGTCCGCCGCGAATTACATAACATGAACTTACGGGGTCGTGTTGCACGGGCCAAACCGCTCATCAGGGACCATAACGCTTTCGCACGCCGCAAATGGTGCCGCGACCATGCAACTTGGACCGTAGAGGACTGGAAACGTGTGATATGGTCGGATGAGTCATCCTTCACCCTATTCCCAACCACGAGCCGTGTTTATGTGTGGAGAACGCCCAAAGAAGCTTATGATCTGCAGTGTCTCCGCCCAACTGTGAAACATGGCGGCGGCTCGGTGATGCTGTGGGCCGCAATATCATGGTTTTCATTGGGTCCTGTGGTCACACTTAGCGGACGAATCACTGCCAACGATTATGTCGCAATTTTAGGAGACCACTTGCATCCTATGGTCCGGATGTTGTTCCCGGACAATGACGCCATCTTCCAGGATGATAATGCACCCATTCACACAGCTGGCGTTGTTGCAGCTTGGTTTGAGGAACATCGGGATGAAGTTCAACACCTCCCATGGCCCGCCCAATCCCCAGATCTCAACATAATTGAACATCTGTGGTCCGTCTTGGAAACACGACTCCGGCGACGATTTCCACCTCCTTCCTCTCTCACAGAACTGGCCGATGCCCTGCACGAGGAATGGTGTAAAATTCCACTTGCTATCATTCACGACCTCTATGCCTCCATCCCACGTCGCATCAAGGCTGTTCTGAAGGCAAAAGGTGGCCCGACACCATATTAATCTGGTAAGTTGCAATTTCGTTCAGGTGTTTCGATTTTTTTGATCACCATCTGTAGTTTCTCGTGTAAAAATATCACATAGGATAGCTTACTCCTTAGCGTGAGTTTCTTCGAAGTTTCTCGTAAACATCTATTATAATTTTGTTCATATTTTTAAAACAAATATTTCAGTTCAGGACAAAGAATCGTGATTTTCTTCAAGCTAAAATTTTTCAACTTGAAGATAACCGTATAAACAAAAGTATTCGGAACGTGTATAAATGCATCAACGAATTTTTAAGAAAGGTTATCAAACTTGCGCTCATACGTATATCAAAAGAAAACGGACGGAGCAATTCTCACGGACATGGATAGTATTTTGAATAAGTGGGAAAATGTCTTTAATAGTTTGCTCAACACGCAGCTAAAAGAACATGGAGAAAATGAAATGTATACAACAGAACCTAAATTGCAGAGTCTAATCCAACAGAAGTAGAAATTGCTACAAAATGATGGTACCTGAGCACTTGCATCTAAAATACTTTATCTTTTGTCGCTGATATTATTTTTTATATAAAACGATTTCAGAAGCTGTCCTGGAATAGTGCAAATTAGCAAGTACACATTTCTTTTTATTTGAGCCGAATAAAAGATTGTAGTATTATCATTGAATACATAAAGTGCAAAGTCAAATAAATATAGGATAGGCAAGAGAAGCATTTAAGAGGAAGGAAAACCGTATTTTCTGTGTTTATGAATGAAGATATTTAAAAAAAACTCGTAAAATACTTCGTGTGGAGTATTATACTGGAGGGGACAGAAACATAGACACTACGCAGAACGACGAAAGAAAACTGCAGACTTTTGAAATGCGGGTGTGGAGGATAACGGAGAAAATTAGCTGACAAGTGAATTCATGTAAAACGAATGAGGAAGTGTCAGGATTGGTAAAATGGAAAATAACAATTTTAGATGTAATTGGGAAGGGAAAGAGAAAGCATTGAATCATTTCCTTAGAAGGAAGTGGGTCGTGTTGTACGCTATGGTGGAAGGATGGAAAAGGACGGGATCGAAAGAAATCACAGTTGGTGGATGGTAGTAAAACATACATTTCTGTGTCATGACAAACTATTACTAGTACTTTTAATAATAATAATATCTTCTTCGTGATTAAAATTGTTCACGTTATGCTAAAAGCGCTTCGTCACTTCTGCGAAAGAAATGCGGATAACAGTGCGTGAGTTAGCGAAAATTTCACGAAAGAAATGTAGAAAACAGAGAATAGTAGAAGTATTTTTGTTTACTTTCCCAATAATCGAATTCTTCCCAACTTTAGTGTTCAGATGCTTACCTCATTGATTTGAACTTGTGTGTTTGTTTTCGGGAACCAAAAGAAATGTATTAAAAGTTACTTTTTTGACCTGGTGATTCTCTTTTGTTAGTTCTTTTCAGTCAGAGCTGTAACAGAATAAATGCCCATCTTATTGGCTTCACGAGGAATTAGTAAAACACTTAAAGAAGTTGAAACTGCAAGCAAAGCGACGGGAGTTCTTTGATCTCGTGTTTTGTTTTCGGAAGCTCAAGTGAAGAGGAAGCAGAAAAAGAAAATAAAAATAAAAAAGCCGGGAATCATGGTTGTAGCGGCCATTAAAACTTCTTTAGCAACAGATCTTTTCGTCTGGTAATGATCATTTGGTACGTGCTTCTGATGAGACATTCAGAGGTCCAGCTCCAAATGCTGACAACGCAATTAGAAAGGATTTTCTCTTCCCACTTGTGACTTCGGCGGCCGATTTTTGAGTCGCTGTGTCGAGGTAACACGTGTATCTTTTTTACACAACGGTGCTTAGGTTCCTTTAGTACATGGAGACAAGGAGAGAGAGAGAGAAACATACACACACACACACACACACACGTGGAGTTAACGATGTGTTTTAGTTGTCATCTTTATAGCTTATAGCAAAATATTGGTACTGGATTTTAGATCCTTTGACATGCACAAGTTATGAGGTAAGGGTCGAAAGGTCACCATCTCATCCTACCCGTTGAAAGTTCGATTCTTCATAATGAACCTGATTTTACGGATTACAAATGTGAATTTACATCCTAGATGAGAGAATTGGAGGGACATTCCTAAAATAAAATTTAAAGATGAAGCCTTTTGCCTCGGTGCCACTCTTGTCTTCTACTGCTACAAATAGACAGACTAGAACTGTTTCATTAGCAGAATTTTAATTGGTCATTATTCAAATCAAATTGTTTATGGAAGGGTATACTAAATAAAATTCAAAATCACTTTACTGGGCATGTGGGGAAATTTAAGCTGACAAATATACAAACACGAACTTCATAAGAGGGTTAGATCTTTATGCATATGGGAAATCAACAAATACTAACAAAAGATATATTTACTCACCAAATAATTCTCCTGTCCAATTTAAGTTTTTCATTTCTATTCGTTAGTCGACTTGTTCTAGACACAATTAGTCGACATAATGTCTACGTTAGAAAATTATGTTTTAGACAAGTGAATATATGAAAACATTTGCGCATTGATTTTTGAAACATGTATTGTGCGTCTTTCTTCCCTTACAAAATGTAAACGTCGGATACAAACAAAATAAAATCTTTTATTTCTTCTTAATCGATCTGTTGGTCCATATGTCTGAGAAAGCAATTTCTCTGATTGTAAATATGTATATGTTCCTACGTCATACATTGTCTAGTTGGAAAGGACTGGTCAATCTATTTTTTTTTTTTTTTCGAAATATTTCTCTTAGGCTTCTTAAGCAGTCTTATCCAATTAGCATGAAGTTAGAGGTCACTAAAATTTTAAGAATTAAAAGCATCGTTGAAGAATGCTGGCAGAAAAACTAACCTGTTTATTTTCCATTGAAAATTAACAAATTTTGCCGCCACATCTGTCATTTAATTCAACACTTTGCTACAAGAGTACACTACTTGCGGTAGGATGGTAACGCGGCCTTGCGACTGGATTATGAACCTTGTGCATAAGAAAGACAGTTCTTAATTAGATACCTTGCACCGTTCTTGAAGTCTACAACCAACTTCAAGTCGTTGTGTTGGTTTGCCATTGAATAGAACGGGTAATATTAATTGTTTAATGTCTAAGTTAGAAAATTATGAAACGAAATGAAATCTTTGAGTTTTACGTCCCACGGTTATGCCGGTTAGGCTAAAGGAGACGGTGATGATGAGAGATGAGTGAAATGGTGGAATGAAGTGGGAGGAAACGGGGGAACCCCGAGAAAACCCACGAGCACGGTGTTTGTCCACCACAAAGTTCATTTGGCGGGGGCAGGGATCGAACCCGGGACCCCAAGCACCAGAGGTGAACGCTCTACCACTGAGCGACCGCGCCCCCCTTAGAAAATTATGATTATTATTATTAGAAAAGAGATATAATAGAGGACCAAGAACCAAAATTCTTTTTATAGAATCTACCGTTAGTAGTAATATGACAGGACGGGTCCTTGGTCACAGCTCACATAGGTTACACGTGTCTGGGCCTGGCTTCTTAGATCTTGTCTGACTTAGACAGACCTAATGACTTAAAACTAGCCAAAATCATATCGGCTCTACAGCAACACTGTAGATTTCTATATTGAATTAATAATGTCCATTAGCTCGAGCTGGTATATTCACATATTTGATTATACGTGAGACAATTCTTAATCCTTGTGAGACCAAGATGGGTATTTTTTGACCAAGGATCGATAGCTATAAAATTTTCAATATTTTAGATAACACAACCCGGTTAATATGTGTCTGGCGAGTCAGTCAGTGCAAGCGGTATATTTTAGAAAACAAATTTATTTGTTACGAGAAATGTACATGGATCAAAAATTGACTCATCTTGACGTTCCGAGAATTAATCAAAGTACATGACTTGACTCAAATATAATTTCATGTTTGTTCGTCTTCCCATTGTGAAAAATAATGCATTGGTTTTGAACGCAAACTGTACAAAAGGATTTAGCAAAAAAAAAAAAAAAAAAAAAAAAAAAAAGCATCTCGTGCAGTCGATTATTTTATTATCTCTCAGAAGAAGGCCGTTAATTCTATTGGCGTTTCTTTTCTTGATTCGCACACGTTTATGCTCTGCAACATCTTGTAGTTATATTTCAATGCAATGCAATTATCTATACAGACGCACACAATAATTGCGAATGAAAGTTATAGATTTAGTGAAAAGAGGGAGAGAGAACAGAAGTGTGTTTGTTAGGATTGCATTAGCAGTCTCCTGCATAACCTCCATGTGTATGATGATATTTCGTCGTCTGTGGGTCAGTGAAGGTCACGGGTATATTCTGATGACCTAATCTAATGGGTAGTACACAAAGTGGAAAAGCCCATTAAAAGAGCACAAAGCATAAAATCACAACAAAGAAAAATGAAAGTCAAGGAAGGAAGAGAAGTCCTTTCACTTAAATCTACTTTTGTACGTAATATCAACGTGTCCTTAAGAGTGTAAGTAATCCTCGCAATAGAATTAACTGTAGTTATTGTAATTGCAGTTGGTATTGCGCGCTTTCCTATTAAGCTCTCTCAACTTAATTTTAAATTTCAGATAACATACTTATGAAAATATTAACTGAATCGTTTCATCCATAGAGAATTCATCCATGGGTGATGTGAGTAGTGATTAGATACTGTATTAAAGATTAAACAAAGCGTAAACGAAACATTAAGTTCAAGTGGACGACATCTGCTTTTCAGGAAGTACCCGTGGTTGGAACTTAATGGTTGCGCTGTGGTCCTCTTGGTTCCTATCTTTTCCACCATTCTTAAAATTCTTTTCTACTTCTGTCTGCAAAGTTTACCTTAGCGGAAGGATTCAACACCATTGGTACTTTTAACCTCGCCGTTTTCACGATCACCGCTCTGTTCAATATTTACCTCTACTGGAGCGTGTACGGAACGTTTCCTTCCCTCTGATGAGTGGAATTGAAGCAAAAACAACTCTCCTTGTAAAAATAAAACCAAAGAAGATCTCTGCAAACAGTCTCTCATATCACAATTGGTCAGCTTGAAGAACGTTAGAGGGTTTTCATTGTTCGTTCATTTACAAGTACATGCTGTTATAAAAATACTGGATACCCCTTTACTTTGGTCGTGCTTTGTACCAAGTCGCGCGAAAAGAGAGGGTAGCTTGGTCGAGAAATGTTTCTTTTAAGCTCTAATGTAAATACGCGAGCAATTTTATTAAGGAAACCTTTGAAAAAGCTATTACTTTAAAAAGAACGCAGTGAACGTACAGTCATGTTCAAAAAATGATCTCAAATAGTGACGAGACGAAGTTTCCACGAGACGCCCACGAGACGAAGTTTCCTCTTTTCATCTCGATTCTGAAAGAATTCTTTCTCATATCTTGATTTTCGAAAAGCTTTTCTCATATCTCGTCGTTTTGTAAATTTGTGTACGAAATACCATTTCATTAATTTTATCTAGAAGTTATTAGAATTTTTCCGCGCCACGATAGGTCCACGAAGAGCGTGATACAACAATATCTAAACCAAGTTTATTATTGGAGTATATTATGTAATGATTTGCTTATCTTTAAACGTTAATTAATTTTCTTCATTATGTACGCACAATGACTTTATCAATTTGTAGTTTTTATACTATGAATTATACCTGACCCAAAAGTATGTATACAGTCCTGTATGTTTTATATATGTAGGTCCTTATACCTACTCTTGGGTCACTCTGTCTAAAACTAAAACAGTATTTGAAATTTATTACTTGGGTAGAGTAGAGTTGCCAACGAGAGTCCAGAAAAAAATTGATCTTGTCTCGATTCTCATTTCGAGAACGAGACTAAAATTGTCATGTTTCTCGTCTTGTCTCGTCTCGAATTAAAAGTCCAGTTATTGTTAGATTATTGTTTATTTTTTTATAAGCCCAAAATATTTAATTTTAATTGACTTTCAAAATCTACCAGAGTCTATCAATGAACGACTATACTGCTTGTTGTTTACAGTCTACCTTTAATTGACTTATACCACTACATTTAATACAGAAACCTTTCTGTATCCCAAAACTACTTCAATAACATAAGCCACACAGGCTTTACCATATACCTAAAAATATCAGAAGCCACACTTGGCTCTTCAACCTAAGATGTCACTAGCCACTCTTGGCTCATCAATCCCAAATATCAATACCAACATTTGGCTCTAGCTTCTCTTAAACATACGCATAACTTCAGCCACTTATGGCTCACATTCCTATAACAACTCAATTGTACATTATTTATATTCATAGTAACGCCTTTCTTTTGTTACTACGATTTTCTAACACCTTGTCCGATTGTTCACAATCAATATCTTCTCCGATACCCTAACAGTTATCATCATTTTTTTTTAGCACTAACTTTTCTTTAACGCACTGATCAGTTCATCTTACATACACTTTCCTCTACTTCACTGAGAATTTTAAACACGCAATAGGTAACATTCCTCGGTCAGCATTATTCAGATGTTGACATTTGTTTGTTGCCCGAGGGCCCGGGTTCGATTCTCAGTTGGAGAGTATTGAACGTATGATGGAGGTTTGGGTTCCACCGTGTTCTGTAGGTCTATTTATCATATTCTTCAATGTTAAAAAAAAAGGCTAAATTCAACAAACAACAGCTGTATATAGGGCCGGATCCAGAATTTTCTGACGGCAGTGCATCACTCACTACGAGTATATTTGAATTAAATTTGATTTTAAAAAACTTTAGGCGTCTGTGATGTGAATGAGGAATTGCTCCGGAAATGCTCAGTGTCTGGTTTCGGTGAATTCTTTTCCTCCAACCTTCAGAAAATTGGCTTAAACTATTTCTTTTGTAAAACTCCGCTTTCTTTTAAATCCCAAACGTAAACATGATAGCAGAAATTTTCGGAAAATGTTGACACTTTTGGGGCTAGCTTCACACTTTAGATAGTGTATATTTACAATGAAGAGGGGTGTATGTGCACCGTTACACCCCCACTAAATCAGACCCTGAATAAAATCAGAGGAAATGAATGTTTGTATTTGACTGTGTAATTGTGAACAAAAGTGTATCCTCCTTGTAAAATTAGTTTCACATCATCATCATAATAGTTGAGCTGAATGTGAAAATTGCTTAGAAACTTAAAGATAACCACGTCTTCTTTTTCGAGTTGCAGATACATTTATTCAAATAGTTTTATCCATTTGGAAGTTATTGACAATACTAGCGTAAATTTACGTATTTTTGAAATTCATTTTACTGGCAGCTTTGTAGAGAAATTTTATTTTAGCCTAAAGTTTACTAAATGGACATATGTTGACCTTTAGGTGTACAAAACGGTGTGCGTGGACTTCCTCAGAGTTGTTATCCCCTTTCTTTTTACTCTTGTCATTCAGTGCCACAAGAGTTCCTCTTACTCCTCGGTAACTCTTGTACTACTTGTGGATAGTTTTTATCATTTACAGCGCGGGATATATAATACTTCATGCGATTCCTTCCGTAAATACTCATATTATTATTATTAAAATTTCAGTGAGTTCTTCTGTTGGCCCCATCTGCGTTACAACAGTTTCACAGTAAATGGTTTATTATTTTTTATTAAAGTTTACCAGGGTTTGATTGTGCTTTTAAACCCAGAATTAGAGAAAATGTTGGAAGCGATTGATTTACCTCCCCCTTCTGAAATCAAACACTTGTCTCCCGTGAGTTTATCATTACTCTCATTAGAGAATTTACAAAGTAGTTTCAATGCATTATTCTTAGTTTCAGATGAAATTGTAAAATAATCAGAAAATCAAATTAGTTGATTTTTTTTTGTCGCCAAAATCACTCATGTCGCTTTGTGCTTCATGACACCCCTTCTCGTCACCGTAGTCCTAACAGTCTTTTCGTTTGAGACTTCTAGACTATATGTACTGTTCTAGCAATAAAAATATGTTGCAGTTTTACTTTGCATGCCTTACTGAGAGATATTTTATTTCTCTGCTTCGGTAATTAATGCCTTTCTATATTCTTTTTTGTTACAGGTAAGATATCTCTGAAGATTTCGCTAATAGTGCAGGCATTTTTTTAACCTCCTAGTAGACTGCAAAAGTACAAGAATCTCAGATCTTTGAGTATTTCGAGAATTAACGTAAGTAGTATGTTCTTAAAATATGAGTTTGAATGTATGAATCTAATAATTGTATGAATGGGAATAAACATTTTGGTAAAAGTATTTATAGATTGTTGTACTGTACAGTTGTTGAATATCTTACAAGTCATTTGTACGTATGATTCCAAATACAATGTGTGGTTAGTCTTATAGGGCATAATCATGGAATATGTGGTTCAGCAAATCAACAGGATGTTGTTGAGATATTTGTGCTCCTTCGGGTGATCCAGAGTTCAAGATTATTTCTTTCTGTGCTCTTGTTTTGTCAAAAAGAGTTTCTATCTCTGACCTTATCTACTTTCTAAGGCTGGATATAGTGGAAATCTCTTACCATTTCTGGGTCCATTATTGTTTCACATTCAGCGAACATGATAATAGAAGGTGACAACCTTTTTTTAAAAAAATATGAACTAAGTATTCTAAGATCCATCTCAGGTGTTATTTTTCTGTTGAAGCCAGCCGTGTAAGACCTAGTATAACTTCCAATTTGAATATTATTTCCGTAGAGCAAAACTGTAACAGATCACAAGCAGCTATGTGATATGGACTTAGCGTGCCAAGAACAGGTTCCATGTCAAACCTTATCCCTCTGTTGCATTCCAAGAACAGGTTCCATGTCAGACCTTATCCCTCTGTTGCATTCCAAGAACAGTTTCCATGTCAGACCTTATCTCTGTTGCATCCTAAGAACAGGTTCCATGTCAGACCTTATCCCTCTGTTGCATACAAAGAACAGGTTCCATGTCAAACCTTATCCCTCTGTTGCATTCCAAGAACAGGTTCCATGTCAGACCTTATCTCTCTGTTGCATACAAAGAACAGGTTCCATGTCAGACCTTATCCCTCTGTTGCATACTAAGAACAGGTTCCATGTCAGACCTTATCCCTTCGTTGCATACCAAGAACAGGTTCCAGTCAGACCTTTTCCTTCTGTTATATGCCAAGAATAGGTTCTATGTCAAACCTTATCCCTCTGTTGCATGCCAAGAACAGGTTCCATTCATTCCTTATCCCTCTGTTGCATACAAAGAATACGTTCCATGTCAGACCTTATCCTTTGTTGCATGCCTAGAACAGGTTACTTGTCAAACTTTATCCCTCTGTAGTGATGGATCTACTACTTTTGATACTAATATTATTACTCCTAGTTTGGTAGCCTATGTTAGTTTTACAGTATGAAACAAAACTCATTTGATTTGAGTTTCAAGCTTCGATAGGAATAAGAGTAAAAGTTCTGTAATTGTAAAAAAAACACAGACGCTTTATGAAGCTTATATATCGAAACAGTGGTTTATGGATGTCTCGCCGTTTCTATTTGCAAAGACCTACAATCGACACTGTTCAATATATCGACTGTAAATTCTAAACATAAAATTTATATGAAATTTCAAAGATGATTTTTTCCTACTGACTTCCCGAAACCTATAATGAAGGTAGTTTATTGGAAATAATAATAATAAAATAGTATTTTCTTAATTTTTTTGAGACTTTGTAAATAAATATATTATTAGCCAGACTTCAAACTCGTAGTTTAACATCCCGTGGTTATGCCATTTAGGCTAACAGATTAGTTGGTGATTGCTTGTATTGAAGCTTAGCTACGAGGCTATCTGAGGCCGGTGGACCTACAGTTTAAGGGGAAACCCGACCCACCGTAATGTGTTCAAATTTCAAAGATCTGTTACAGGGATCGAACCGGGACACCATGTACAGAAGGGCGAACGCTAGTCATTAGACGAACAAGAAGGCCTTTAGGCTAAAGAGACGAGTGATCAATGAAAGTGAATAAATTCTTAAAGAATTTGTGGAATGAGAATTTAGGAGAAAACAGACACCGCTGTCTCACATGGAGTAGTATTAAACCAGGGTCCTCTCTCCCAGAAATGTGTTCCACCACTGAATCATTGCGTGTTCTATTGTTTAATGCAACATACAGTATTTCTTCCAGAGAGTTTCGTTCGGACGATTTTACCGAAAACGGCTGTGACAAGTTCGTTCATATGTTAAAAATATTGTTTTATTAATAATTAGTAGAATACACGTTCTTCGCGCGGGGAGAATACGTTTCATTTTCGACATAAAGGGCACCAATCAACTTAGGGACCCCCCAAAAAAAACTATGAATTCGACATTAATATCGGTAATTTTCAGTTACTTTCACATGTCACTGTCCGTCCTTAGAAGTACTACTGGGGGCTGAATTTGGATTTAAACGGCATCGAAAATATCACTATTCATCTCAGCGACCCCGAAAACTATGGATTCGAAACTGATATCGGTAGTTTTCGATCATTTTTATATACTTTCCTCTCCGCCAAGTTGCGTGGCTTAAGTTGCATTTAAACGGCAGCGGAAGTGTCACTGTTTTTCTCAGAGACCCCGAAAACTGTGGATTCGACGCTAATATCGGTCATTTTCGATCATTTTTATATACCTTCCCCTTCTCCTCTCTCAAGTTGCAGCTTCAAAGTGAAATGATAAAAATTGTTCCTGGCCCGAACCACACCTATGTTAAAAATTTAATCGAGATCGGCCTAGTCGATCAAGAGTTATTAAGTTACAAACATAGTCACTTTCATTTATATATAAACATAGATTCTACAGTATATCTTTCTTCGAAAAATTCAAAAAGGATAATTTTCTGCTCCGGATGACTATGCTGCTTTACTGCTGGGTCAAATAACCAGTCACAGTTCCTTGAGAGAAAGTACAGGCACCCATACTTTGGTTTGCTCCTCTCTTTCTGACGAATAATGTAAGAGAAGGGGGGGGGCTTTTAAAGACCTCACACTTATGTAAACATTTATTCCTTTTCAAAGAAGCGTTAAAGAAAATTGAACAAAACGTTCATGTCGCTTCACCTCAGTGATCGCGGTTTTGGTTGTACATTTTTTTTTTTTAAAGCGAACGGAAAATTCATCACAAACTTTAGGTGAAGTATATCCAGGTTTACGACATACAGTACCAGATAGTTATCTTTACGTCCTTGTTTTCACAAAAGATTATGGTCTGACAGCATTATAGCACATATGCCACTGACTGGGTGAATACTGATGGTGTTTTATTTCGCTATTCGTTCAGGAGAAAGATTCTTTTTAATGGCTTATTTTAGCGTCACTACATACACACACACACAAAGGCGTCGAATAAGTTTCTCTCAGTCATAGATATCCAACGCATATATATATATATATACTTAAAAAAATAGGAAACCCTATAAAAAATCTTATAGTTCAGTAGGAATGAACATACAATTACCTCGAGCTGTATCAAAACCGCCGAGAGTGCGAAATGGTTTCAATAAAAAAAAGCATAGATTGAAAAGAAGTGGCGTGTAAATAACGGCATCACAAAAAATTTTCATGGACATATGATGGTTGCAAATGTCAATTCTTTTTTTTTTTTTTTTTTTTTTTTTTTTGTCTTTTTCATTTCGGAATGAAAGATATTGAGCGTTTCGGGTTTTCTTCTTCACGACTTTCATTTTCTTTCTGTTCGTTATAAAGTTTTTTCTTTCTTTTTCTCAGATACCTTCAAGTAAAATTTTTAGATTCTGCAGTTAAAACTAATAGACGAGTACATAAAATATAATATCCCTTCATTCTGCCTCGATATTTAGATGGTTTCGCTTCCTCTGCTGATGCAATATTGATTTATTTTATTTATATTTTTGCAATATCATACACAAACGTATACGATTTTTTTTAAAAATTTTTATTTACTGCATACGACACCTTTGTAAAGATGATGAAACTTGTGTGTTTTGCGAAACTTGAAGAAAGAATTTTAACAACAACAACAACAACAAATCTCATTAAATGTTTCAGATGGTGAAATTGTAATCAACGCTACACCCTGACAAAATAATTGGGGAGGTATTGCCTGAATAAAAGAAGAATCCTAAATGGGGAAACTTGGGCATGAATTGTGTAATGCTTTGTAAGTGTATTTGACTGACAAGAATTACCCAGCCACAAACACCGTGTAACTTCATTTTATTTAGTACCGTGGTAAATAAAATAAAATATAGTAAATTCTGAAAAATGAAAATGAAATGAAATCTTTGAGTTTTACGTCCCACGGTTATGCCGGTTAGGCTAAAGGAGACGGTGATGATGAGAGATGAGTGAAATGGTGGAATGAAGAAAGTGGGAGGAAACGGGAGAACTCCGAGAAAACCCACGAGCACGGTGTTTGTCCACCACAAAGTTCACTTGGCGGGGGCTGGGATCGAACCCGGGACCCCAAGCACCAGAGGTGAACGCTCTACCACTGAGCTACCGCGCCCCCAGTAAATTCTGATGCGTAATTTTTCAGAGAAAAAGTAATTTTTATGACGCTGAAAATTATGTCGTTCGTTGCCAGAAGTAATTAATACGTTTTAATTTGCTGGAGGAAATTCTTATTTATTTATGCACAAACAATAAACCACATGGCGTAACGGCCCATTTATGAGCCTAAACCTGCTCCAACGCCATCTTCTAGCGATCGACTGAATTATGTCCTGTCTCTAACAGGTGCATCAACAGCTTTCTAGATCTAGTGGTCGTCGCATCTTGTTTCCACGTGACTCTCCAGTTCGCCTCACGACGCTAGGTGGACGCCAAACATTGGGAAGCGCCGTCCAGGAATCGAACTCAGGACCACGCGGACATGAGTCCAAGGCTCTATCCTCTAGAAGTTATTTATGCACTCTATATAAGATATATGCACTGTAAATAAAGCAGTGTTAACTAACAGATTGTATCTATTGTTTTCTGTCTTTTCCTAACTGTGACACACTTCTTTACGCTCATAATATTTGTAATATAGGCCTAAATTTCATGCAACGAGCGTGGATATATATATATATAGTGGGACCTCGATAACTCGAAGATGAAGGAAACAGATAAAAATTCGAGATACCGAGGTTCCGCGTTTCTCATGACACTATGTAATCTCTGTAACTCGAAGTTTTATTCATCATACCTTTATAACTCGAAGTTTTGAAAGTTACAGTGGTAAACTTCGACTCGTAGAAGTTCCCAGATACGAAAGTTTGAATTACAGACGTTTTAAAATATGGTTATGAAACACTTAAAATTCAACTTATCAAGATCGTAATTTCTAAATGTTCGAGTTACAGAGGTTATTTTAACTGGTATATATATGTGCTAGAAATCAACCGTGAAGAGGGGAAAAATTGACATCGATGAGGAAGATAACAAAAGTGATCGATATTATGAGATGGTAATAAAGGTGTTAAAGTGACAGTGGGACGAACATATTGGAAGAAGAAATGATGATCGATGGGCCAAAGCAATTCTTGACTGGACACCGAGTGACACAAAGACGCGTCCTCATACAAAGTGATGAGACGAAATCAAAAAGCACTGCAGAGTAACTTGGAAGAGAATTCCCGAAGATTGATGGTTATGAAGAAGAGTTGGAGAAATCTTCATCGCAGTAAATTGACAATGCTTGACTCTAATGATTATCTATATGTATGTAGACACCAGGTAATATACCACAGGGTGGTACGCTAAGGTATGTGCAAATTTTAGGGGATTTTTCTAAGAACATACAACAAAAACTATGTATTAATATATACATGATATTTCACTGATACCGCAAAAAGTGCTTCTTAATTATCTATTACCACTTTGGCTACATAGAGATTTGTGTTACCTACGAGACTAGATTTGCGACTGTCTCACCTCAAATTGATGTCGCGAGTGAGTTTTATCCTTTCGAAAAGTATATTTGTTTCTTTTGGGAAGAGCTCTGTCTCGCCCCGTCTCGTGCAAAGTATTAATGAAAATTACTACTGAAAACAAACGTGGTAGTAGTTTTCTAGCACTTCCGGTTTCATTGATGGAATAATAGCGGAAATGAAACATATTGCCGGGACACTGAATCAAAAAAAAAGTAATATTTGACGCTGCCAAATCGTTTCGTTTTGACAGCGGTCGATAGACAGACGGACGGACATCGTTTTTTGAGATTTTTCATATTTACGTAACATAGAGCCTACTTTGGAAGTCTAAAAATAACACTACCGTGCGTAGTGGAAACAAGTGATGCACCTTTCCTAATTTCACCTCTTGATCCTTGACCATCTTCGTTGCCAACCAATAGCGGACATTTTAAGCCCCAATGTTTAATCAAAACGTATTTATTGATTTTCTTTTTGACACTATATTTCAAGTAAAGGAGTCGATAATCAGTTAAACTTTGTGGAATTTCCATCCGTCTACAGCCGTCTAAGTCAGTGTTCTAGCCTCAATGGAACACCACTTCTTATGAGATAAGCGAAGTCAGGCAGTGTCGAGTCTGGTCAGAGGAAAGATGGTATTGGCCGGATGGAAAGGTTGAAAGGACCATTCGTATTTTCCATATAGTATTGGCATTGCGGCATTTATTCAGCGTCGTGAAGACAAGTAGGACGTATTTGAAAGAAAGAAAGAAAGAAAGAAACTCCGGTCTAGGAAGCTAGCAATAACGGCGAGGGGAGCTAATGTGCTGATTACAGACTCCAAAAGTAAGACGATTACCACAAGCTTGCTGGTAGGGCCTGACCCTCTAAGAGCTGTTCGCCAGGATTTTTTTTTTTTAACTAAACCCTGTCGTGCTATCTCTTGCTCGTTTTCGTTTAAAAAGAAATGTGAAACAGACTAAAGAAACCTGCTAATTCTTACTCTAATATAGTACAACAGCAACGCAACATGGCTTTAATCACGAATTTCAACAATATGAAAGTAAATGTGTGTATATATAGCAGGTATTTTGCAATTCTCAAAATGGACTATCCAATCATAGTAAAACTACGAAAGACTTTGAATTGTGCGCTTAACTTGAGATCCAGTAATAAGAAAAGTTATTTGAATTTTTTGCACTACAGAAATAGCATATATACCAAATGCATGGAAACCCTAGACGCCAGTCAAATTAAGAAATGAATGAAAAAAAAATGTATTTGGCACATGAACTACTAATTTGTAAGGGGATTAGTAATGTGAATCGTTACACACGCTACGAGCTATAATAAGTGCTTTCAAGAAACCGCTGGAGTCGCACATTTGGAAATTTATAGGGCACGCACACATTTACATTATTTTCCATTAACATCTGCAAGATTTTTTTTTAAATGCAATTTTCTTAATGGAGAGGAAAATATTAATTTCTTTTCTGTGTGTAACAGTGATTTATAGTTTGGTTTACTCTATTCACTAGAATGAACACTAAACCAGTTGTTGCGTATATATAAAATTATAAGTATCAGACAGTTTATTTAATGAAATACTGTTTTTTGACGTCAACTTCTGTTCGACGGAAAGTTAAGCAAGATATGTGTACTATATTAGAATTATATCATCATTAGAAATCGGATTTTTATGCACTTAAAAATCGTGAAATATGCAACGCAACTATGCTGTTAAATGTGTTAAAGTACGCACTTAATATGTACTAATAATGCAATAAACGAGAACATTTTCAAAGATGCAGCAAAGTTGAAACGAAGTTTTATGGGTAAAATATATCGAAAGTGTATTTTACCTTTCAGAACTTCTCTTCAAAATTTATTTTTATGGTGATAACAGTTTATATACTCGTAACTTTTTTGAAACACATAAATTATGAAATTAAAATAAACACAGTGGTATGAGAACACAATCTCTTGCTTTTCTGCATATTTATATTTTAAAAAATTGCTTTTCTACGTTTGCACTGTACGAAAAAAAAGTTTTCGTTTTTAAGGATTTACTCCTTTCCATAATTACCTTTTACAGTATATCACGAGATGCTTTTCTAACTTCTTGGTCTCAATTTGTTTCATTTGTAGCCAATAATAATAATAATAATAATAATAATAATAATAATAATAATAATAATATAATGTCAAAATGTTATTGCACAGCATTTATATAGAGAAGCAAGGTTAGTATCTATTTTCTGGCAAGCTGAAATTAACCCTTGAACGAATTTTCCCAATGTCCCCCTTCAATTGTTTTGTAGGCGGAGTTTCTGGCAAGAACATACGTCATTTTTTTTTCATAGCGCGCTCGAATTTACCAAAAACTGACTGGATCTCCGCTGAACTTCATTAACTAGAGCTAAGCATTCACTGAGCACCATTCCTCTGAGTCTTTGTCAATATCAGATTTCTCTTAACGTATTCGCAATCATCAGTGTCTTTGATCTCTTGATCAGTTGCAAACATTACTCGCAAGGGCGCCGATCCTGGGGGGGGGGGCAGGGGACCTGGGCCCCCCAAAGCTCATGAGAGTCCCCTATTCTATTTATGAATATACAATATTTGGCATAATTTGAATGCAATTTGTCTTAATATCCCCATATATATACCTTCTGCATCTGAATGCGCCTCCCCCAAATTTACAGAGAAATTGGCGCCCTTGATTATTGGTCCTATTGGTCCTCCATAAACTAGGCATTCTTCCATTCTCCCATGCAAAAAAAAAGTCAATTGGTTGCATAGACATTTAAATGTATTGAAAATACAAAGTGAAACTGAATTTATTGCATGCCATAAGCGTATATCTATAATAAGAACTTATAGAATATGTTGAAAATGCACTTAAGCACTAATATATGCATTAACCGTTGAAATATGCATTTATATGCACTATGAAACTTCAAATTCGAGCTGTATTATTGTTGTTAGAAACCTCTGTCAAGCTTAACAGAGATGCATGTAACCAAACAAAATATGCATTTGCATAAAAATCCGATGTCTAATCATCATATATAAGTACAATTTACTATTTAAAATTACTCTTTAAAAGTATTTTATTTTTGATCTTTACTTTTAAGGTTTATTTTGCTGAAGTATCAGACAGATAAATATAATTAGAATCTAATACAGGAAAATATTTTTAAATATTATTTTGAATTTTGTTCTGATAGGCAAATTTTATTTTATACATAAACAAGAACAACAGAAATAGGCCTACTAAACAAAATCAACAGGTTTTTTATCATATGATCTAAAATTAAGGGACTTAAGAAATTTTAAAATTTTTAAACGGCCTCCATATTAGGAATTAGGTTGAGAACCACTGCTATAAATTATTAATCTTCCTTGATGTTCTGCGCACTCGCCAACTGCGCCGGATTCAAGTTATGGTCTGATTCAGAGGCCCCGTTAATAGTAGGGTCTGACCGTCATAACTTCGGTATTGCATATAGTTTCTTCTACATAGATTTTGTATAATAGTGGAGACAGTCCAAATCCTTGCGTTACTCGTTTACTTATTCTTTCTATTCTCTTCCTGTGAGGGCTGTTTGGTTCTTGTACAGTTGATATATTATTCTTTTGTTCCTGTAGTCCACCTTCAGATTCTTCAGTGTCCTGAACATCATATTCCAATACACATTACCAAATGCTTTCTCAGTATCTATGACAGCAACAGGCATCTACTTATTTATCCTGATCAAACGTAGGTTCAGTATTGCTTCTTTTGTTCCTCATTTCCTTCTCAATCCAAACTGATCTTCCGATAGTCTTTCTTCTGTGGGTAATTCTACACAACATCTTTGACGCGTATTAAAGCGAGCTAAGAGTTATATATTCTTCACATTTTGACGCTCCATTATTCTTTGGTGTACAGATCATAACTTTTTTGGCACTTTTCCAATCCGATACTTTCGTTAATAAAATGGAATAACCTCTTCTTTGTCCTCTTTCGAAGATTTTTGCACTTACGAAGGATTTTTATCCACTCCTGGGGATTTTCATCTTTCATTTTTCTCAGCGAGTTATCAAATTCAAAAAAAATGAAATGAAATCTTTGAGTTTTACGTCCCACGGTTATGCCAAAGAAGACGGTGATAATGAGTAATGAATGAAATGCTGGAATGAAGAAAGTGGGAGGAAACGGGAGAACCCCGAGAAAACCCACGCACGCGGTGTTTGTCCACCACAAAGTTCACTTGGCGGGGGCTGGGATCGAACCCGGGACCCCAAGCACCAGAGGTGAACGCTCTACCACTGAGCCACCGCGGCCCCGTTATCAAATTCAAATTTTAAAATTGATCGGCGTAACTTATTTTTGTCTACTTCCTCACTTTTTCTCTATCGTTTTTTTTTTCGTTCTGTCTATCCCCTCTATATAGCTCTTCTGTATGTCCCGTCCATCTTCGTGTTATCTGATCTTCTCCTATTAGTGTCCTTCCTTTCTTGTCCAATATAGTATTTGATAGTTTCCTGTTCTCACTGAACTTTTCCGTGTTAAACTCAAATTAATCAGTTAAATTATACTGATGCATAAATCGTTTATTGCTCCTTATCTGATATTTTAAAATAAATTGCGTAAGTACTCTTATAAAGGTTAAAAGTGATAGATCTAATACCTCAAAGATAAATTGAAGTCGTGCCTTCTTGAAATAACAAGCTGATATAATATAATTTTAGTCAGATTTTATCGAATATCAGTGCATGCTAAAAAGAAAATATATGAAAGTGTAAGCTATAAATACCCTTTCCCCATATATAAACCACATCACCTATGAGTTTAATACTTATCATTTGTATGTATGTACCACAATAGAAACGAAAAAATATCAGTTTCCTTGAATTACTGTGTTCAAGGTATCCTCTTGAACAAATCACATCCGTTGTAAGCTTTCTGTAGCCTTTTTCGTTCCTGCAGAGCTTTTTATTCATTTATCCCGTGGGAAACAAACCTTTCTGGAGAACTCCGAAGAAAGTTGGTGAGTTCGGAACAGCATTCGTTCTCTATGGTGGTCACTAGGGATGTACGGAAGCCTCCAAAGCCCACGTCCTGCACCTCAAATCCACGTAACAAATATGAAAGCCGTAATATTTATTTTAACAACAGACATTCAATGTAACTTTACTTTTTCAACAGAGTTTACTGAAATTGTATTACTTTTTTTGTACACAACGCAATTATTTAAAAAAAATGCATATAAAGCAAGTATTAAGTTATGTTACGAAATATGGTCAATGTAATCGTGCAGATTTTCTCCACCTTCCGTATCTGTTGTTCTGGATAAGAAAGAAAAATAATATAGTATTGGAATTTCAGTAAGTAGCTCTTATAGTTGCCACTTACTAGTCTAAAAATGATTTACTAGTTGTTTCTGGATTGTGCTTAATGATACATATATACAAAGAAAAATCTCAAAGAATATGGACGGAAGAATTTATCAATGGTGGTTTTTGAGAGAAGTCACATCGGTAAAACATTAAATCTTATGGCTACAACCTAAAGGAAGGTAGTATACAGTTTTCTGAAGCTGTATGAAGCTTTTTTCTCTTGTACCGATAAAATTTAAATATTTACCGATAACCTCCTTCAAGAGCCGCTACTGATATAATTCAACTTCAAAGATGAATTGAAATTGTTCCTTCTCGAAATAACCAGATAGATAGAATTCTAATTTTGATTCTATCCAATTTCGGTACAAAGAAGAACCCAAACATAAAATTGGTAAAAAAAAAAAATGGTTTTCCCACGATTACATAATTCAATATATTCTATATATAAAGAATGGGCAAAAAGTAACGGCAATATCATTATAATTCGTACCTGACACTATATGTGATTGTATGTAATTAGTTAAAACCTAACTAATTCTATGGCCTATTGAATCTGGAAGTTTCGTTCACAAAAGCTCTCATTGGCTTCTGTCCTTAGCTAACTGGATCCAATTTCTACTTTGTATTCCTACTTCTGCGAGATCCATCTTAATATGGTCTTCCTACTTCCTAATGATCTTTTACCGATTGAGTTTAAATTATTTTTTTTTTAAAGTTCCTACCTCTGTTCTGACTACATGACCTGCCCACTTAGGGCTCCTATATTTAATGTTCTTAACCCAAATAAATGGTATAAATTATGAAGTACCTCGTTATGAATTTTCCCGCCATTCCTCTCCCTCTTATAGGTACGAATATTAGCCTCAGAATTTCAGAAAATGAAATTTTTGAGTTTTACGTCCCACGGTTATGCCGGCTAGGCTAAAAGAGACGGTAATGATGAGAAATGAATGAAATGGTAGAATGAAGAAAGTGGGAGGAAACGGGAGAACCCCGAGGAAACCCACGCACAGGGTGTTTGTCCACAACAAAGTTCACTTGGCGGGAGCAGAGTTTGAACCCGGAACCCCATGTACCAGAGGTAAACGCTCTACCACTGAGCCACCGCGGCCCCATAGCCTCAAAATTTCATTCTCAAATACTGTCAGTCCGCTTTCATCCCTCAAAGTAATCGACATGTTTCACAACCATATATTACAACAGGCATAATTATCCTCTTATATATTTTAAGCTTCAAAATCTTTAACAGAATTCGCGAAGACTTGAGAGTTTTGGACTGAATAAAAACATGAATTCCCTGCTTTCAGTCGTCATTTAGTTTCTTCATGGATATGGTTTTTGTGTGTTAATGTTAATATGGATGTTGAATGTGTGTTAATATGAATAATGTGGATGTTGAATGTGTGTTAATATGAATAATATGGATGTTGAAAGTGTCCATATTATTCAAAATATTACACTGCCATATATGAAAGTGTCCATATATTAAACTATGGATATATTTTAATATATCCATAGTTTATAGTATTACCGTCATGGAGAATTTCCATGTATTTAGTTTTTCCCGCATTTCGAGGGAAACAGAACAATGATTTCCTTGCAAGTTTGGGCCGAATAAACAATGTGTAAACAATGGGTAAAAACAAGTCTGGAACGAGTATTCAACATTGTTAACATTTATGTATATAACTAAGGAACTTTCAATTCTTAATTTCTTTCTTTAATGGGGAAATGTGAGTCGAGAAATTTCTTTAAAAGTGTCTTATTCCAGTAAATAACATGTTACAGTATACATAATATTTGAGTTTTCGTCTGTGTTTGGAAAGCTTAGCGTGGCATTTATTTATTTATTTATTGAACACATTCCCAGATACAGCATAATTTTGCCATTTTACACAGAGAAATGTTAACAAGCAGAAAAAAAAGAGAAAAAAAAGAAAATAAAAATAAAATCAACAACATGTCAACAAAGTGTGCAAAAGTAACATTATTTGGCCAGCATGGGTTTAATTGGTCTGTCAAATACCTGGTAACTCGAAAAAATATCCGGATTAGTAGTTAGATAATTATAATATTCGATATTCTGTGAAAAAGAGACCTCTGTATACTTGCTAACCTAGGGTAGGCAAGATGGAGTATGTGGGTATTCCGGATTTTTCGGGAAGAAACACGTAAGGATAGTTCTTGAAGTAGGATTTCCTCACTTAAGTTCCCATTAACTATCTTATGAAGAAATGTAAGGTCAAGTTTATTTCTGCGTACTCCCGAAGTCTGGATACTAAGATGTCGCAAATGTTCCTCCTTAGCTAATATTCGAAGCGCGGGAACACGTAAGCGTACAATTGCAGTAAAGAAATTAAGAATAGAATCAAGTCGAGGGTAGTTCAGCTATACCTCATATGAGAGAGCAGTATTCGATCTTGGGCACTATTAGAGTTTTATTGAATGTTGCTAATCATGCAACAGTCCATAGATCAGTGATTCGGTAAAGAATCCTCAACATAGGCATTGATTTCTTAACTATTGAGGAAATGTGGTCCGAGAACATGAGTTTCAAATCAAAGATAACACCAAGATCATTATGACCAGCAGCACTAGCGCAAATCCCGGGGGGATGAGGGGGACATGTCCGCTTCAATTTTGGAACTGGTGGGGACTGTCCCCCCAATAATCCGATTTCAAATGCGTTTTTTTTTTTTTAAAAAAAAGGAGAAACGTGATGATTTGTGTCTGATTACCACAAAGGAAAGTGAGATGAAATTGATGTCCCCACAAGAATAAGTCTCAAATCTGCCCGCCTCCCAATGTTGAAGACAACTCTGCTTTCCTGATCCTCCACAGCATTGTTTTTCAACTTCATAAATATTTTGAATATCGCTTAAAAAAAAAGAAAGAAAATAAAGAAAAACATTATGGAAATGGTCTTACCTGTCCCCCCAATGTTAAAGACAGATTAGCGCCGCTGACCAGCAGAATGTGTTAAAGGGGAATCGTTAATATGGTATTTGGAGGGAACAGGAGACTTTTTCAGAATAATTATAATACTGTCACATTTCCTGCTGTTAAGTTCCAATTGCCACATTTCACACCAATTTACATGATAATTTATGTCTTCTTGTAGGACAATCGTATCATGGAAGCACGATATTTCTCTATATAATTCATAATCGTTAGCAAAAAGTTTTGACACCTCATTACTACAATAGCAGAAGATACCTACAGGTAATTAATTAAGTTTTGTTTCGAAAAGAATCTTTTCGTATTTATACTTAAGTGAATCGTTGATCATTTTTCTTAAAATTTGCCACAGAATACTAATATATTTTATGGTGTTTGAAGTTTTACATTTTCTTGTAAATTAGTTTTTTTTTTTTTTTAGCATATTTCATGCTTATCAGCTCTCCTAATTAAGAAATGCAGCACATTAACTATTGTGCATTCCACACGCGAATTTTAGCTTTAATTTCTTATGTGCTGTGAAGAATTAAAAAAATTGGACTTGATGTGTCAGAATGCAATTTCATTAATCAGCGTTACAAGACTAGTGGTACTTTTTTGGATTAACTGAGCAGAGATTTTTAACAACCACTCTGCAAGAGTACGTATATGTAATTAAAAGTTACCCCTTTCCTCCCTACCAAAAGAGGAATATCTATGAACTTCCTCCTATAAAAGTGAAAAAACCGAGATAAAGGAGATTTTCTCCCTTTTGTGTAGTAATTTGTAAAGACTGTGGTCCTAGTTAGTTGATTAATTTGAGGGATATTCTTGGAGCTAGTTGATAGCCACAAGGCTCCGTTGCATGTCGCTTCAAGGAATGTTTCAATGAGGCAGTATATTTAATCTAGCTTTCCAGCACCCGACGCAACGCGAAAAATAATGCTGGATCAAAAGAGGCTTTCACGATAATGAATTTTCTCACAGTCACATTTTCCGCCCCCCTCTCTCTCTGTTTTTTTTACACACTCACTCACTCTCTCTCTCTCACACACACAAACACACACACTAGTCTCACAATCGCTTGGCCTAACAGCAATTACATGCAACTCAACGGTTCAGTTCGCGTGTTCCCCGCAGGGGTCATCAATGTAGCCTACTGGTTCGCGAGAGATAGCCTTTTGGCCAATAGTTTCCTGTTGACTTCATTTCTGTGGTCGGTCTTCTGCCTTCTCTGTACAAAAAAAGAACAATGGAATAAAGTGCATGTGTCGTTTTCAAACGGAATTTAATTTTCTGAGTGATATTTCGCCCCTGAAGCTTAAGTCACTCTTTTTCGCTTGTCAAGGCAATCTTCTATAATTTATATCTGGGAAGAATATGTCTAAATGCTCGTTTAATAGACATTTACTTCTTTTCCTTAACTTCTAATGTTCTAAATGAAGACTTAATTGATTCGAATGGCTGATATTTAGTATCATCCCCAATCTTGTACATTTAAGATTTACAGGGTGTTACTTACTTTACAAAATATAGCTGAGCTAGGGACAGCTAGTGAAGGGAATTAGAAGCCCCCAGGGCCCTTGTACTTCTACCTTTATCACAATTTAGACAAAAACAAGGTACTCGGTTCTGGAACTATGAAGCGTGTTGGGGAGATACTAAATGCCATCCGATTCGAATATTTAAAGAAAGTACTGCTGCACAATTTACCGTATATTCTAAAATATAATGTCTATAAACCTATGATATGATTACAATAACTATGGTAGATTTTAAGAACCTCAAAAATATTTTTGGGGGCCGCGGTGGCTCAGTGGTAGAGCGTTCACCTCTGGTGCATGGGGTCCCGGGTTCAAACCCTGCTCCTGCCAAGTGAATTTTGTGGTGGACAAACACCTTGTGCGTGGGTTTTCTCGGGGTTCTCCCGTTTCCTCCCACTTTATTCATTCCACCATTTCATTCATTTCTCATAATCACCATCTCCTTTAGCCTAACCGGCATAAGCGTGTGACGTAAAACACAAAGATTTCATTTCATTTCATAATTTATCCTCATATTGTACGTGCCTGCCATTCTAGTGGCCGTTCTAGCCGCTATACCTAAACCAGTAACTATTTAAACATAAATATGATCACAAATCTTCAAAAAAATAATAAAAATGGTTGAGTAACTCCAAATTTAACGAAATACCTTTAAAAACTACTAAATGTAAGACTCTTTTAAAAATGTACTAACTTAAATATTATTTATTCATGTTTAACTTGAATATAAGCTTGTTCTGTACTAAAATAAAACTTAAAAAATTCCTGTAAAATGCCCATATAGATGGTAACTAAAATTATATGAATATGAAAATAGAGGTGTCAGACTTCCAGCAACAGTTGTGTAGGTTGTATATCAACCTTTGGTAACAGTCAAACTCCGCTATATACTACCTCTCAAACATTCAAAGACATTATCATTGAAGCGCGACTTGTTGGATCATAATGACGGAAACAGACTGTAATGTGAGTTTTCATGGGTTTCTTAAGTTTCACTATGTTAGTTGTTTTGGGAAACTACGTCCAAACAGGATAGTGAGTGAAAACCCAAGCTCACCGACGTGAGTAGATGAGAATTGTAGGAGACATTGGCCCAAAAGTTCAAGACGTCGGTGCCCTAGGTAACCTCCTCGATGAACATCTATCTTTAAGACCTAAATATTAAATATAATTGTCCAACGAGAGCCACATGCTACGAAGATTCGTGGGAAGACGGCTATTGCATAGATATTGGTGATATCAAGTAATGCATTGAGGTTAGGGTTGCCAACTAGCCGGTATTTCAGGGGCGTGTTCGGAAATACTGCTGCTGTTTTGATCAAGGATAGTGATCGGTACAAACCCTTTGTGACCGATATTTTGAAATCCGAAATCCAGAATAAAATATCGAACAATGAAATTCTTCAATGTTGAAATATAAGTTTGTAGTTGAAAGAGTAAATCTCATTTTATAAATCGAAAATTATCATGTAAGAATTAATATACTTTTTTCATCTGTTGCGATAATTTAAAGAAGTGGCACTTAGTAGTAAATACAATAAAATGATTAATACCGACTTCAGTTTCTCATTTTTAGCACAGTGTATCTATTAAGACTAGTAGTAACTGTACTAAGGATATGCAGAATAGGTGCTAATGCACTTTTGTCCACGTTAGTACATTTCCTTCACATGGATGGGTCCGAACAAATATACTTCATTCTTAGGAATTTTGAGAGGGTGCCGGTAATTTTATTTTCCAGAGTTGGCAACCATAATTGAGGCCGTGACTATGGTGAACACGAGCACAGCAGTGAACAAAACAAACACACACACGCACACAAACGAATCTGCATTGATGTTGTCTTAGACCAACTAAACGAACATATAGTCTAGGGGCCGTACATAGGTCCTGTTGGAAAGTTTGACTTCAGAGAATTTCTCTTCAGATATTTGTTAGACAGTTGAAATGCATGATTTTTGGCTTGGGTACGTTGTTCCAGTACCGTCAGTTTTTTTCAAAATGGCCGCCAAATCCAATATGGAGGCCAGGTTTAACATGTTTCAAATAATAAAACAGAAAACTCATATATATATTTTAAAATACGTTAATTTTTTTATTGTAAATTTTTCTACATAAAATTAGCTTTCCAAAGACATATAGAACGTTAGTGTTCGAATTAAACTTTTTTATTGGGGAGTGTTTGTGCTTATTAGTATAATAGATATAAATTAAAATGTAATGTATCTTATAATCTCTTTTTGTTTCGTTCGTTCTCTTCAGATGTTTGTTAGACAGTTGAAATGTATGATTTTTGGCTTGGCTACGTTGTTCCAGTCCCGTCAGTTTTTTTTTTCAAAATGACCGCTAAATCCAATATGGCGGCCAGAACTGACATGTGTAAAACAATGAAATAAAAACGTGTTTTCTTTCGAAAATATGAAATGATGCTTTTGATGAAAATGCTTTTGATGAAAGGACTCAGTAGCATTGATTTCAAGAGAAATTCGTATACAAGAACTTTCAAAAAGGACCTATGGGCTCTAGACTATGTTGATGTCGCTTGCACTTTAGGTCCATTTTCATATTATTTAGGATAAGTACCCACAAAACATTCTGCACCAAACATAATAAAGACGAAAGTAAATTTCTTTCAGCCGGTTTGTTAATTTCACATTAACACAACTTACACACTATTACTTTCACATCATCACAAAGAAACAGATGTACATGTGTTGATATAATTATCACAATGATTATTCAACTATAAAATAATAAGACTCAAGCGTTCATCGCAGCACTTTCATTCATACTGATTGCGACAATGAATGTTTCTCCCCCAGGCACAGAACCTACAACAGGTAATTTTGTGAACTCGACAAACACAGGTATTTTCTCTAGCACATTTTTTAGAATGGTATGGATGAGGAAAATCATCTGGCAAACTACTTTCAATAATTTGTGGGATAATATCATCATCTTTACGCACATAACCGTATTCAGTTGGAGTTAATTTGGGCATCTTGTCAAAAATATGAAACCAACTATAACTTTGTAAGTATGCACGTTTTATGTGCAGTCGTAAGCTTGAAGATGTTGGAGCTAATTCAGTGAAATCAAGTCTCTTCATTCTGTTGTATTGATAAATGCGGAGAGCATTTATTGAGGTGAATTCCAGTGATAAGACTTGAGAAAGAAATTTCTCTGCGTCGTCCACCATATTGTCTGACAATTCAGTTTTCCCGAACTGTGTTAAAAGTTGTGGGCTATGCTTGGCACAATTCAGAGCTGAACGTTTACTTCCTATTTTACTGCTTGTGTCACACCCTGTTAATGCATGAACAGCGGGAGGGATTTGAATCACTTTGTAGTCCAGAACATCGCCAAAGACGTGAACGGGGACATAACGTGAAGTGTTTCCTTTTCCGCACAGAACCCAAAGTTCGCTCAAAGTGCTCCTAAAAGTGTTTAAAAAGTAATACACTGCACAGACAAAAACATCAGCATCAGATGAAGCAAGCACTACTCTTTTAACACCTGTGTCAGTTACAGCGTGCTGAATGTGAAGAAATAATCGTTCATCTGCTTCTTCAAGTTGTGACGAAAGGTCGGCAATTTCAATGAATTCGTTACCATTCATAATCCCACTTTTTTCTCCATGCTCACCAAATCCACCGATGTATATCTCTCTGTCAGGCCATTTAATGTCTGTCGATCGCATATATTCCACGAAAAATGGCTGGAATCTAAGTTTATTTGTTGCCGATGCACAAAATGCTTCCATATTCTTTGGAAGAGGAGTTTTTGACCCTGAAACAGTCATCTCTATGGGATATACTTTTGCTCTTCGACAACGTTCCGATGACTTAACACTGTTTTCATTATAAACGTCAAAGACAATATCTATCCGAGAAGAACAGCTGGAAATAGCTTGAATATGCTGTAAAATTAAATGTGCAAAATCTCCAAATGTTTTCATTGATGTTTTGACTGAAGAAATTACTCTAGCATGCAGCATGAAGTCAAACACAGTTGCAGTCTTTAAGCTTGAAGGTGGAAGAAGACAAATATTACATTCCTTAAGTTCTCTTTCCAGCTCATGAACGAGATCCGACTTATTAGGTTTTTGAAGAAAGCCATCTTTTGTTAGAAAGAATGAAGTCGATGTCAGCTCCCAACATAGTAACTTATCGATAGGGTATTCTCTTTCTCGAGCAACATCAATAGTACGGAGTGCCTCAGCAGTTTCTTTCTCAACACTGATTGGTTCCTGCAACTTCTTTGGTATAACTTTCTTCAGCCTTGGAAGAGGATCTAATAGTCTTTTGGTCTTATCAACGAAACGTTCACGTTTAAAAGAGTCATACTCTTTCTCGCCCTGTGAAACAATTTAATTTATAGTGCTGATCATCATCTTCAAAGTGCATCCCAGTGATGATATCAAACATACCATTTAGCTTCAAGTCAAATGGATTTCCACGTTCACTGATGTATTTCATGATGCATTTTATGTTTGCCTCATCCCTTTTGGTAATTGATGAAGAAAATTCGTGATGCACAGTGTACTCCGACTCTTCGAGGAGAGCACATCTTTTGGTGGAACTGATGTATGTTCGATTTTTCATGCTTTATGAGGTCACACTGTGCTACAGATTGTTTTCTTCGCGTTATTCCGATAATCCCACTGTGATCTTTTGCAGGCTTGTTGTACAGTTGCTCTAAAGCTTGATCCATGGCAACGCTGCTAAACTTACGATCTCCATGCTGCACAACGAAGCCACCAGCAAGGAACTGTGAATAAACGCTGGGGTGACTAAACTCAAGTTTTCATGTCAAATCTGGCCGCCATATTGGATTTGGTGGCCATTTTGAAAAAACCTGACGGGACTAGAACAAAGTACCCAAGCCAAAAATCATGCATTTCAACTGTCTAACAAACATCTGAAGAGAACGAACGAAACAAAAAGAGATTATAAGATACATTACATTTTAATTTATATCTATTATACTAATAAGCACAAGCATCCCCCCAATCCAAAAGTTTAATTCCAACACTAACGTTCTATATGTCTTTGGAAAGCTAATTTTATGTAGAAAAAGTTACAATAAAAAATTAACGTATTTTTTTTAAAAAAATATGAGTTTTTTGTTTTATTATTTGAAACATGTTAAATCTGGCCTCCATATTGGATTTGGCGGCCATTTTGAAAAAAACTGACGGTACTGGAACAACGTACCCAAGCCAAAAATCATGCATTTCAACTGTCTAACAAATATCTGAAGAGAAATTCTCTGAAGTCAAACTTTCCAACAGGACCTATGTACGGCTCCTCGACTAATATTTATGTCGTGAGCTGACAGATTTTACCATACATTGTTGATTCTTAGAAGTGGTGGGCACAAAAACCGAACCGGTTTTGGAGAAAACCGAAATGTCAGTTTTTTTGGATTTCGGTTTTTCTAGAAACCGGTTTTGCCCATCCCTAATTCTTAGCTAGAAAACCACTCATTTCATTTCACACATCCAAGTGTTTATACTATCTAAATTGCTTTGCTTTTTATATTCACACCTATGGCTCTAAGTTTTCAGTTAGGACCCGTCAGCTTACCGATTTATGCTTACAGTGTCACATTATACCCTGGTAACTGGTAAGAAAAGGGTGTGCCTCATGTCATGCTTTAGGTCAGTGGTTCTCAAACTCTTTGGTCACGGCATAGCCTCCTTTGATAAGTGTACACAGTAACGTCGAGTTGGCAACATGGCGACAGACTGCGTCTCGTGAAGCGAAATGAATTGTGGAGAAAACGAGGAGTTCATATTTCTCATGATTACTATTGTCCTTTCTTGAATATCTTTAGAAAATAAATGTCTTTAGGCCTTTGGAATATTTTTCTTCTTTCATTTTCCAAATTTATACTGAACTAGCACAATACCTGTTCTTCACACGAGGAGAATACTTTCATTTTAGACATAAAAGGTTGAGTTTAGATTTAAACATCAGAAGTGTCACTGTTTATCTCAGCGAACCTGATAACTATTGATTCAACACTAATGTTGGTCATTTTCAATTATATGTATACCGGGTGCTAATGAACTATACCGACAAACTGTAAGAGGTGATTCCTTACATCGAAATAAGAGAAAAAGTTCATATGGACTTATTGCGAAAAGTGCATAGTTTCAGAGCTAGGGCTGTCCAAAATCGCGAAAAAGCTAAATTTGAACAGGCCCGATTTTGAATTCCTGAAACTGTGGATGGTGGTCCTTATCAGCGTAAAGGAAGTCAGGTATACACAATCCAAAAATTCATATTAAATCAATATTCAATGGGTGTGCAAGGTATTTTATATAGGGTATAATTCCCAAATATGCTGTCTGTAGAGTTTTCAGATATACCCTATCAAGGAGGGTCGAAAGTAGGCAGGAGGTAGTCCTTGACAACAATGGACATCCAATGCTTCGGAGGGAAGTGTTAGGAACCGGCAGCTCCATGTTTTTTTTTCTTCTTTCGGAATAACGTGTGATGCTATGCATTTCGTCACGGTGTATTTCACGTTTTTTTTTTCACTTATAAGCGTGAAAGAAGACATCGCAGCATGCATTTTCCCGCGTACGAGAGAGAGCGCGCTGTTGGCGATCCTTAACACTTCCGACATTGCGTCAAAGGATTCCGTGGTCACTGCTGTCAAGGCTTATCGTTTGCCTATTTTGAACCAATCATAAAGTCAGAGCATATCTCAAAATTCGGCTGATGGCATGTCTGGGAATTTCATCCTGCTGGGAATACTCTGCACACCCATTGAACACTAATGAAATATGTATTTTTGGATTGTGTATGCGTGACTTACTTTATGTTGATAAGGACCACCAATCCAGGATTTACCGAAATCGTAATAAGGCCTCTTGAAAATTGGCTTTTTTGCGATTTTGGACAGCCCTAGCTCTGAAACTATGCACTTTTCCCCCACATGTCCATAGGAACTTTTTGACTTATTTTGATGTGAGAAATCACCTCTTACAGTTTGTCAGTATAGTTCATTAACACCCTATATATATATCACCCCTTCCCTTAAGTTACGGGCTGAATTGGATTTAAACAGCATCGAAAGTGTCACTGTTCATCTCAGCGAACTTTAAGACTGAAGAAATCGTCAAAGCGGAATGATAAAAATCATCTCAGGCCCGAACCTCATCTATGTAGTAAATAATTTGATCGAGATCGGTCTCGTGGTTCAAGAGTTATTAAGTTTTATTTATTTTTATATAACTCCCCCTACCTCTCCCTACGTTGTACCGTCAAAATGAAATGATAAAGACACTCCCAGGCCCGACTATGTTGAAAATTTGATCGACATCGATCGGGTGGTTCATCAGGTACGAAGTCAAATAGTGATTTTCATTTATATATATAGTATTATTTTTATTTATTTTTCATCGCCCTTACAACATTGCTCTGTAAGTTTTGCGGCGCACACGCCAAATATCGTAGCATGCCACTTGGCATGTCCAAAGTACCCCCTTGTGTTCCATTTGACAGTATTATATTTTGTACTTTATATTGTCACGTACCCGCCAGGAAGGACAAACGATTTTTTTTAAGTGTTAAAAACAGTTTAAGATAGGAAATGACTGAAAACGATGAAAAAAAAGTATGCAACTGAATAAAATCTGACCCCGCATGTTAACACACAACCTTTAGATAAATGATTACCAAAGTGGCTTTTAATAACTAGACAAAAGGAAAAAATAACAAAGATAAACTTCCAAATAAAAAAGCTGGGTGGGAGCAGCGGACTCATCTCTCTCTCTCTCTCTCTCATCGCCGCTCTTCTCATCTGGTCACTCCACTGCGAAGCGATCGAGGATCAGACCTTTCTCTGGGGCATGGAACTGGAGACAATAGTGTATTCTCTTTCCAGCCTTAGAAAAAAGTAGATGTAAACAAACCCACCTGACTACCAGTTTGTTGATGACCAGTAATTGGTTGTTGGTCTCAGTGCACTAGTATCCTACCACAATATAATCCCTACTAAAATAAGAATTTCAAATAAAAATATTTGAATTTATCCTACATTTTGTGATAATAAGCCGAATGTATGTAATATTTAACACCAGATGTAGCTTTATTTCAACCTCACCCGTATCTGGACATATAATATTTACTGCGCATGCGTATGCGTTCACGCGCCTTCCCCACTCATTTAAAATTATTGTAGAATGCAGAGTTTCATGGCGATGATGTGTGACAATAATCCATTTTCGTCTCGTGTTATAAAACACAAAAGAGAACAACAGGAATAGAGACAATCTCGTTTATATAAGGATTTAAGAAAATATATATCTCCAACATAGCAGTAGTCAGTCAGTGTCAGTCCGTTAATTATTTACCAACAAATTGTAGCCTTACACTTTGGAAATTATGCGACGACAGCAAGTAAGCACACGATCTTGCTGTTCACGTTTCTCGCTGCCGAAGCACGTGTGAGCCGCGAAGCAATCATTTCGCTTTGTTTACGCCTACTTTGTTCTAAGGCTGGAAAGACTTTAAGTCATTTTCCCTTTTCTCCGATCTATGAGCTGTGGATTGGGTAGCGAAATCGGTATCCCGTGATAGGATAATACATTCACTGATATCCACTATACTATTTGTTAATTTTGTAACTGTAACCGCCAATAAATCAGATTTTGTTCAAATTGAATTAATTTTTCAATAGCCAAAGTCAACAATTAAGTTGTATCTCTAAAAATAGTCTCTTTAAAAGATCGAAATCGATATTTTAAAAGATCGAAACAATATTTTCACACATGGTTATTAGAAAGGCAAATTTCTTAACATTTTTTTACTGTATTATTCATTTTTTGAAATAGTACTTGCTATGAATTTTTATCTTGCTTTAGTCAACGTGTTATAATAGTAGCTACAGCTTCTTTTGAACACTGTTTGCAGTGGTAGAAGTATTCCCATGCAGAGGGAACATTGTAAAGTGTGCATGACATTTTTATTACTAGTATCTTATCTGCCTCAATATGGCTTCAAAGTTTTGTGCAGTTTCTTTTTTGCTAAAGTGCGGGAGGACAATAAAAAATAGTATTTTATATGGAAAACAATTACGAAAAAGAACATAAAATTTGACAATGAGTGGCGATAAAATAGTTCCTTGTGTCCAGTTTTCCGTGACTGTTTGTATCTTGTATGAAAATGGCTGGTTTTGATAGCCATGAGAACTCTCAGAATGTTTTATCCCATCTTCGTGTTCTTAATACACGCTTCCGGTTACTCTATATTATGATGATCAAGAATCGAATTCTTCTGCACGGGGCATATGAAATTTAAGCTTTTAACGACTTTTTAAATTGCTTATTCTCCGAACAAAAAATATAAAATTAAAAGACGATTGGAAGGTTGTTTCATCTTTGCATGTTGTTCGTATGTGTAAAACTGTTTAAATTGCCGTAACTAACGAAGAATGTTTGATGTAAATTATGGTACTTAATCTTGTGTTTAATGTTGTTTGTAAGTGGCTTTTATTTCATTTATATGAACTCTTTCAGCCTATATATGAAAAGATATGATTTTGTGTGTGTACAAACCGCTACGGTTGTTTATGTTACTAGTTTACACCTAGCGCAGTTGTCAGTACACAAGTCTTATGTTCACGTGCTCTGCGATTCAGTCCCGTTGAGGATAAATGTAGATCTGAAAAAATGAAATATTTAATTTAATATCACATTGTAATGCTCTTTAGGCTAAATCAAATGGGTGAGTAATTAAATTGAATGATTATAAAAATATTGGTAGTATTACAAGGTAAATGGATACTTAATAACGTCGAGAGAACCCAGAGACAATGTATTTTCTACCACGAACTCTCATGACCTGATTCGAATCAGAGACACCTCGCAGCAAAGATGATATATGAATCTGATTTCACTTAAACGGTAGTCACATATCTCACATAGTTCCGGTGCGAAAAAAAATCGATGTTAAACTATAAGCTACCAAGTAAACAAAACTAGTCCTTTAGCAATTATTCCCATTTAAATAATTGGTAACATACCCAAAATTCTATGCTTATAATTTACGGCCTTAGTAATGTATATCTAGTTGGATTTTAATGATGTTTTGCAGTTTTGAAAAAAAAATGAAGCGTCCAAATTAGTGAAAATCTCATCAGCATTATCTATCTTATATTTCTATAGAATCTGAAGATTAAGAATGGTCTGTATTGCACGGGTAGTTGAATTCTTGTAGCATATTAAATACCTAGTGTAGTTCTTGCATCGAATATTCTTTTTGGTTCCCAAAATAAATTCTAGATTTTTTATCAAGGGGAAAATGTCCAAAAATGAGAAATATATCAATCGATAGGTAGATCTCATTGTGCTGAACGATATGGTAAGGTGAATGTAATTCTTATACGTAGTGTTCGAGAGCAACTGAATGAAACGAACTGATACTGAAGTATACCTAATCAAGTTTTGCATTAAAACACAAGCAAAACGACGGCACCTGACTCGGTTGATATGATGGAGGCAAAAATTATGCTTAACTCTTAAATTTTAATTTTTGTTTAACTACAATGTTGTACAGAGATGAAAATGAAAAGAAATCTTTCAATTTAACGTACCACTTTTATGTTCTTTACGTCAAGAAAGACGATGATTAGGGCAAGTGAATGGTGATGGAATAATTGGTGGAATGAGAATATGGGAGGAAACGAGAGTGCCCGAGAAAATCCACGAAGACAGCGTTGTCCACCATAAACTTACTTGGCGGGGGATTAAACCAGAGACTCCATTCATCAGAAATAAGCGCCGTACCACTGAGCTATCGTGCCTTTACAAAGTTGAGACACGTGTATCAATCGATATGTGACATAGAGTTTAATAAATTGACATGTTTGATGGCCAATTCTCATACGTAATTTTTAAAAGAATCGAGAAACGATTTTTTAGTGCCAATAATAATTGGCAGTTTCTGTTCTGCTTTAACGTTTATTCACTTATACGTATTTCTGGAGGCCCATCACGCATGATGGATCACGTCTCTCAGCGAGCACATTATTCGGGGGGGGAGGGGCAAGGAAAAAGAAATGGGGAAAATAAGCATCTCGGACAAAAAATTACGAAGTACGTACTTTATTGGTCAATACCGTGTTACATCCTCACTGGCTCGGATAACAGCTTTGATTTTGTTTGGCATACTGTCAATGTGGGATCGGATGACATTCACGTCCAGTTTGGTCCAATCCTGGACCAATTGGGCACGTAGAGCGGCCAACACGAGAGGAATGTCTATCTCTTCTTCACAGCCCGTTCCAACATGTTCCAAATTTTGTCGATCACATTGAGATCAGGGGAATTTGCGGTCAGGAAATATGTGGGATGTCCACCTGATGCTCAGCAAACCAATCCTGCACAATCCTGGCTCGGTGAACAGTGCAGTTGTCGTCTTGGAATTGGGGCTCAGGGATGTGGTCATCTTGCAGAAACTGGACGAATGGCACCACCTCATTATCCAGAATAGTCCGTAATCCGCAGTTGGCATGCGGTTACTCACCTCTATCAAAGGGGCCCACAGCAGCACTGGAAATACATTCCCAAAACATGACACTACCACTCCCTTCTGCACAGCCCGTTTCACGAACTCTGCTTTGTAGGCCTCTCCGGTCCGCCGCATCACCCTGGCCCGGCCGTCATTGGAATAGAGGCAGAACCGGAACTCGTCGGACCAGATGATGCGTCGCCACTGTTCAGTAGTCCAGTGGCAGTATTATTTCTCCTACACCAGGCGCTTTTCCTTCTGTGTGGCAGTCAGCCCGGGGCGTACCCGGGCAACGCGACTGAATATGCCTACACCATGCAGTTCGTGGCGCAGCGTTCGGTCAGACACTGGACGACTAGGTCCTGCATTGTGCTCCTGCAGCAGTTCCTCTCGGGTTTGAAACCGTTGACAGGTCGCTAATCTCCCCAGACGTCGACGGTTGGGCTCGGCTATGATGGGTTTTCAGCCACAGTTGCTCCGCGAGGATTGCTTGCTGCCGGACGCCCTCCACTGTGCATGGACAGCACTGACCGTGGACTCGGACACGCCAACAAACTGAACCACTTCCTGCAGGGAATGTCCATGTTCACGCCCAAACACAGTGGCTCCTTTTTCCCATTTGGTCACATTCTTTATTCGGCCCATGGTTCAACCTGCAATGAAAGCACATCGCATCAGTATACACGTCGTACCAGCATGGCAGTTTCAACAATAACATGCAAGACCCTAATTTTCGGTATCGACAGACATAGTGCTATATCAGGCCTGTTGTCTCATGGCCTAGCGAATGCTCCCACTTCGTAATTTTTTGTCCGGGGTGCTAGCTGGAACCTGTATGTCAGACACCATCCGGACATTTGCTTGGTGTCGAGGAAAACTCAGTAAAAGCTTCACTCAAGATGGCTGGCCTAGAAAAGCTGTTACACCTTTTGGACCGAGTGTCCCCACCGGAAATCGAACTCGGAACCGCTCGCACCAAAGGCAAGAGCGTGAGCAATATTCTGGTAGAATAGATTATTTATTTGTTTATGTATTCTATATGTAAACAGAATACACTGTTAAGTAGCAGCTTGTATCTATGGTTTGTTGTCTCCTAACGGTGACACACATATGAGGTGTGCTCAAAAAATATCGAACCTTATTTTTTCCCGCGTAAACCGATGAAGCGCAGGAGACTTTCTTCAGTGTAGATGTAGACGGGACACTGATGCGCAGTCGTGAAATGTTTCCCGCCTACAGACAATGTCAGTCGCTGGTAGTCGGCCAACGAGTGAAGACGTGTAATAAGCGTCTCGCATTTCAGTTTTTGCAAAATGAGCAGCAGCAAATTTTGCCAAAAGCTTAGCGATATACCTAAGCGGAAACGATTCAATTGGATCGGTACATTCAATATTGAACGAGAATTTGGGCATGAGGAGAGTGTCCGCGAAATTTGATTCAGGCTTTCATCACCAAACACAACATTCCTGTGTGTTGTCTGGCTCCCTACTCACCCAATATAGTTCCGTATGACTTTTGGTTATTTCACGAAGCTGAAATTGGCACTAAAAGGGATGCAGTTTGAGTCAAGAGAAGACATCATGTGGAATGCATCGGCGCGGTTGCTCACCACTCCAAAAACTGCGTTGCAGAAGTGTTTCCAATAATAGCGGGAGCGCTGGGAGAAGAATCTGCATTATCAAGGACACTACTATGAAGGGGATTAGTGTTTCGGATTTCCAAATCAATAAATGTATTTCTGCCAACCACATGTTCGATACTTTTTAAACACTCCTCGTATTTCTATGAATGGAACATTTCTAACAGTGACACCCACACTGTTTGTGAATAAATAGAAAAATGAAAATGGGTATATGTCTTATACAGCAGTCTAGATATTTTTGAGGGAAAAAAAACATCAAGGAAGAGTAATTTCGAGATACCACTTTACTCCTTCTGGAACGAGATTGGTTTTGAAATGGAGCGAGTAATATGTATGTATGCGAAACCTTGCGTGACACTTACAAGATCAAAGCAGAGGAATTTCCAGAGAACAGAATAAGGAAAAAAACACAAAGCCTTAAGAAAAAAGACGAAGAGACCAACGAAATAAGATAGAATGGGAAAGAAAAGAAACATATTTGTTTTGACATTTCTTTGTGAACAAGCAAAAAAATAAAAAAAAGTAAAAAAAAAAGTAAAAAAAATGTAAGAGAATGGCGGGAGTTCAATCTGACCTTCATGGCTCTTACTAAAAGCTAGTTATAAGTTTTCTGAGATCTTCTGATCCCAGAATCTGTCAATATTATAGTCCCGGCTATATATATATATATATATATATATATATATATATATATAGTAGTGTGACTTGGGGCCAGTCTGCATGACAGGTGGAATTGACTCTTCCTTTCTTTTCTCTTTATCCGGAAAGTGATCTTAACACAACTTTGACGTTCGAAGCTTTTTCTTTCTAAAACAAAAATCTTTTAGCGTATTAGAGCAAAGAAAGAAGTTCAGAAAGAATATTATATGTCTATAGCAGAATAGTACAAAAAGTTGATGCGCAAGTGTCAAAGTGATATATTTTTATCTAGACGTATCTTCGTATTAAAAGACATCTCGATTCGCAAATAATGTTCATATCTGTCTTTCCTTTACAACGCTGTAGTACTGTATTACTCCGCATTTAGGCTTCCACATGATGGAAAGTTTCAGGAAAGGTGGGAAGAATAGTGGGATAAAAATAAATGTTAGAGAGACTAAAGCAGTAGTGATTGGAACGAAGCGATTGGTATCAAATATAGAAATAGGAAGGAGACAGTAGAACAGGTGATTAGTTTCCGATACTTGGGTAGTTATTAATGAGGACGTGAAGTGTGAACGTGACATAGAAGCAAAGGTAGGAATCGCAAAAGAAGCATTTAAGAAGAGAAAATGTCTATTGTGTGGATTTCTGAATTTAAAAAAAAAAAAAAAAAAAAAAAACCTCATTTAATGTTACGCGTGAAGTACTGTACTCTATGAGACAGAAATGTGGACATTACGCAAAATTATTTTAAAAGACTGGAAGGTTATGAAATATAGGTATAGAGAATTAGTTGAGACGAAACAGGAATGAGGAAGTGTTAGAAATAGTAGCGGAGAAAACAATTGTGTTAAACGAATTTAAAGATGAAGAGAAAATAGTTTGGACTTTGGCTGAGAGGAAGTTTATCATGAATAACATCTTATTTGATACGGTGAAAAGACAAAGAGGGAGAGGATGAAAGAGGATATAGTTCATGAATAATATTAAAAGAGAAAATGGGTATGTGAAGACTAGAAGAATGTTATGATTTTGCGAAGGAAAGTTTGATTTAAACTCCCAATACAGTACTGAAAACTATGGTGTATGGAAGCTTTAGAGTTTGCGGCAAGTGACATGCTGATAATAGCAGAATACCCATGATAATGATAAAAATATAACGATTTTCCGCCTTTTAGATTATTCTTTTCACGGCCCTTCCAGTTGTCATATGTGTTTACACGGTTTTAAAATTTTAGTTTTTACGTTTATGAAATTTTAGTTTTCCACCTCATGTCGATCTTTAGCGTAAAAGCAAGATGACATCACTGAGATAATAGAACCGGTCATGACAATGAAATCGACTATGGGTTTCTTCTTTTCGCTATGGTGACGCTTGCCGAAGATTGCCATATTTCACAAATCCGGGACGCTACTAAATTACGAGAATCTTTTAAATGCTTAAAATGAAAAGAAGTGTTATATACTAATTTACTTTCTTCTATTAAATAGAGTTGTTCAAGTATATGAATATTGGTATTCAAACATATGAATATTGGTATTCAAACATATGAATATTGGTATTCAAACAAGACGTTAACGTAATTAGTGTTAAACTGTATTATTATAATCATGAATACTATTAAACTAATAATCAGTTGTGTTTACTATAAAATAAAGTTATTGCTCTTGCGATCATAGTGTAATTAATAACATCGTTGTGACAACATATTTCCGAATGATTGATTGTAATTTGAGTATAAAATTTTACAACATTTTTTTAAAGATTTCATTTGATTTTTGAGTTTAAGGTCCCTTTCACTTACGTACTTGTCCTTGTTCAGAACGCGAAGGTGAAATAAAGATAAAAGACTCTTGAGAAACACAAATAGGCTACTTGAAACAAACTCATTGTAAAACTACGTTAGCACTTTATTGTAGAGTTTTAAAACCTAAACAAGAGAAATGAACGAAACAAAATTTTACCCTGAGGGTTATTTGTCCGAGAAAGGTAATCACATTTTAAAACGGCATTCAATCACTGCGTAGAAGAATGATCACAAAAATCATTCTCTTTTCATCTACATCCACAATTTTATCCGCCATCCGCGAAGAAAACGAATTAAAATATATCCAAAGAAGATGGTTTTGATAATAATAAATTCCGATATTTTTGTATTCACCTTACTGTCCTATAAAATCGGAATGGCGGAAGGGTACAAACAGTTTTGGTTATTACCGTTTAGAAATAAGAAAGAACGGAGAGTAGTTCTATGTGGGTCGTTCAATATATGTTTCCCTAAGCTGTAAAATGTGTAATTTTTATGATATATTTGTGGGTGTAGATGGGTCCTTCCTCAGCGCTCCACATACTTCTCATTGAGATTCAGTCATTTGTCTCGCCATTGCACCAATTTGTCCAAACCCTTTGTTTAAAAAAAAATCAGGGCTTTGGCTGTTTTTCACTCTCCCCATATTCTGCTTCACTTCATCTCTTTCAAAACGGTCACCTTGCAATGCAGACTTTAACATTGGACAAAGGTGGACGTAACTCGGCGCTGAATTGAGGTGGTTTTGGAAAGCGGGGCAGCGGTTTCTGAGTGGAGGTGGGAGTCATTGTTCAGAAGAGACCAAGTTTCTTATGTCAAATTGCGTTTCCCTGAAGGTGGGTGCAGGTTCGACATTAGCAACCTGGTCTCCAATCAACTGGTAATGAAGAAGTGAAGCGGAATGTAAGGAGAGTGCCCTGATTTTTTTTTGGGGGGGGGCAAAGGGTTTGGGCAAATTGCTACAACGGTGAGACAAACGCCTGAATCTCGATGGGAATTATGTGGAGAAGTGACGAAGAACCCACCTACACAGTATGTATAATTTACAAGTGTATCTTTAAAAAATAAATATTTTACAGCTTAACTAACTAACTCTATGTCCTATGAAACCCGAAGGTTCAATGCCGCGTCCACAAAATCTCTTCACTGACTTCTATCCTTAGCCAACTGGATCCAGTTTTTACTTTGTATTCCTATCTCTGCTAGATCCATCTTAATATTATCCTCCCATCTGTGCGTAGGTCTTCCTAATGGTCGTTTTCCGAATGGTCTTGCAGTCAAAACTTTGAAAGCGTTTCTACTTTCTTCCATCCTAGCTACATGACCTGCCCACCTGCGTCTCCTAGACTTGATGACCCTAACAGTGTTTAGTAAACCGTATAAATTAAATAGTTCTTCGTTATGAAGTTTCCGCCATTCCCCATTCCCGTTTCTCTTGGGTCCGAATATTCGTCACAGGATCTTGCTGTCAAATACTTTCAGTCAACGTACTTCCCTCAGGGTAAGCGACCATGTTTCGCAACCGTACAGAACAACTTGCATGATTACCGTTTTATATATTTAAAGTTTCAAATTCCTCGATAGAATTCGCGACAACAAGAAATTTTGAACTGAATAATAACATGAATTCCCTGTTTTTAGTTGAAATTTAAATTCTTCGTGAATATGATTTTCATCTGTTAATAATGATCCTAGATAATTGAAAGTATCCACTTTATTAAAAGTATTTTTAATATTTTAATTCATCCAGAATTTTCCGTATTACGATCCCGACGAACTTCCATGTATTTATTTTTCTCTGCATTATTTCTAAACCCATGTACCTGCAAGCGTTTTCTTCTTTTGTTGACGTCGTGCCAAGTTATTAGTCTTGGTCCGAGGCTTCTGTGAATGTTTCTGAACATTTTTTTTTTTCAGGATGAGTTTATTTGCCTCATCCAAACCTTTAAGCTGGACGGTCACTCCTAGTCAAGTCCACTGCTTATTCCGTACGTCTCCTTTAGCCTAACCGACATAATCGTGGGACGTAAAACTCAAAGATTTTTGCTTATTCAGTATATTCGCAGCTAACCTCTATATCTAGAGGCCTTCTTCTCGATCCGCAAACTGAGAACGCGCCATGCCGTGGTGACAGGAACCTACATTATTTTACAGTTTGGGGAAACTTATATATTGAGCGACCCACGTAAATGACGTGAGATCTAACCATACATCTTTTACATAAGCAGTGAGCACTGATACCATTATAATTTTAAAGTTTTAAAGAAAACAATTCAGGATAAGTTATTTGTTTGACGCTAACTTTTGGAATATTGTAAATGTGTTTGAATTACAAGCGAAAGGGACAAAATGGGGAACAAATGTTCATTCTTTAAATTTATGGACACAACAAAATTGTGTATACCGTGTTAGAATTCGTTGCTTCATTTGCGTTAACACGACTTTTCAATCTTCCTCACTAGCATTTCAACATTTCTTCTAATCGATTCAATTGTTTCGTGATCGCTATCCGACAGCTTTTATGGCTCTGCATTTAATGCCAGCAAAATTTATAGCTTTGTCATTTGCGTAAGCCTCTTAGCTTCGAAAAAAAATTACCCACATGGTGTTCTCATTATATATTTACAACAAAAAATACTTAAAATTAATTACGAGTTCTTTTTTATAGCCACACTAACGCCTTTTTCGCCACATGAAATATATTTTACCTATATATATTCATATACTATATGTATACCTTGTCCTAAAACGTCGTAAATATTATTTATAATTAAAACTTTTGTAAAGTAATCTAAAGAAGTTAATTCTGCAAAATTACTGCTTAGTAAGAATCTTTTATGTAAGACTCATCTGTTGTTATCCGTCTGGTAAACTACATCTATCTATAGGACATGTTTTCCTATTACTCACGTTGTATGGTATATCTGTTCCAGTTATGGAAAGCTTTGTAATTAATTGCTCTTACTGGTTTTTATACGTCTTCAAGAAAAGGATAAATTCTTGTTGTCTTTACGTTCTGTCTGGAGATTATCACTGTTTTCGTTGATGACCTAATGAGAAAAATTTGATGATTCAATAATAGTTCCTTTAATTTTATTATTCGCATATTTGTCAGCAAAGTTAACAAGCAATGGAAATAGGCATTAGAAGTCTGCACGAGCTCGGGCCTACAAAGCATACAGAGTGTCCGGAATGGGACTGACGGTTTTTAAAAGTGTATAGTTTTAATATGGTCAGAGACATAGAAGAAAAAAAAACATTCATATTGAAGGAAAACTCAAAAAAGGTTTGTTCAGCTAATTTTCATACTTGTACAACTACCGATGACGACGCTAGTATCGCCGATAAACAGAAATGATGTCGGCAGTCGAAGAGGCGCAATGCATGTGGTGGTTTGCAGAGACAAAAAATGTTGTTCATGTTCAACGAAACTTTCGACGTGTTTACCACAAGGATCCTCCTTCACGCAACAGTATCGAGGCGTGGAAGGATCAATTTTTGTCAACGGGGAGTGTAGTAAAACAACACAACGGTGGTAAATCGCGTGTGTCAGAAGAAAATGTGGAAGCAATAAGACAATGTTTCTCATGTAGCCCGAGGAAGTCGATTCGCGCAGCGAGCAAGAAATTGGTAATTCCAAAGTTAACAGTGCACGATCTGGTACACAAACGATTACGTAGCCCGAGGAAGTCAATTCGCGCAGCGAGCAGGAAATTGACAATTCCAAAGTCAACAGTGCACGATCTGGTACACAAACGATTACGTAGCCCGAGGAAGTCAATTCGCGCAGCGAGCAGGAAATTGACAATTCCAAAGTCAACAGTGCACGATCTGGTATACAAACGATTACGTTTGCGCGCGTGTAAGGTGCAATTGTTGCAAGAAATTAAGCTCAACAATAAGCCACACAGGGCAGTATTTGCTACTGAAATTCTGGATAGGATTGATTATGACCATAATTTCCTATTGAACGTTGTTTTCTCTGATGAAGCAACTTTTCACTTCTCTGTCTGTGTTAACAGACAATGTTAGGATATGGGGATCTGAGAATCCCCATGCGTACATAGAACATACTAGGGACAGTCCCAAATTGAATGTTTGGCGTGCTTTAACACATAATGCAGTTATAGGCCCTTTCTTTTTCATAGAGCAAACCATAACAGGAAATGTGTTCTTAGACATGCTTCAACACTGCTGTTCCCCAGTTACAACATTTGCAACCTCAAGTTATATTCCAATTGGATGGTGCCCCGCTACATTGGAGTCTACAAGTGAGGGAGTACCTTGATACTGAATTTCCTGGCCGTTGAATATGCCGTGATGGGCCAGTTAGGTGGCCTCCACGCTCTCCTGATGTTACCTCTGGACTTCTTCCTGTGCGGTTATATGAAAGACTTTGTACTTTTTGGTGAAAAGGTGCGTAACTTTGATGAACTGAAGAACCGTATTAGAAATGTGATTGCTTCAGTAACACCTCAGATGTTACAGAATACGTGGAGAGAGATTGAGTTCAGGCTAGATATTGTAAGAGTTACGAATGGAGCTCACGTGGAGTTACACTGAGTTAAAATGACTGGTAAGTACAACCAAATAAACTTTTTGAGTTCTCCTTTGAAATACATGTTTTTTTTTCTTCTGTATCTCTGACAATATCTTATCAAGGAATAAAACAGCTCTCCCAAAGGGGAGAAAAGTTTTTAATTTCCATGTTGCCCACCAACCAATGGTTCAAGTGGGGAAAAAAATCTCTAAGAATATTAAAACTATACACTTTTGAAAACCGTCAGTCCCATTCCGGACACCCTATATATAACTTCGGGCTCTGGCCGGGCTCGAGCCTTAAATTTTTAAATATACAACCATATTCTCGGGCCTAACTTTCTAAATATACTGTACAACGATATTTATTGGACCGTTCTTTCTGGAAAACTTTTGAAATACAACTGCAAAATTGCTGCAAATAAAAATACAATTTTGCATTAATTATTAAGTTTCTGTAATTCGGGCTCATTTGATTATTACACGAGCTCGGGCCGCGCTCGGGCCTAAATGCTAAGATATTTCGGACTCGGGTCTGGCCTCAGCTTATAATTTCACGGGCCGGGCATGGCCCGGGCTAAAAATTCCGGCCCGTGTAGACCTCTAGTAGGTATCCTCTTTATTTGAGTCGGTGTGAATTACGGAAGAATCAGACAACCAAAAGAACATATTTTCAGAAATAATATCTTAAAGAAATTTGTAGATTAAATTATTTAAAAGTTTTAACATAGAAAGAGATCAAAGTCGAGTTGGATGAAGTTCATGCCACATTTGCTCCTGTGTTTGTGGCTGTTTGCAATTGAGTAAATGAGTTCAAACTTGGCCATATATCCACAAATCATGAACATCGTTCGCGACGTCCAATGGAAGTGACTTCCTCAGAAATAATTGACCAAATCGAAAATGAAATCTTTGAGTTTTACATCCGCTTATGCCGGCTAAGCTAAAGGAGACGGTGAGGATGAGAAATGAATGAAATGGTGGAATGAAGAAAGTGGGAGGAAACGAAATAACCCCGAGAAAACCCACCCACACGGTGTTTATCCACCACAAAGTTCACTAGGCGGAAGCTGGGATCGAACCAGGAACCCCATGCACCAGCGGTGAACGCTCTACCACCGAGTCACCCCGGCCCCTTGACAAAATCGACGATATGGTTTTGAGCGATCAACGAATCAAGGTGCGCGAAATAGCTGAAGCCACAGGCGTATCATAAGGTACAGTGTTTTCAATTTTGCATGAAAAACTTTGTTTGAAAACCATGTAGGCAAGGCGGGTGTGGCGTTTGCTGTCAGTGAAGAATAAACGCAATCGTGTGATCGATTCAGATGGTGGTTTGACGCTTTCTCGTTGCAATCCCAACGAGTTGCTGCGTCGATACATAACAGTGGACGAGACATGAATACACTACTACATTCCAGAAACAAAGGAACAGTTGAAACAGTGCATTTTTAGAGACGATCCAGCTCCAAAGAAGACAAAGAAGGTGAAATCGGCTGACAAGGTGATAGCCACAGTTTCTTGGGATGTACGCGGAATCATCGACATCAATTACTTGAAAAGAGGTTAAACGATAATTGGAGAGTATGATGCGCCGTTATTGCACCGGTTGAGAGAAGAAATCAAGAAGAAACGCCTTTATTTGCAAAGAAAAAAACTCTTCTATCAAGCACGGGTGCACACCTACGCAGTTTAAATGGCGAAAATTATGGAATTAAAATTCGAATTATTACTACTACTACTGTATTTACCACATTTAGCCCCAGTAACTTTTTTTTTTTTAAATTTCCAATCGTGAAGAAATGGCTCGCGGAAAACGATTCACGTCGAACGAGGAGGTCATCACCACAGTATATGCCTATTTTGAGGACCTTCCGAAATTCTACTTTTCGGACGACTTTAAGAGAATGGAAAAACGCTGGGGAAAGTGTGTCGAATTAAAAGGAGATTATGTTGAAAAAATGACTTGTTTTTTAATCTTTTTTCTAAGGACTCATTGAACGACTCTTGTATAATTCGATCTTGGTAGGAAACAAATAATATTGTTAATTAATTATATTACGCTACTCATTTATCTTTTCGTTAATACATATTTGTGTAAAACGCAAGAGTTTTTTTGATAATATTTGAACAATTTAAGTGATTTTTTTTGTTACAACTTTGTTCAGGATCATCACGAAAGACTGATTATTATTAGATATTCTGCCTTTCGGCAGGTCCTGGGACTAATGAGGGTTTTTTTTTCTTTTTCTTCTTAATTTTCAGTTTGGGTTTGGAAATGTTTCTTCCATGTTTTTTGATTTTCAGCTTCCTCTTTTAACTCTCAGACTTAAATATTTTCTTTTATTTTTCAAATTATCGATCACTTGTGATGTTCTTCTTCCTATTCCTTGCTCTTCTTCCATCTTTCCTTCTATAGCGGTACAAAGAAGACAATTTCTTCGCAAGATGTCTTCAGTCCAATTATTCTTTCTACGAAGGATGGTGGCTAGAAGTGTTCTCTTCTCTCCTATCCGTTTTAAAATGTCTTCGTTTCTTACTCTTTCTGTCCATTTTATCTTCTCCATATTCCTACAACACCACATTTCTAAGCTCTCTAAATATTTTTTCTCTAACTTACGTAATGTCCAAGTCTGAACCATAAAGTTCAATCATCCATATATAGCACTTGACTAATTTCTTCCTTAGCCCAATATTAAGGCTGCTAGTTAAGAATGAACTTTTTATTGTTGAGTGCTTCGTCGGCTATGGCAATTCTCGATTCAAAGAATGATAAGGAAAACAGTTTGAGTGTTTCGTCGTTCAAGTAGAATTTTTAAATGCTTTGAAATTGTGTGTGTAGTAAACAGTGTAATATACCTTAAACTTATGTACGCGCGTAGGGACTCATAATTTTCAGGAACTGTAAGGAAGAAGAAACTTGAAGATTTTTTTTATATATATATATATTTCACTAGTTCAATGTATCAATACTATATTGACAATTGCTTATTTCTGAGGCTGCATGAGATATAGAGTTATAATATAACGTGAGATATAAATGACATACACTGAATCAAATCCGGGTTTCTGATACCGAAGAAAGGAATATCAGTTTCATTTTGATGTGAACACTAAAAAGAATGAACCACAAGCCTTTAGAAAAAAATATATTCGTAGTAAGCCTGCAACTTATGAAACCAGTTCTAATCTAGAGTAAAAGGAGTTGTCTACAATACAGGGGCTTTCAGAACTTGAAGAAAAAATATGAAGAGATTTTTGCAATATATATTGCGAAAACCATTAAAGATTGCATATTAAATCAATTGAAAAGGAGAGATCAGCCACGTATATTATATACTTAGAAGATGAAGAGGGTTCTTTACTACAATGAGAAAAGTCATGTTATCCGGACAGCGGTATATTGTACAAATATACGGAATCCTTATGTTTATTACGGAAATCAGTACAGAGTATACGTTATCCACATGCTACATACGTACTGCCCTTTTCCCGCGTAGATGTTACATCATGCCACTGCAGAATGTCTGGCATCTAAAGGTCTTCCGTATTTTACATACGTATACGTATGATACATACGTCAGCTATGTTATATCCATCTGTATATGAGATTCTTAGCGCTTATATATAGTGTTTCTTTCATACGGAAAGTATTATAAAACATTCGTTTTCAGTTATACATTTGCTGTAAAAATGTTCTATAGTCGTACGTTAAGTCCAAAAAATACAGCATTTACGCATATAACATACGTTTTTACGCACGCCACATATTATTTTTTTTCTCAGTGTAGAAGTTACTTGGATTGTAGTTGCAACATTGTCACATCACTGACGTCTTTTACATTGATTTTTTCTCGCACAAATATCAATAAATAAATAAAAGTAGACAACTTTCATGCATCATCGACAAGAATTTCATTTAAATAACTGAGTACATAATTGAATTTGTCGTTGAATCCGGGCCCAAAATACAAAACATAAGGAAATTCGTTTTCCAGCAGAAAACAATACCTCTTTATTTTTGTTATCGCCAAAATATTTATGAAATTAATTATATACTTTTATATTGAACAAAAGATCGTATGTTTCAGTACTAAAGGTTTTGTTATTTCAGCTATTGTTCTGTAAATACGTAAGAATAAAGCTTTTGATATATAGATTACACACATTATACATTAGCAAAATGTACGAGGATGTACTCGTACGTACGTGTGTAATAACAAGTTTGGGGTTTTGTCTCTGACGATTGTTAAGGAGTAATCTGTTTTTCAGTCATATTCATTTCCCGTTGTTAATTACTTGCATCTATACTATGTTACGTTTTCTTTCCTTGCATTTCAACGGCTGAAATCAGAAAAGGCACTTTTCTATTACATTTCTGAAAGGATTGTTAACACAATTAAGCTTAAATACCACTCATTACTAAGGATTGATTAAACTAGCACAATGAATAAAATAACGGATTACAATTGAATGTAACAGTAAAAATATAATATAAAATAAAGGAAAAATAAACTAAGTCTTTTATAAGAAGTAATACCTTGTAATATTAGTGAACGGATGATATATATCTGTATCTATCTATCTAGTCACTTTAGTATATACAGTGGTGTATTTACGATTTTGTTGGCGGCTTGCTAACTTTATTCCTGGAAATGTGAAAATTCTGCAAGTTATTTCATTTACTTTGATATAGTAGGCAAGAATTCGGGGGCATAAGCCCGGATATATATATATATATACTAAAGTGACTATGTTTGTGATTTAAGAACTCTTGAATTATTCAATCGATCTCGGTCAAATTTTCTACACAGGTGAGATTCGGGCCTGAGATTGTTTTTATCATTTGATTGACGGTGCAACTTAGGGAAGTTGGAAGGGGATGATATATATATATATATATATATATATATATATATATATATATATATATATATATATATATATATATATATATATATATATATATATATATAAATGATCGAAAGTGGGCGATATTAATGTGGAATCCATAGTTTTCGGGGTCGCTGAGATGAAAAGTGACACTTCCAATGCCCTTTAAATCCAATTCAACCCCACCAACTTTTTAAATGACAATTCTATAGATAGATAGATAGATAGATAATATGATCGGAAATGTTCGATATTAATTGTTGATCGAAAATGGTCCATAGATTTCGAGGTCGTTGAGATGAGCACTGATACTTTCGATGCCGTTTAAATTTAAATTCAGTTCCGCAACTTGGGGAGGGGAGATACATAAAAATGGTTGAAAATGACCGATATCAGAGAACGTTTCAGTAGTAGTAAAAAGTGACTGAATAACGGAACATATTACTATTTTTCTTATTTTAACCCAGCAAAGTTGGTAATTGACTCTAGGATTTCATAAAATTACGGTACATTGGACGATAACTACTATTTCAATAACTTTTACTATCATTATTGTCGTTTTCCTACAAATAATTGTTATAAGATTGTAAAAAAAAATCTGTTAGTTGAGTTTGTAGTTCGTTTATTTATTGAAGCTTAGCGTTCATTTTCAGAACTATTTCTATGTAGGACATAGACCTAATGTTTTAGATGGAATCCAAACCACAGTAATGCGTTTAGTGTTCTCCCATCGGGAATGGAACCCAGAACCCCACCCACCCAAAGCTTGGGTCTATACTAGCCTGTACTATCGGGGAAAGTTTCTAGGCTTTTTGTTCTGTTGGTTAGTTCGTGTTTAATATCTCTCTTCAGCACCCAGGTTGCATGAGATAGAATCAGCTGTTCAAAGTGCTATATTAGTTTGGTTCGTTGAAGTTTAACGCCCCTTTTCATCGCAAAGGTTATGTTAAACAGGATCTCCTGTTTAGAGTAGAATATTAACCACTCTTTTCGGATTTGTATCCAAGCCAACTATTCATACAGAAAAGAATACCCAGGAGCAAGCAAAGAGAAAGCACACGTATTAGCGATTCTGCCACGAAAGAATATTAAAATGGTATCTACATTGTTACTCGGGTTTGAATCCACATCAAGCACCCCATCTAAAAGTGAATCCGGAACAATATCATCAGGAAGCATGCGTGTTAACCCCGAAGAGACATTTACTATTATTCAAGGTCCCTAAGTGTGTAACTTAATAAATACCGAAAACGTACTTGCGAAACGTTGGGGGAACTGCAGAAAAACGGAGGTGCACTTCAGAAAACTCATGTATTCGAAGTATGAAAACTCTGATTTATCATGCTGTACATATATATATAGATTTTAATATACTTCGTAGTTTAGGTTCCAATTTAGTTATTATGACTTTTTATACTAAACTCAAGTTCGATTCTCAGTGGTTCGGAGTCTTCGTTCCATATAGTCTCAGTACTGAAATGAACGTTAAACGCTAAACAAAGCAAACATCATCGTAGCTGTAGTTTTGGTTCTTAATTATGTTTAAATATAGTAATCACAGTTAACATTTCTTTAGCTGTCTTCTCCTAGCTTTAGGTGCTAATTGAAACAACTTTACCTTAGCTGCTAACCTCAAGTAGGACTTACCTTAGTAACCCTCGTGAAGTGGGGCTTTATATACCCATTCGAAACTCAAAAAACCTTAAATATCTCTTGAAATAAATGTGCTTTATAGAAGCTACCAAGTTAAAACTTGACATGAACGTGGATCTAAGATAGGGTTATCGCAAGTTGAAATTCAGTACAGCCAGTGGCGTATTTAGGGGGGTGGCTTCTGGACTTAAGCCCCCCCGAAATCTTACTTAGTATAGTAAAGTAAATGAAATATCTTGCAGAATTTTCACATTTCCAGGCAAAGCCCCCCCCCGAAAGTTAGCAAAGCCCCTCCCGAAACAAAATCGTAAATACGCCACTGAGTACAGCTTTAGACTACCCGAAAAGGTGTTTGGTAGTATGTTAAAATTTTGCATAGCCGTGTATTCTACGTAAAACGGGATTAACTAGTAAATTAAAATTTAGAACGGGATCGGCTAATAAGTTGAAATTAAGTATTGCCATGAATATTATCGAGAATGGGGTGCTAGTAAGTTAAAATTCAGCTTAGCCTTAGATACTATCAAAAATAAGCTTAGGAAATAAGGTAAAATTCACCAACCTTGTCAGACATCAAGTAAGTTTATCTGCGAAATTGAAGCTTAGCACTGGCTTAGTTAGGTATGTTTACTTCTCAAGTTGAAACTCAATCATTTTGCCTGACATCTATAACTAAACATTCCATCATAATTGATTGTAGATGTAGTGCCTTGGGGATATTTGGACGAAACAGTCAAATTATTTATGAAATACATTTCTAATGCTTGATACTTATCTTATAACTTAGCCTAATATTCTGTTCAGTCTCTGATTTTGTCATTGATTGATATATCTAAAGCATTTGACAATAGTCGATATATTTTATTTTTTGTATGTTTTGGTTTGCCAATCAATTGTTCAAATATCATATCGTCTGTGACATGATATAGGGAAAAAGAGGGGAAAATAGTTGATCAAAAATCAAAACAAGCGATATGGTAGACTGGGTTAGTAAGCGAATCACGAAACAAAACATAAAATAAGGTTTCCGTCTTTTGGGTGGGACGACTGAGAGATCATCTTATACAAGAGAAACTTTTCGAACAGAGACTCCTTTCAAAAGCAAAGAGAAAAGCTTCTCTTTCGAAAATTCTTTCTTGTATGTGTGTGTTTCTAGAGGGGTAGACGTAAGGGTAGGGTAGCTCTTGCACAAATAATATCCAGGTCACGCTACCTTCAACAGGATTGCATGCAATTTATCTGCTTCGTTTGCAGAGGAGCGGAGACGAATAGGCCATTCAGTCAAACCAACATGGATTTACAGGATTTCCCTCCCTCTACACCCCTCACTCTTCTAGTATCTTGTTCCCTTTACCCTTCATCCGGGACAGGAAGAGACATGAGCCCGTTCAGAGAATGATTTGTTAACTCTCTTTTCTTTCTCTATCCTATGTTTATTCCTCTATGCTTTTATATTCTTTTCCTGTCTTTTCATATTTTTTCTTCTTTTGATGTATATAGATATAGTTCCGTGACAGTGTTTTAAATACTCTTGTATCATGTAGAATGTTTTATTATCAAACGGATTTCGTATGAACTGAATTTATAATATTGGCAGATATCGATAGGGTTATATACATGTATGAAGGCAAGGATCCTGGACTTGGGAGAGGGGGCTAAATACGCCCATTGTAAAGCATAAAATGGTTCAATGAGAGCGATCTTATACTGTGTAAATTTGGACCTCAATATAGGCTACAGACCTCCTTGAATCCGCGACTTTGTATTACCGACCTAAAGGTGCTGGTACGCCATAGAGTCGTGTACTGCTAGAAAAAGAATTATATACGGTGTTATAATATAGGGTGTTTCTAAACAACACCGACAACGTTTGGGAGGTGATTCTTGATACCAACATAAGACAAAAAGTTTAGACCAACCTGGATGCACAAATCCGTCAATTTGGAGTTATGTGCTCTCGAAAACGTGAAGAAATGAACTTTAAAGGTCCATAGCTCGAATATTATGGGACCTACCGTAGTAGGTTCAAGACTTTACTTAGAAACTACCAGGGAACCAAGAAAGTTCGTGCGCTTTTGAACCACTCCCGCTTCCATTTGGCTGCTGCGGCGACATCTGTCCCCGTAGCATGAAAGTTTTGACTGTTTGGGAAAGCTTATTCATTGACGCATCAGCCACGGTGAGTATAACAACGCATTTGTCAGTGTAGTGTGTAAAAATCGCTCGTGATCATGTCAGTGTCAAATGAAGTTTTTAGAGCTTGTTTGCTTTACGAGTTTAAATTGGGGACAAATGGTGCAGAAGCAGCTAGAAAAATATGTGTTGCGCTCGGAGAGGGTGTAATAAGTAAATGTACAGCACAAAAATGGTTCCAGACCTTTTCAACTGGTGACGAGACCTTTCAAGATAAGCCTCGCTCTGGGAGGCCTAAATCAGTGGATATGGACCACCTGAAGGCCTCTATTGAAGATTATTCCAGTCAAACATGCGAGGAACTTGCTCACCGATTCGAGGTAAGCAGGAAAATTATTCGGGTAAGTCTGCATCAGTTGGGGAAGACCTGAAAACTGGGTCAGTGGGTCTCTCACGAGCTGACCGCTATGAGCCAAGTTCTAAGACTGAATATCTGTTCATTTTTCTTGACGAGACACAAAATCTGTCCAATTTTGGACCGTATAATAACTTGTGACGAGAAGTGGGTCATGTATGACAATAAAAACGGTCATACCATTGGCTATCACCGAATGATCCGAAGCCTTTGACTGCAAAACCGAACATCCATCAACACAAGGTTTTGCTCTGTGTTTGGTGGACTACAAACGGTATCGTGCACTACGAATTCTTGGAACGTGGTAAGACAATTACCAAAGATGTGTACTCATCACAACTAAGAACGGTAGCCACCAAACTGACCCAGAAACCGCCAGCACTAGTAAACAAAAGAGGTGTGCTCTATAACCAGGACAACGCGCGCTCTCACACCACAAAACAGGGGCTGGAAGTAATCTCAGAACTTGGTTGGGAGCTTGTATCTCATCCTCCCTACTCCCCAGATGTCGCCCCTTCGGATTGCCATATATTCTTGGCCATAGACAACTTTATGCGTGGCAGGAAGTTCAAGACTGAACAAGACGTCAAAAATGCAGTTGCTGAGTTTTCCGAGTCTCGGGAACAAATATTCTACAAAACTGGCATTTACAAGCTTGTTGAGCGCTGGGAGAAGGTTGTAGAGGCAAATGGAGGCTATTTTGTCGAATAAACGAACCGTTAAAACCCTGTAATTGACAGTTTTCTTCCATGGTATAAAAGCGCACGAACTTTCTTGCTTCCCTGGTAGTTTGTGTACTGCCCAGGTATCCATGTTTCAAAATCCTGCGGTACTTCCGCAACAATTCTTATAGAAGTAGTTGGTGAGTACTTCATATTACATGCCCGTATCCAAACTCCTTCTATAAAAATTGTTACGTGAGTACCGCAGGATTCTGAAACACGTATTTGTGGATAGCGCACATATCAGTTCCTAGTGAAGTCTTGACCTAACTACGGTAGGTCCCTTAGTATTCGAGCTATGGATCTTTAACGTTCATTTTTTCATGTTTTCGGCAGCCTATAACTCCGAAATGACGGATTTGTACACCCAGATTGGTCTATACTTTTTGCCTTATCTTGGTGTCAGGAATCACCTCCCAAACGTTGTCGTTGTTGTTTTGAAACACCTTGTATATATTAAATATTAATGGAAAAGCATTATGTAAGTAAAGTGTTGTGTTTGTATATGTGTGTATGTAAAAGTGTTCTATTCAGTAGCTCCTTTGTCTCTCAAAAAGAAATGAATTAGAAAAAAATAGCAACTGAAAACTTTTTATCAATTTATTTACGAAGATATAGATGCAGCTAAAATTCATTTATATGCTAGAATCGATGTAACTGGAATTTATTATACGGCAGGGGCGGATCCAGGGGGCGATCGGGACAATTGCCCCCCCCCCCACAGAAGAGGAAACTTTCTTATTTGATATATATAAATAAAACCCATTCCAAAGTTTGGAGCTCTCAAAAGTAGCAGTATGACAACCCACCGCCCCCCCAGAAGTCGGTTCTGGATCCGCCACTGTTATATGGTGAAATAGATGTAGCAGCAGTGCTGTTCACTATACCCTGGACACAATTAACGAGACATGGAAAATAAAGCGTACAGACCATCACACTAAACTCTCGCGTTCAATTCTTAAATGGAATCATACTATATTGTATATTACGAAAATGTTGATATGCGAAATATAAACAAAATTATAATAGGCACATTCACACAACTGTACCGAAGAAACCACTTTCAAGAGAAAAATTATTTAAATATACCATATTGTAGGTTTCTTAATGGAGCATTTATTCATGAAATATGAACATAATTGTCTCACTAGTCAGTCTTTTTTTTTTTTTTTTTTTTTTTTTTTGAGAAAATTGTCCGAAAAAAACTCACCCCTAAGAGTAAGTAAACTGCCCCTTCTGGATCCTTCTCAGAGAAACAGAATAAATTGTAAATAATTGAGTTACGAATTAATTATTAATGTGTGAAATATAAACAAACTCATTAGAGCCATTTTTGAGAAAATAACAGTTTTGTTTAATATTCACCTCTCAGTAAACTACTCTTTAATTTTGGGGATAGGAAGAAAATTCGAAAAGCGCCCCTAGGGAATCATAAAAACCTTTAGTTTAAATTTTTGGTGCAAATACGGTCAACAATGTGGTCTGTAGGTGAGCTAACACATTTACATCGGAACGAACAGACGAACGGCCATAAAAAAAAAATCAGCTTTTCGGCTTGTAGGGGCCATGAAACGTATAAAGTCGTTGAAGTCTCGAATTCGAATTTTTTTCATGGTCACCATACTTTCCTCTCTCCTATCGTCGCTCGAAAGTAAAAAGGGAAAAAATATTTGACCTGATTGAAAAATAATGTAAGTTCTGTCTATACGGTAACAAAATAGTTTAATGAGTTGCGTTGATTTTGAGTTTAACGTCCCTTTCAGCAGCGACGCTATATGAGACAGGATCTACTGATTAACGTGGAATCCGAACCACATGATCTCTCGTCAGGAATCAAACCCGGGTCTCCCATGCCAAAGGTGCGTACGCTAACCGGTTAGCCACGAAGGATCTCTAAAATAGTTTAAGATTATGTTTTCACATGAAGGTTGTCTTATTCGTTAATGACCCACATAATCTCTTCAACGCTCAAGGCAAGTTGTCTGTCGCTCTAGCAATGCAAATATTCCATTGTGGGAAAACCGGAGGACACATTATTGATCCATGTTAACACGACATCAGGCATTCCTTGTTCTGTTTCCAGGTACATTCCTCCAAAGTGACGCTACAGAGGGCCAAACAAATGGAAGTCGCTAGGAACTAGGTCGGTAATATAGAGTGGGTGGTCCAGTATCTCCCATCCGTAATGCTACAGCCATATTTGCCACATGTTGACAACAATTTTCGTGCAAAAGAATGACACTGCCTGACAGCAGTTCCTATCACTTTCTTTGAATGGCATTGCGTAATGTAATACCTATTAGCACTCAGTTTCGTCACATTTCATAAAGTCGATGAGCAGTACACCTCTGTAGTCTATGACCATGATTTTCCTCTGGGATGTATTTCTCTTTAATTTCTTGGAAGGAGACGACTGCTTGAGATCATGCAATGAATCATTTTTTTTTATCATCCGTGATGTTCGTTTCAAAAACTTCCCCTCCTTATTATAATTATGGAAATGTATCAGAGCCTATGTTGTGGCTTTTTCGCGTGGCTTAGCTTACGCATGGCTTTTTTTGTCTTCAGATAGCAATATCGATACTTATGTTGAATACACTTTTTTTTTTTGTTTAGCCGAATAAGTTACGTACGAGGGTCACGCTATATATTTTGAGATACAAGAAAACTACAAGGCGTGTGATGCTAATGGGTTTATTTATGTTCAAAGTAAGCCCCACCTACATCAGTGCACTCTTGTAACCGAAGTTTCCACAGCTGAAAGGCTTGTAATCAATCACCTTTGGGAATGCTATCAAAAAAATGATGAATTGCCTCATCGATCTCTTCCTCCGTCAAGAAACGTTGACCACGTTTTTTTTTTGTTTTTTTTAGATTAAAGAACAACCAGAAATCACACATGGCCAAATCAGGCGAGTAGGACGGGTGTGAAACTGCTTTCATCTTATTTTTACTTAAAAAGTCAACTGTTTGCTGTGTCCTGTGTGACAATGAAGTGTCGTGATGCAACATTAACCCGTGAATCCTGACTGACTCAAGCACTGCACGTAAACATTTTGTGGTGTACCAGGTACTGTCCGAAAGAAAACTGTGTACATAACTTTCTTGACAGACTTTGCATTTTCGCCATTGTTGGGGTTGGGTCATCTTCGTGGATCCATACACGGTTCTCCTGGCAGGTAGGAACATCGAAAAATGGAGAGTGTGTTTCATCATCTGTTACGATTTTAGACAGAATACGATGACCACTATTATTTAACATTTCTAACGTTTCCCGCACGACTCTTACTCGCTCTGTCTTTTGGAAATTGTTCAGCGTTTGGGGCACCCAATGACTAACATTTTTTTCTTTTATATGGAGATGATCATGTAAAATTGAATTGACTGTTGCGGATCCAACACCAAAGGTTGCCTCAATCACTTGATAAGTGCAAGTGATCTTCTTTGATCATACGTCGCACTCGCTCAATGTTATCAACAATCACTGACGAACAGGGTCTATCAGCACGTGTCTTATCACCGAGCGATATCCATCCTCTTTTAAATTCACTATAGGCTACCACCGAAACACAGTTGCCTGTAATGGACTTACATCACCAAATGCACGTTGCAACCGTTCAAGACTTTGTTGTTCACTTACACCGACTTTAAAATCGTAGTAGATCATCGCGCGCACATGTTCTCTGGAGAACTCCATGTTTCGCTAAGAACTCGTCTGTACCATGTGCACTCTGTGACAGCAGCGACTCAACTGACGTTAGGTCTTTACTCCCGAAGGATGATGGTTTTTGAAAATGCAGTGTTGCCAGCTCTCACACCTCTACTTTTGTGGCATCTCAAAATTAGTGGTGGGCACAAAAAACGTTTTTTTCTGTTTTTAGGAAAACCGAAACTGGTTCCTAAAATTTTCAAAAACTGGTTTCGGTTTTCTTCAAAGCCAGTTCAGTTATTCACTGGACCCGGTTTTGGTTTTCTTCAAAACCCGTTTTGGTTTTTTCCAAAATTTCTTCTGTTTCCGACCAGAATAGTGTTTCGTTGTTCTTTGGAAACCGATTCCGTTTTCACAGAAATAGTTTTATGATTTTTCCAAAAGTTTTCACCGAAACCAGTTTCGATAAAAACCGAACCGGGTTTTGGAGAAAACCAAAACCAGTTTCGCTGAAAAACCAAACCGAATTTGGAGAAAACCGAAAACGGTTTCGGCGAAAAGCCGAACCGGTTTTGGTGAAAAACCGAACAGGTTTCTGGAGAAAACCGAAATCGGTTTCGATGAAAAACCGAACCGGTTTTGGAGAAAACTGAAATGTCGGTTTTTCGGATTTCGGTTTTTCTAGAAACCGATTTCGGTTTTATAAAAACCGGTTTTGCCCATCCCTACTTAAAATATATAGTGTGGCCCACGTAATAGACACGTTCTACAGAAATATTTACTTTCTTGGCTACGTTCCGCACTATGAATGAGAGACTACTCAAGCAGTGCCGGGCAATCAGCAGAGCAATATCCACCCCAAACGATGTTTCTGGTTATTGTTGTTGGGTGAGATATATTTACATACATCAGTCCTTCCTTCTTCAAATGATTTGCACAACTTACGCAATTTCTTAAACAACCCAGGCACTGCAATTGTAGATGGATGTCAGCGGGGATGGTGCCTTGACTGAAGAAATCGTACCACATTGCGGACCTCCACCTTTAGTCCATCCGTTTCCAATAGTGCAGATATTTTGACAGTGCTCCTCAGACATACGCAGGACAGGTGGCAGCCATATGATGTGATTGAGATGTCGTTAACATAACCTGTACACCGCGAACGTAAAATATATGCGTTTTCAAACGGAAGAAACAACCAAACTTAAACGAAATTTCAGAAAACGGTTACACATTTAGAGTAGGCTAGAAGAGAAGATTTGAGACTATCTTGTCTGGAAAAAGATGCCATAAAAGTGATGTCTCGAGTCGGAAAGTATTCTGTTTCTGTTGGAAGAGTTCCTGGGTAATCCTGGTTGCAGTGTACATTTTTACTGCTCCGTCCTATTTATAATACAAAAACATGTCAGTCTGTGAGTAACGCTAGTATGCAGACTTCACAACATTCACAGTGAAGCTAATATTTGTCGGTAGCTGTGCTGCCTCTTGCCTGACCCAAAGATATTTCGCTAGCATGCAGACAATTTTCAGATGAGCTAAAAGATTTGATGGAATAGCTAGTATTAAATACATTAAGTTACTTATTTCCTTTGTTCTACATAGTAAAACATACTTTGTCACACAGCACAATCAGTGGCGTACGCAGAAGTTCTCAAGGGAGAGGTTCAAAAATTGATATATAGTAATTTAACGTGTCTGTATACATAACTTAATGCGATAAACCGAAACCTTCTCTTGCATACACCACTGTCTACAATGTATCATTTCCTTTTAAATGTTATTTGATTTCAACTCCTTTCTTAAATATATTTCTGTATGACTATTGTGTTATACGTTTCCAGATATTTTATGTAAATTTTATGGATCAGCAAAGAATGTAATAATAATAATGTTCTTCATAGAATTGTATATTTGAAATGTGCTTCAAAATTGGAAAGACAAAGGGAACTTGTAGAGGCACAGAAAGTTTCTCTTTTGCAAATTATGATATGCACCATAGAACATTGAACAAAACCTTCTTTATGTTCATCAAATGTGTATATGTGGCAGTGATAAACACGTTACTCTTCATTCTTTTCTCTGTTTGGAGACGAGAGTGACATTTTATATACACATGTACAAGAACATCCCGTATAGCTCGTATTCATTCATACAATGCATAGGCGGCTAGCTGGTTGTGAAAGACAATGGAGGGCCTTGTGTGAGAAGACGATGCCGGCAATAGAGATTGACTTTGGTACATACAAACGCGTATATATATATATATATATATATATATATATATATATATATATATATATATATATATATATATATATATATATATATATATAATGTGTGTGTCTGTATATATGGTTTGTTAGTGATTCAGTATTTAGTATTCTCAAAAGCTTATCAATGCAAAAAGAAAATTTACCTTTTTGAAACCATCTTCAAACTAGTAATGTATATATATAAGACACAATGGAGGAGGTTTGGACGTTGCCAAAATGTCACTGAAAACAAAGAGGGCATTTTGGATGTTGGAAAGCCCGCATGGCGTTAGTCTATTGTATTTTATCTTCTCTTTCTCTCTCTTCTGTACTGTGGAGAAAGAAAAAAATAATAATAAAGAACCCATTCCAATGCTGCAGACGTTTCTCGTGGATATTCAAATGAGATTCAGTCTGAGTCCCTGTTTATATGCATTTATTCTAACGTATCACTGACCATAGGATAGTGTTCCGAATACTCCAAGTGCACATTTCATTTTTTTTTTTTTTCTAATTTCACTTATACCAATGATTTATAAACAAAGTGGGATACCATTTTGATCCTTGTTTTACATGAATGTAACAAGGCAAAGAATGTGTGTTAGAGTCAAAACTGCTAACAATAACACTTTATTTCCGTTCTTTCGCCTCTTCTATACTTGTATTAACAAAAGAAGGTTGTCATTTCTTTTTAAATCGTTTCAACCGTGAATTTCATCTTTCTGTCTCACTTCGGTCAAAAAAGAAGAAGACATAATAACACATGTTTTCACTCACAATTCATGTGTAGAACTAAAGTTTCAGAGCAGCGTTGACGTCAGTCTATCATATGGACTACTGTCCGTGGTAAATAAGTAATGTCTAGAAAGGAGTGGAGCCACTACATCTGTTCCTGGTCTCTTTGTGAAAGGGTTTTTGCATGGTTTGCCATTTCTTTGAGTCATATGGCTGGATGTTGGCTCTTCTCACATTCACATACTAAACCAAAAGGGATGTCCGCAGAAGATATCAGCATAGAAGCGGAGGAGAGCGAGAGTAGAGCAGGAGATAGCTCATATGGCTGAGGAGGGAGAGAGTTGTATAGATGTGGACAAAGTTGGGTAATGGGGAAGACGAGGATCAAAGGAAGTTGGGCGTTAGAGAGAGAGAGAGAGAGAGGGATAGACACAGATTCCTAGAGGGTCTCAAGACATTTTTTTTTTATTTTATGTCGATAAGAAAGACTTGGATATGCGATTGTGCTTAAATCCAGTCCCCTCAGGTGAAAACCTTTGTAGACATGTAAAATGGATGTTCGTTCGGTTTCCTTCTCTTCGGAGTTCGGTTTTGTTCACTTCCCAAATGCGTTGTGCTTTCTCTTAAACGCTCTAGGTAAAATTGATTTTAAGTTCGATTTTACTACCTGTATAATGATTCTTATACTCCAACTTAAATAGTATTGAATGGCACACACACACACACACACACACACACACACACACACACACACACACACACACACACACACACAATAGTTGTATACAGTGAAATCTGTCTATGTTCACCACTCAGTTTCATTGAAAAGTAGCGAACATATAGAAATAAATGTACGAGGGTCATCCAGAAAATAAAGACCGTTATATAAAATTAAAAACACAAAAGCTATTGGAAAAGAAACAATTTTGTTACATACCTGAAGCACGCTGTTTTTGTTCTATTGTGAGCAAATGCGGGACCCGTTTCGCTCACATCTTTCTCATGTCCAGATTTTCAGTTAATATGTGATATACAGCACTTTTTGAAGTGCCTACCATGTCTGCCAGCTCGCACACTTTCAGGCGACAGCCATCCAATACCATTTTGTGGATTTTCTTGACCATATTTTACGTGGTCACCTCATTTAGTCGGCCACTGTAATGTTCGTCTTTGTAGTTCATAGGGCATTGTTTAAACTTTATCACCCAATATTGTACGGTTGTAAACAAAGGAGCAGACTCTCTCAGAGTAGAATCTAGTTCGACTTTGATATTGGTTGGACTCAGACCTTTCAAATGAAGGTATTGTATCACATAATGATGACCTTTTCTTTTTCGTGTTTACAAATTCACTGATAGCGTATATTAATCATGGCTGCCAAACAAATACCCAATAATGTAACATTTCCAAAATTAAAACTTAAGCTATATAATGTTGGTACTTTCGACCATAGTAATGTTTTTCGAACAACAACCACCACCTATACGTCACGTCGCATCGTCACGGTACTTCTGGGACTATCCATATATATATACTGGGTGTATCAAATGTCCGGGACCATAGGCCAACTTCGTTATGAATACATACGAAATACTAGAAAGAGAAGAAGATTGTTGGAAGTTTTCGATAAAACAAGGTGGAATTTTTGAATCGCACCAGCTGTTTACGCACACTGGTAAGACACCCTATATTAAATGAAGAAGCAACGTTGCCAGTTCAGTAAGCGGTTTGCTTGAACTGTTACAATGTTTTTATGAAGCTGGCTGGAGATATTATAGATTCCCCTTACCTAACAATTTGCACTTCTCCGTGTTATTTTCGCATGGTCGTAGTTTCCGCTCGAAAAACCTCCTGAATTGGAAATGCTTTTTCATTTAACACTAGTTGAACCTGCGCTCTCTACACAGTGCATCATTCACATATGAGCATGAATCTCCTTGTCATTCCTCACAACATATGTACATCTTTTTTTATAGATGCAAGTGAAGGACGTCTTGATTTTTTTAATCGATAAGGGGTATCATAAAGGAGAGATTTTTTCAATATCTCGCACCGTTTGCAAGATTTGAGCCTACTTCCTGTTGGAGTTTCTAATAATGTATGATTAGTGTTTTCTTTTTTCTTGCATGCAGCGTGTAATAAGCGAATACATTACATACACAATGTCAATGATATTTGGTGTTCATTGAGCAAAACACTCCAATGGATTCATCTTAGTCTGGAGAAATGGTTATTTTTTGTTTTTCTTTGTTATTTGAGCGTGAAACAAACGCCGGCGAGATATACTAATCCCGTATACAAATGTGTGGTGTTGGAATGTATAACTCGTAGGATATGATGCTTTACCTTTTTAAAATGTCAATACTTCCAGTGTGCTCCTAACAATGTAAGAAAGAAATAACGGTCATTTTCTTTAAAAAAAAATATTCAATTAGAACTGAACAAGCTACATAAATTTGCAATCGAACAGTGAAAACGGCATCTTTCTAGAGCGTATGGTTTCCGCGATATCATTGTCAAAATAATTGGCCACAAACATACAAACTTTTGTTGACCAGAACATATTACCTAGCGTTTTAAATATAGATAGGGAGCCCTAATGGCTGTAAGATTGGGAAAAGTCACAATTTCAGATTGAAAGCCACCTATATTTAAAAACTTTCCTGTCTTTCCATTTTTTCGTATCTGTACTTATAACGGAATTAACCTATGGTTCCGGACTTGGATTTGCATCCACGACTTTGAATAATACCTTTATAGGTGTTAAATTTTAACGTGAACATTCGTTTCAGTATTCTGAAACAAAGGCCTTTTTACTAAGTTGTCTACATATTGATAATTCTAATTTACAAGTCATATAGACCTTTCAAAGTAAGCACAAGTGGTTTTTAATAATACGTTAGCTTTGTTAAATCATAAAAGTGTACCTTTCCTGCCTATCATCTGACAGTACAGAAATGTACCCTGCGGGAGGAAGTAATTATTGCTCTTTCAGTAGACACATGTAATCATTCGTGTGTTATGAGAACTCATTTATGTTGGTGCCATTCATGCACATACTGTGACATTGTAATGATTAAGTCCCTTCTTATTCATGCTATGTCGTCTGACCGAACTTGCAATAACTAACGCGAGAGACATGGGAAAACATAGGTCGAGCAGGAGTTTCCGCTAACTTTTGATTATACGTGCTGCCTTATGGTTAAGAAATAGATATATTTTCTTTAAAAAACGTCGTCTCACTGCAATGACTGATAATGATAATTCATTTTATTGTTTTCTTTTGTTTTATGTTTTCAAATTTCTAAGATTCTTTCCAATAAAAGCAAACACAAAATAAATAACGCCTAAGAAATAAAAATATTAGATTAACACTGCCGATCTTACAATGGTACATTAATCCATTAAGGGACACAATCACTCAGTGGTACTATACTCATCTTTTACGCTATCAAGTCCTTCCAGACCATGTGGCATTTTGGTGGACAATATCGTATTCTTACAGTCAGATAAACATTCTCCCATTTTTCTTTCGATCTTTATTTCAGCGACCCTTTTTTATCTTTATTTGTTTCTACTAGTGTTCCGTACTGGGTTAGTAATTTCCAACTGAAGTTATGTGACGTTTACTGCTTCGCTTCTCAGTAACGTATTCGGACAGAGGAAGGAGGAGAGAGGCAACCTGGCTTTGATAATCTGCAGCGATAACAGACAAAGAAGAGGATTGATAGCGTAGAAGGTGGTTTCGCAGGCGTACTACTCCCTGGTCCATACACTACCAACACTTGTTCCACTTTCTTCTCTCATCTCATCCCCTCCATTGCTCTTCTACATCACGTATTATCAAATTAGAAATGACTGCTATAACGGATGACAGTGTGACATAACACTAAATAAAACATTCATTTCATGACACCATTTGGTCCATAGCTCAGAGTCCCAAGGTTCATAGTTGAACTTCTGTAAATAATATGAGTATTTGCATTCGATGTGACAAAATGCGATTCCGTCAAAGTAAAAAGTGATCGAACAGCTAGCCAAAACCAACGTGGCTTATAATAATTTGACATTATTATACTGACGTCAATATTTTGCGCCACTCACTTTGTACAAATACTCACTTTGTAGAACTTTGTTCGAGCTAAACTAACAAACAGACACAAATGCCAATATCGTACCGTTATGTCCAGTGGTTTAAAAGAAACATGATAGTGTGTGCATAAGCATTGCACTCTCTTACTTTCTTTCAACAACCCGATGTAATAGGAAGCTCCTGTGCGTGGAAGTTTATCATCATATAAATATCAGAAACGATAATTTATCTTTTAGGTTTACAAATTATGTTGTTCATGAATATGAGAAGTCTTATACAACTACAATGTTCGTTTGTCTTTTTGTCAAGTGTATGACAGAAAAAAACAGTGAGAGATACTGATCTTACTTTTTAAATGTTGATTGAGGTCTTAAGAATTGATTCTATCACCGCCTTTATTTCTCTATAGAAACGGATTTCAATATTAATATTCATAGAGTAAAAACAGTAAAAGTCTTCTCATTTATTTCTGTATAAAAACTGGTTCCAATATTGATATTCATAGAGCAGAAACAGTAAAAGTTATCCAGGATTTTTAAACATTGATTGAGTGTCTCAAGAATAGATTCTATCTTCTCCTTTATTTCTGTATAAAAACTGGTTCCAATATTGATATTCATAGAGCAGAAACAGTAAATGTTATCCAGGATTTTTAAACATTGATTGAGTGTCTCAAGAATAGATTCTATCTTCCCCTTTATTTCTGTATAAAAACTGGTTCCAATATTGATATTCATAGAGCAGAAACAGTAAAAGTTATCCAGGATTTTTAAACATTGATTGAGTGTCTCAAGAATAGATCCTATCTTCTCCTTTATTTCTGTATAAAAACTGGTTCCAATATTGATATTCATAGAGCAGAAACAGTAAAAGTTATCCAGGATTTTTAAACATTGATTGAGTGTCTCAAGAATAGATCCTATCTTCTCCTTTATTTCTGTATAAAAACTGGTTCCAATATTGATATTCATAGAGCAGAAACAGTAAAAGTTATCCAGGATTTTTAAACATTGATTGAGTGTCTCAAGAATAGATTCTATCTTCTCCTTTATTTCTGTATAAAAACTGGTTCCAATATTGATATTCATAGAACAGAAACAGTAAAAGTTATCCAGGATTTTTAAACATTGATTGAGTGTCTCAAGAATAGATTCTATCTTCTCCTTTATTTCTGTATAAAAACTGGTTCCAATATTGATATTCATAGAACAGAAACAGTAAAAGTTATCCAGGATTTTTAAACATTGATTGAGTGTCTCAAGAATAGATTCTATCTTCTCCTTTATTTCTGTATAAAAACTGGTTCCAATATTGATATTCATAGAACAGAAACAGTAAAAGTTATCCAGGATTTTTAAACATTGATTGAGTGTCTCAAGAATAGATTCTATCTTCTCCTTTATTTCTGTATAAAAACTGGTTCCAATATTGATATTCATAGAACAGAAACAGTAAAAGTTATCCAGGATTTTTAAACATTGATTGAGTGTCTCAAGAATAGATTCTATCTTCTCCTTTATTTCTGTATAAAAACTGGTTCCAATATTGATATTCATAGAGCAGAAACAGTAAAAGTTATCCAGGATTTTTAAACATTGATTGAGTGTCTCAAGAATAGATTCTATCTTCTCCTTTATTTCTGTATAAAAACTGGTTCCAATATTGATATTCATAGAACAGAAACAGTAAAAGTTATCCAGGATTTTTAAACATTGATTGAGTGTCTCAAGAATAGATTCTATCTTCTCCTTTATTTCTGTATAAAAACTGGTTCCAATATTGATATTCATAGAACAGAAACAGTAAAAGTTATCCAGGATTTTTAAACATTGATTGAGTGTCTCAAGAATAGATCCTATCTTCTCCTTTATTTCTGTATAAAAACTGGTTCCAATATTGATATTCATAGAGCAGAAACAGTAAAAGTTATCCAGGATTTTTAAACATTGATTGAGTGTCTCAAGAATAGATTCTATCTTCTCCTTTATTTCTGTATAAAAACTGGTTCCAATATTGATATTCATAGAACAGAAACAGTAAAAGTTATCCAGGATTTTTAAACATTGATTGAGTGTCTCAAGAATAGATTCTATCTTCTCCTTTATTTCTGTATAAAAACTGGTTCCAATATTGATATTCATAGAACAGAAACAGTAAAAGTTATCCAGGATTTTTAAACATTGATTGAGTGTCTCAAGAATAGATTCTATCTTCTCCTTTATTTCTGTATAAAAACTGGTTCCAATATTGATATTCATAGAACAGAAACAGTAAAAGTTATCCAGGATTTTTAAACATTGATTGAGTGTCTCAAGAATAGATTCTATCTTCTCCTTTATTTCTGTATAAAAACTGGTTCCAATATTGATATTCATAGAGCAGAAACAGTAAAAGTTATCCAGGATTTTTAAACATTGATTGAGTGTCTCAAGAATAGATCCTATCTTCTCCTTTATTTCTGTATAAAAACTGGTTCCAATATTGATATTCATAGAGCAGAAACAGTAAAAGTTATCCAGGATTTTTAAACATTGATTGAGTGTCTCAAGAATAGATTCTATCTTCTCCTTTATTTCTGTATAAAAACTGGTTCCAATATTGATATTCATAGAGCAGAAACAGTAAATGTTATCCAGGATTTTTAAACATTGATTGAGTGTCTCAAGAATAGATTCTATCTTCTCCTTTATTTCTGTATAAAAACTGGTTCCAACATTGATATTCATAGTGTAAGAGCAGCAATAGATGAAAAAAAAACATTCTTGATATGGACGCATCATCTTAAGAATAGGTACCGAGTCCCTCTTATACCCACGTTGAAACCTGAAGTGGTAAATCTATAACTTCAGGTTTCGATAGTTAACATATATCGTTTGGAAGTCTATCATGGATTCACAAGATGGAACGAAACTCACTTGGTGATTCTTCGTCGAACAAGGACGGGAAGTGTGAATTAGTGTTTCTACTTTTAGACATGTATTGTTTCAAATGACCTTGTTGCTAAATTAAATAATGCTTAGGTTTTCTAGAGAACTAGTATGAATATGTAAACATTTAAGCAAGTTTGTAAATGAAAGAAATTATTATTATTATTATTATTATTATTATTATTATTATTATTATTATTATTATTATTATTATTATTATTATTATTATTATTATTATTATTATTAAGCCCCGTTTTAAGCTCCTTATCCGTTGAAGTTCTTCAAAAATTATTTCTTAGGACACTTCTCAGAATTTGGAATAATAATCTTGCTAAAGGACTATTGCTTATCTCAATGATAAACAAAAGTGCCCACGCTTGAATCAATTTCTAATTGCAATTTTAATACTAATTTAAGGACATTCAATCCAATTTAATTTCTTTTAAATATTCGTCCATGAGAAAAAAGGTCTCAAAAGTTTGAATGTTTAACCCTTTTAAATGCCTGCATTTTAAAGGGAAATTTTGACTTTCCGTTAAGTAATTACTACTTCAGTATTATTCATCGAGTATTGTAGTTGATACGTCATTCTATTTAGAATAAAACATGCTTTCAAGTGGTACCATACACATGTGTGAATGACGTACGAGAGAAGGGAAATTTGGGGTAAAATGGAAAATATTTCCCTCTAATAAGTAAAATTTGTTAAATTTTGCGCCCTATGAAGCAGGCTTGGCTGCAGGCACCCGATTATAATCTCTTCCTCGCCCTTTCCTTGTCACCAACATTTTCCTTGTTGGAACCTATCTCAGCATTCATTCCTTCTTCGTCGGTAACAAATTCTTCAAGAGCTTCAGAAATTTCGGGTTGGGAAAGAAACTCCGTAATTACTTTCGATGAGATACTGTCAGAGAAACGAACCGGTAAAATCACTTTTATCCTTCTGATATACTACGCATTACACTCAAAATTACATCTCTCAATTACAATTTGCAGATAAAAATATACCACCCCAACAAACTAGCAGCTAAAACAACACGCACTTCCCCCCTTTAGTTCAACTAGTTATATAAATAAAGCTTTCTGTATGTAAGGAAAGGGGAAGGAAAATCCATATTGTTCACTTCTTAATAGATGCGCATGAACTGTAGAGATAAAATATCAATAAAAATACTGATAAACTTTTTTACTTCCACTGTTGCGCAGCCAAGACAGAAGTACTACCCGAAAACATGTGATTTTGTTTCAAGGTGAAGCTTAAAATGACGTAATCGACCTTTACTGTCGTACGCAAAGCGCGAAAAATGCATTTTATTATTATGCAATATGCCATAGAAATCAGACAAGAGAATAAAAAAAAACACTTCGAAGTAAGTATATAGGTTTTATGATGATAATTGATTATGTGGCAATACGTATGTCCCAAACAGTTTAAACGGGTTAAACTACTATTCATTCTATGGTAAAAATAACCACGCTTAAATAAATCTCTAATTGTGCTTTCTAAAACTAATTTGAGGACTTTAAATACCTTCGAATTATTTTAAACCATATCCATCCATGAGGTTACGAGAAAAATAATCTGAAGATGGGACATTTTTATTTATTTGGGATGTTACATTCATTTCTATCCTCATTTTGAGGAAAATTTTCTCGTTACTCCATTGACAAGTATATTTTAAAGTAGATTGCATTTAATTTAGTGTCCTCAAATTAGTGTAAAAATATCAATTACAAATTTATCATGCAATTTTTTTTAGCATTGGCATGAGCGGTAGTTCTTTATCAGTTAATGTTATATTCCATTTATAGATATTTATAAATCGTATGCAAAAATAATACACTAACAACCCAGCTGCTTAGTTATAGATAAAAAAAATGTATATGGTTTCCTGTAAAATACCAGAAACCATAAAAGTAAGTTTACTATCTGTTGATAGGTATGTCATGAAAATTTTAACGATGTCTTTCAACATCTAATTGCTACGAAATAGCTTAAAAGCGTGATAAGAGAAGGAAAAGTCAATGACGGAACATATTTATATAATCCTAATTCATAATGTTCTGAAGCTGTAGAAGTATAAGCATTGGCGGAAGCTAAAGCAAACGTCAAAGGAAGCCGTTGTTGTGATTGGACGTTGTAGCTGTCTCATGTCGTTCAACATGATGGAATCATTGGTAGCTCTCTCTCTCTTTTTTTTTATTCTTGTTTTGTTAGGCGTCTGCCAAGAACAACTCTGACGTCAGATACAGAAGGATATTAAGTATTGGGCCATTTGTTTGACGTTTCCCCACTAACATAACGAAGGTGATTGGTGTCCAAGGACTGTACGAAAAATCGCTATATTGTTCTGTTTTTTTTTTTTTTTTTTTTTTTAAGTAAATAATTTGTAGAAATACCTACATTCTGAATGTGTATAACAAATTGTATTGGCATTTTCTTAGGATTAAAGTGTGAATGCCACATTTTCCAAGGTTTAATCACTCTTGATTCTTCATTTTGAATTCTGTTTCAATTGATATTTCTTATAAGACTGAATTAGAAGCATCATGATATACAGGATGGCCCGAAAGTAGGTATATAGCCCTGCATTAATCAATATAACATTTTAGTTTGTTAAAATAATGAATTCCTTTGCTTCGGTCTGTTCCGAGCTTAAGGTATAAGCGAAAAGAAATTAAGAACAAATAATAAAGAAACTAAGTGAATACCTGTATGAATAACAATAAGTAAATGATATAAAATGCCATGATCGGATCAGTATGAAACTATATACCTACTTTTGGGCCATCCTGTACATTTACGAACTATTTGCGATATTCAATCTTAACCAGTTCTATGTGTAGGATTATGATTGGTTTCTATATTATATTATGGATACGAGTACGAGATAGAAACAGTAGCTGAATAGAAAAGAAAAGAAAAGAAAAGAAAAGAAACAAAAAAAATCCTGAGTTCAGATCATCTGTATTGTGGATATCTATCAAGTTATATTTCATGTTCATCAACATTGCCCATAGTTATAATGTTATCATGCAGTTTAGCTGGCGAAGTTGCGTGAATCTATTGAAATATATAACGACATAAATAGCATTATATGGTGAAGCAGAGAAAATATGAGGGTCATCCATAAAATAAAGACTCTTTAGTTATACAGAGTGAAAAACACAATATATATATATATTTTAAAAACTATTCTGTAAGTTTCCCGCATCCCCTTCATTTAAACACTTGTCGTATTTGTTCACGAGTTTCAGAATTCCCATGTTATACTCTTCTGCCTAAGCGAGGTGGTCATTTTTGATCATCCATCCTATATTCCGGAATTATCCAAACCATTAGTAAGCAGTTAACGGAGCAGCTATGGATGGAAACAGTAAAAGCCATTACTTTTCTCATTGAATGTTACAATGACTTAATGGAGGTTTCGAATTTACAATCAATAAAATAGGCTCAAACAAACGTAAAGTTAAATAGGGTTACTGAAATAGGGTAAATGCAAGTGTCATTACGTGCTGGTTCGTTGATGTTGGAGCGTCGTCTGCCTTGTTGATGTTTACGATGAACATATGTTGGTGATGAGCATATGAAAGGAATATTACAATATTGACTTTTGTTGAAATATTGGTCCGGAGGACATGTGATAAGGTCCTTTAACATCGGCGCTTCACTTACTAATTCTACATCCTAAGATAAGGAATGCAGTAATTTTCCTTTTCGATAAGGAGTGGAGAAATGTTTCTACATATATTAGTTGCTAGGCTGAAAAGGGAGATTTTAGCGATTGACCAATTGAATAACAGAACTAAACATGATGATGCCAATGGTGATTTTAGAACATATCTAGGCAATTTGGAGCAAATCTGGAACATTTTAGAGGAGAAGAAATTGAATTGAGATACCTCTTTCAACGGAAATACGAATTTCGACCGAGTATTAAGAAAAATGAAGTCATTACTATGTTAAATTTATTATCTTAAGGATGAAAATGGTTTTAAAGAAAGTGAAATATAGACTTTAAGAACAAAAAGAGGAGAAATGATCGTGATTTCGTGATAATAGAGAAAGACAAAGAGAGTTCTTATGTGAAAGGAATTTTCAACTATGAAATTAAATTCGTTTTAAGTAAATGAAGTTAGAGTAGACATTTTGTTACCAATAGAACAAACACTAGAACAAAATAATTGCATTTATTGGAAAACAGCCAGGATTTTAGGATTTAGATTTTAGATTTCTGGACTTTCGCCATCTATGGCCATGTTAGCCCGTCATGTATGAGGGATGACGTCTCTCGGCGAGCACACTATCCGGGGAAAGGGAAGGGAGGAAGCGGCCTTGGACCTAAGAGTTATGTACCACGCTGGCATTTGCCTGGTGTAAATGAGGAAAACCCAGGAAAACCTCATTCAGAGTGGTTGGCCTGAAAAAGCTTTTGACACGTTTTCGACCGAGTGCTCCAACCGGGAATCGAACCCAAGACAGGGAAATAACCATTTAACATACAAAAAGAATTCCAAAAATACGGAAAATGAAAACGAAATGACAGTAGAAATAAATATACAAGTAAAATAAGTAACAGTAATATAGTAGGTATGGCACACATTATAATACAAAAGAAGTATTTTAAATTGCCATCATTATAATTTCCAATTATGAATTATTTGAAAATATTGTACTTGCGATAAAATAATCAGAATGTAGGACACGTCATCACGTCAGAGATGAAAGTTCCTACACACTGCCAATGAAAGAAACAATTCACTCTCTTTCTCTGCAAATACTTTTATTTTTAGACCGAAGCCAGTTTTTCAGAAAATCTCTTTTGGTAAATTATGTACGGAAACGCTTTGAAATTTCATTATTCTCTTCGCTCTGTGAATTTTTTACCTATGATGTATGGGAAAAGCGTGTTGAATGGTATTAGTCGAGAGATTGTGCTGTGCGATTCAGGGACCGATTGGATAATCCGCAAGTCTTGCATCATTGAGTTACGACAGCATTTGATCGGCATGAGTATGCAAATCAGGTCAGAGTGTAAAAGCATTGATCCACGTTATCCGTGATCACCATTGCTGCTAAATCACTGTAACAAAAACACGCACACACACTCATACGTGCATGGGAACATGAGCATAGAAAGAACACATTTGATAAAGTGGATTATTTGTTGTCAGTACAAGATTTAATAACATGTTTTATAAAAAAAAAACTAATTGCATGTCAAAGTTAAAACTTGAGCATTACTTTATTAGAGTTATTAAAATATTTTGTTAACATTTCGCTAAGATACCTTAACAATCTGAATTCTTTTTGACTTACTAAACCTTACTACTTTTACGTACTTACTCTCAAAACTCTTACTATAAAGGTAACCAAAAAAGTTATGTCGCTTTTTGTGGAGGTCTATGTTCAATTGGTCCTCACAGGGGGGATGTATGGCGCAAGCTGCGCCATTGAGAAAGATTTGGGGGGGGGATTTTACTCTACTTTCGAACTAGCCATTTTACTGTCGGAATAGCATTAAAACACGATTTTGAGAAGCTAATTTTCAAATATTTTCCGGGGTGAACTCCCGTACCCCCTGCTTCGATACTCGATGAATGAAGTACCGCGCAAGTAGCCGTATGAAAGGAAAGGTTGGTTCGTTTTAAGAGAGAAGGGCCGCCCACAGGAGGGATGAATGGCGCAAGTTGTGCCATCGAGAAAAAAATTGGGGGGAATAAAAAAATTGGGGAAGAATTTTACTCTAATGTCGAATAAGTAATTTTGCTGTCGTCAGAATAACATTGGAACACGATGCAATCTAGTACTATAAAAACTACTGCTACTTTGGGCAATTGTTTTTAGAGGACTTGAGTTTTGAAGAGGGAAGAGATTATTAGTTTTTGGGGAAACTGCGCCATCAGCTTTGGGGGGGGATGGGCACCCCTGGGTCCTCACACCGTGAGATGAATGCGAATGGAGATAAGACGGAAGTCAGTTGTTGGTATGGGTATATCCAACGTACTACCTGGTTATGGTAGTTCAGTTACACCGTGAACTTGCGTAAGGATGGAGTGAACATGGAATCTCCACAGAGCGTCATAGGGACGTGTATGCTGTACGAGTTCAAACTGGGGTCAAACGCCGCTACAGCGGGGCGGAAAAATATGCCAGGCCTTTGGTGAGGGTGTCGTAACAGTCCAGTGGCGGTTTAACAAGTTTAAGGATGGTGACGAAACACTCAAAGACGCACCACGTGCCGGAAGACCAACATATGTACAAAATGAAGATCTTCAGGCAGCAATTGAGACGAACAGTGGCCAGACATGTGAGGAACTGGGGCTATAATTTAGTGTGAATGGGGAAACTATTCGACAGCACCTTCACCAACTTGGGAAGCACTATAAGTTGGGTCGATGGTTCCCATATGACTGCGGGCCAGAAGGCTACGCGTGCAGACACCTGTGTTTCTTTGCTGTCTCGTCTGAGGAAGGAGCCATTTCTGGACAGAGTGTTGACATATGATGAGAAGTGGATCCTGTACGAAGCTCCACGCCATTGCCATCATCGGTTAGCATCTTATGAATCGGTTAGCATCTTATGAAACCATCACTGCACCAGAAGAAGGTACTTCTATGTGTTTGTTGGACTGCTCGCGGCATTGTGCATCGGGAACTGCTGCCCAGTGGTCAGAGCATCAATGCAACTGTGTACTATCAGCAGTTGAGCCGTATTCAAGAAAAACTCAAAAATCTAGGTCCAGCACTTCTGAATCGCAAAGGAGTCCTCCTGCTATAGGAAAACGCTAGGATGACCCGGGACATCATTCTGCGCCTTGGATGAGAAACAATCTTGCATTCGCCATACTCCTCGGACATTGCACCATCCGGTTATCGCTTGTTCCATTCCTTGGACAATCACCTGAGAGAACGCCAGTTCAAATCCCTAGTACCGGTGAAAAATGCACTTGATACCTTCTTCTCTTCACGACCCACTAAGTTCTACCGCGATGGAATCTATGGCCTTCCAGAACATTGTCAGAAGGTTGTCGATGCTGATGGAAGCTATTTTTGATCTTCCAGGTAGGTACATCTTAGGTAACATATCTATGTTCGAAGGTGGCGGGTGAAAAAACAATAGAACTTTCTTGGTTACCTTTATAACTTACTGGTTTTTACTTCTCTTACTAACTTTTACTACTTTTGATAACTTACTAACGTTTACTTCCTTTACTAGCTTTCTTACTCTTATTACTATCACTCTTACCAATTCAGTAACTTACTTATCTTATTAACTCTTTAACTTTCGTTCCTGTAATCAACTCTTACTTAGCTACTTTTATTATTTTACTAACACTTACATAGTTTTAATATTCTTACTAACTCTTCTAACTTAACTTTTACTACTCTTACTAACTCTTACTACTTTTACTAGCCTACTAACTCTTACTACTCTTGCTAACTTACTAAGGTACTCTATTTTACTATTATTACTAACTTATTAACTTTTATCACTCTATCTAACTGTTACTTTCGTACTTTCATTACTCTTACGAACTCTTGCTAACTTACAACGAACTCTGCTAACTTTTACTACGAAGTCCTCTGCTCTTACTGAACTTAGTAACTTACCAAATTCAAAGAATCATCGCCGTAGAAACAAACACTAGCTCGCTGGGTCCTACCCAATGCCGATCCAAACATAGTCTGTATTGTTATAATCTTAAACTAGGCGAGCTAAAACTAAGTGATACGTATGTGGTCAGCACGTCGCGAGTCCAATCACCATTCTTGTTGGGTTTCCTTCAGTGGAGTTCGCTACCTCCTTCAGATAGTTCCCCAATTGTCCTAACGTTAGGTTCATGTTACATTGCTAACGTAATTTGGTTTTCCGCAAACGTCGCTCATTTAAATATTGACCAAATCTGTTACTGCGTGACCTCACAGTAGCCAGTAGACTAGTTAGTCGGGACGTTGACTATAGTTATTTTAAACCACCTTTTTATATCATAGTTTTAGTTTCTTTCCGTCTATCG